>NC_070608.1:29911428-30228571 GCF_027172205.1 Podarcis raffonei | reverse complement strand
GATGATAGATAGATAGATTGATAGATGATAGATGATAGAAGATAGGTAGATGATAGATAGATAGATAGATAGATAGATAGATAGATAGATAGATAATAAATAGATAGATAGATAGATAGATAGATAGATAGATAGATAGATAGATATAGATAGATAGATAGATGATAGATAGATAGATAGATAGATGATAGTAGATAGATAGATAGATAGATAGATGATAGATAGATAGATAGATAGATAGATGATAGATAGATAGATAGATAGATAGATAGATGATAGATAGATAGATAGATAGATAGATGATAGATAGATAGATAGATAGATGATAGATAGATGATATAGGATAAAATTTGTGCACAGATATCCAGTGTGTTTATTTTACTGGGCCTTCTAC
Organism: Podarcis raffonei; assembly: GCF_027172205.1. NCBI lineage: Eukaryota > Metazoa > Chordata > Lepidosauria > Squamata > Lacertidae > Podarcis > Podarcis raffonei. The sequence goes on along the minus strand of NC_070608.1, from coordinate 30,228,177 downwards.
AGGCATAGCTGTGTTTGTCCATGCATCCATCTCTGTAGGAAAAAAATAATCTGTAACCTCACTAAAAGCATTTCAATTCTATTTTATAATCTCAGGTCCAAACTATGTTAAATGTGTAGCTTGACATTGCATGATTCTTTTTTAAATTTTTAATAGCAGCTTCTGGGAAGGGAGTTGAGCAAGATTGGACTGCAGTGAGTGAAACAAGCCAACTTCAAACAATGGATTATAAAGTTGGCTTGTTTCAACAATCCATAGTTCATATTAGCTGCAGTTTAGAAGCAAAGGTCTCTGAGTTTCTAGGTGCCATTCTAATGGAGAGAAAAGAAAGGGGTATGCAGAATCAAGGGTTACCACTGCCATAATAAACTGTAGTTTCTTGTGACATGCAGATATAGCCACAGTACAGTTTTGCTGTGAGGTTTTTCCAAAGTTACCGCCTACTGAGATTTCTCTGATGGGATTGTTTACATACCATTCAGCTGCTACTTAGTTTTTAAAAGAATCACACAAATCCAGACTATACACCTGCAGTTTGGCCCCCAGACCATATGAAATAATAATAATAATACATTCAAAACTAAACAAGGCAATCTCAGTTGTTAGCTAAAATTTATATTTAGATCTATGGTGTGTTTCATGCAGCATTATTTAAATGAAGTGCATTGTTATGCAGTTCATTCCTCAGATGTTTTGCATGCCACTCACAGTTTACTATATTTTACTCAAAGCCCTAGATTCAAAGAACTATGGACTTTGGACCTGCATTCAAACTCCCCATGTCATTTTGCAGACCTATTTTGACACTGACAGGAGTTTGTGACATGGCAGTGAGGTAGGGGATTGATGAGAATGCCACTCAAGGGGGGGGGGGGGGAATACTGAAAGTAGGTTTTGAAATCCCAGCCAAAGTATATCCTATTTGCAATCTTGCTGAGAAACATGCAGGTTAAATGTTGATGTACTTGCTACATATATGAGACAGACAATTCAAGGCTAGAAGTAACCTCTTGTCTTTGTGAGTTTTCTTTGCATTCACATAAGCTGGACCTTGGAGGGGAGGTCTCAGTACTTGAATAGTTGGCACTGTGGTGCTGGATCCTGGCTTCATAAATGCAGATTGGCATACATTATATGTTCCAATATTTCTCCCCTCTCCACAGCAGAGAACTGGCCAATAAGAGCCATCAGAAACACCTGTGCATAGATGCCAACTCCATACGGCTGAAGTGTCTTCAGACCCCCCACCCCCAAAGTCTATTGGGGCTGAGCACCCCCCCCCCATCTTAATGGGCTGGGCTTCATGGTGGTGGGCCTCACCAGGCCTCATTGCAGCAGCAGGCCTCACTAGTCCTCACATCACAGATCACATATTTGCATGACAGCACACTGTGCATCATGTGTGTGACATCACACACGCATAACAGTTCCCTCCCCCCCCCCCCATGTTGGGCGGAACTCAGTTTCTGGACCTATGTGAGAGCCTTGGGGAAGGAGAGGCTGAAGCAAGACTTAAATCCTCAGTGCCCTAGGTGGAGAGGCTTTATTCTTTCACTTCTCATTGGAAATAAACAGTTATCAGTCTTTAACTGCCCATAAGTGAAAGACGATCCCTGATGGGTGAGGAAAAAGGCAGAAACTGCAGCCTTATTCATATTTGCTGCTACTGGCATGATGAGTGTGTGTGTGTGTGTGTGTGTATGAGAAAGATCAAAGATTCTTCAATGCATAAGAAATTATTTTAAAAAGCCACCATTTATGAGAAATCTTTCATCTTCTTAAATATTTTTACAAAGTTTTAGTTGAGCAATTCATTTTGCAGCTCTACCAGCAACACTAATTGCCATTTAAATTAAACATTCTGTAAGACAGGAATCAGGAGAGGTGAAACAGATTAATACAGTCTCTTTCATTTCAGCCTACAAGGAAAAGATGAAGGAGCTGTCGATGCTTTCTTTGATCTGCTCCTGTTTTTACCCTGAACCTCGAAACCTGAACATATACACATATGATGGTAAGTAACTTTCAGTGGATATTCTTTGGTTTAGCAAAGGATTCCTTGGGCTGCCTTTTATAAGTGTGTGTGTGTGTGTGTGTGTGTGTGTGTGTGTTCTAATGTCTGTGGCAGCCCAAGAAGCCATCTGCATTATCTGTTGCCATTGCTCTTTTATCACAATACTAGCACAATATTGGGTTGAAATGTTTTAACTTTTCCTTTACAGACATGGAAGTGAAACAGATCAACAAGCGTGCCTCTGGCCAAGCTTTTGAGCTGATCCTGAAGCCACCTTCTCCAGTCTCAGAAGCACCACGGACTTTAGCCTCTCCAAAGAAGAAAGATCTGTCCCTTGGAGAGATCCAGAAAAAGCTGGAAGCTGCAGAGGAGAGGAGAAAGGTATCTAGCCACTTACTTCACGGTCAAAACATGTAACTGGGAGGAGGAGAAGGGATCCATTCAAGTTAATCTACTTGCTATCCATGTTATTATTGGCACCAAAAATGGTGAAGGAGCACTTGCAAGTTATACATTGCAAAAATGTTGTTGTTGTTGTTGTTGTTGTTCTCCTCCTCCTCCTCCTCCTCCTCCTCCTTCTCCTTCTCCTCCTTCTTCTTCTTCTCCTCCTCCTTCTTCTCCTCCTCCTCCTCCTTCTCCTCCTTCTTCTCCTCCTTCTTCTTCTCCTCCTTCTCCTCCTTCTTCTCCTCTTCCTTCTTCTTCTTCTCCTCCTCCTCCTCCTCCTCCTCCTTCTCCTTCTCCTCCTTCTTCTTCTTCTCCTCCTCCTTCTTCTCCTCCTCCTCCTCCTTCTCCTCCTTCTTCTCCTCCTTCTTCTTCTCCTCCTTCTCCTCCTCCTTCTCCTCTTCCTTCTTCTTCTTCTCCTCCTCCTTCTCCTCCTCCTTCTCCTCCTCCTTTTTCTCCTCCTTCTCCTCCTCATCCTCCTCCTCCTCCTCCTTCTCCTTCTCCTCCTCCTTCTCCTTCTCCTTCTCCTTGTAGTACATTCCAAATAGGAAGCTGCCTTATACTGAGTCAGAACATTGTTCTATTTATGCTGATTCTAAGTGGCTTTCCAGAGTTTCTGGCAAGGGTCTCCCTCGGCCCTACCTGGAGATGCTGGGAATTGAAACTGTGAGGAAAGATGCAATTCTTCATTGCTTTCCTTAACACACAGTGCTCCACGTTGAATCAATGAGCTGCTTCGTTTGCAGAAATCTATGGTCTGTGTCTGAAAGCAGATGGAACTGTCACTTAAGAATAACCAAGCATATGACTGTTTCAGTGCTGAGCGGACATGGCTCAGTGATACATGCTTTGCATGTAAAGTATCCCAGGTTCAAAACCCAGCATCTTCCAGGTTGGGCTAGGAGAAGACCCCACCCTAAAATCCCAGGCAATACTGAGCTAGATGGACCATAATCTGATTTAGCATGACTGCTTGCTGAGAACATTTCCAGTTGTTGCAGCATGAAAAGGGGCCTGAGCTGATGCTAGCATGAAGCTCTACTATGGCACATTCATTTCTGCAAACAGGCATCTTAAACCCCTCTGGATTTCTGTAACCTAGTTAAGATATGTTCTTCAAAGGTACAAGCTCTCTTAAAAGTCTTGTGACACTTTTAAGACTAGCAGATTTATTGTGGCATAAGTTTTTTGTAGACCAGAGCCCACAGCGTCAGAAAACATATGGTAAATCTATTTGTGTCCAAGACTCCCATGGGATTCCTAGTTGTTTTGAGTTCTTACACTGTCCCCCAAAGGCAGGAGTGGGAAACAACACTTCAAAATGAAGTTAGGCACATAGGAGAGCTAATATTGTGTATGTGTGCGTACTATTGCTGTTAACTGCTACTACTATGCTTTAAACAATTTAAATGTCGCCTAACTGCAATAGTCTCTAAGTGGTATACAGGAAATACAATTCAGAAAAGGTAAAAATCAGTCCCTACACGTTCAAGAAATCGGTAGATCACTTGCTTTTTCACACATCCCAATCTTGTACCTAGTTTCTCATTCACATTCCTCCCCACTCAGATCAATAGCACTCACCTGTGTACAATTGGTATCAAGTTTACACCTGAAGACTACAGGCTTGCTTGCAGGTTACACTGAGCACAGGTGCAAGCCGTCTCCACACAAGTACAAATGGTTGTTTGGAAGAATATGCGCTTGTTGATTTGGACGGCGCCACTGCTGTGTACACAGACTGCACACTCAAACTATACAAGTGAATAACTGTACAAGTGTACAGCTCAACTTTTTGTGTATACATATTGTTCACTTGTTAAATGTAGTGTGTGAACTCCCTGTCATGATACCCATAAACTATTTCAGATGTCATGATAACCATGGCTTATTTCCCCTGCCATTTCCACCTCTGTCACAATTAGCTACAGTTTAGCTTGTCATCTAAACCCTGCATAGAAGCTATGGTGGTGCTATGTGGTTGGCTGTATCATTATTAGCACCAGTGCCTGTAGTCGTATTTATATTATTTCACATCCACCCCTCTCATTTTCAAGAACCACAAATAAAATCCATCCAAATATATGGTCCCCAATGCACTAAAGAAATGTATCTGAATATCAGTGAAAGACAGAATTCATGCCATAGCATCTATTACCCAGTCCTTCCCCAACTGAGTGTCCTCCAAAAACTTTGGATAGCTGTGGCTGATGGGAGTTATAGTCCAAAAAATCTGGAGGGGATCACATTGGGGAAGGTTTCTATAACTGAGGGACTCAAAATACTTAGCTGTTAAACTAACTTCCAAGGTTTTAAAAGCAAAGATTGAGTTGTACAGTAGGATCTTCCTTAGCCAGAACATTAATATGAATTATATTCCAAAGGGATTCATATTCTTAGTAGCTTTTGGATTATGGTGCAGAAATTACATGTGATCCTATTAATGGATTTGCATTTATGTGAAAGGTAATTGGGAAGCCCCTGCTGTTTAACATTCCATAGAATTGGGGATAATGTTCACCCTTTTAAGTATTCATGCTGTCAGGTGCTCAGTGGCCATCTTTTGCTTGTTAATATCACTCACCATAATGACTATATGCAAAAGAAGCTTCCACCTAATCATCAGCAAAATCTTCTCTGTTACAGCAGATGGGCAATGCCATCCAATTTCCTTTTCTAGTCTGTGAATGCAGAAGCTAAATAAACCTTTATTTTTAACCTTTATTTTAAAACAAGCCAGTGCGAAGGGGAGGTGTATGCCTCCTCCTTTGCTTCTTACTTAAATATACTAGAAGACTGTTCATGATCTCCTTTTCTGGTAGGTTCAGGGTTCTCAATGCAAAACAAGCATCTCTGCCCATGACCCGCTCTCTCAAAGTTTGTGTTTAATCTTAGAATTTATTGAGCTCAGATAGAGAATACAAACTTCCCCCACTATATAGTTACATGCACAGCTATGCTCAGATTCTTTCTGACTGTGGGGAAGAATACTTTGGGACTAGTTTAGGAGCTCATTCCTGACTCTGCAATTGATCTGCCTGGCCCAAGCCACTAGTAAATTCAACAGTGTGGTGCGTTAGCTCAGTTATGTGAGTAGCTCAGATCTTTCTGAGATCTTCTGAAGTGGAAATTGGCCCCGCACAGTCTGAACCCATATTAAATCATTAATACAAGCAAGATAACACACACACACCAGTCTGAAAAACCACTAAGCATGCAGTAGCTGATGGAAATCACTGCACATATTAGTTCTCTCCTCATGGTGAGCTGACTGTATTCATTTCACATACCATGTGCAGGATTTTATTGTTTTCCTCCCATATTTAATGAGCAAACTAGACAAGACAGCAGGAGATATAAAACTGGAGCTGGTAAGTGAGAGTAAATGCAATTATCATGGAGCAGGGAGATACAGTAACTGTATGCTTCCCCTGAAGGGCAAATAACAGCTCTAGGGAGGATGTGAATTGTAATAAGTGCATGAGGGAAAGGGTTAACTCTTCTCCCTCCAGTGCCATATTCCCATTATCTTTCTCCTTTTGAAAAACTGTAGGGGATTTAATCATGGACTTCTCACTGCCTTATATCACTGGAGCCCAATTCACATTCGGAGTAGTTAATGGTGGTGCGTGGGGTGTGTGTGTGTGTAAATACACAACTGAAGTGGTGTGTACACCAGGTGTGAGGAACCTTTGGCTCGCCAGATGTTGCTGAACTACACTTCCCATCAGTCCTAGCAAACGTGGCCAATAATCAGGGCTGATGGGAATTGTAGTCCAGCGATTTCTGAGGAACCAAAGGTTCCCCATACCTGTTGTATGTAATGGGTAACATATAGACAGCCATTCAATGTATATGCAATTTCAACCAGATGTCATCATCTGACACCAGTTCACAGGTTGTGTGAATCATCCCCCAGCTGACAGTAAAGGCCAGCTTCAGGACACAAAATAACCTTGAGAATTTAGGTCATCCCTGTATGCTACCTTTAAATATTTAATCAATATGTGGATGAATAAAGTTAAATATGGAAAGTGTCTAAGAAATATTTTTAAATGCAGATAGTTTTGTCCACCCGTTCAAAACAATCCAAACAGTAATGTAATAATACTTGTATTAAGGAGGAAAGCCAACAGTTAACTTCAATGGGGAAGGGATGGCCATTGTCTTTTTGCTTAACAACATGCAGCAGGAAGAAGAGTCTTATAAAACTCAAAAGCTAGCTCGCTGTTTCTGTAACTTTTAGTGGGCGGTAATCAAGACAGTATGCTACCGCTAAAGTATCCAAGGGTTATAAACACATTCCAGCTCTTTAGTTAAGAAAAATTACTTTCGGTAACTCCTTGGGTTTGAAGCCAGATTAAACAACAAAACATTTGGGGCATTTTGAAATCGTGAATTCCGTAGGATATGGAGGAAATGTTAACTTCTGAGACAATTTGCAATCAAGTAAACAAATATACTGTGAAATACATAACTTGAGTGAAATACAAAATGCACAGGCTGTGATCTAGCAGTGGCTCCCACCAGAGGAAGCCATTTCTGTTGATTTCTTTGCCTTCTGACAGCTCCCTTTGCCCCTTCCCAAAATAATGTACTCCAGAGGGTAGGTGAACCCCCTGAAATGATATGAGATGTGCTTTTAAACTACAGGAGGAACGGGGAGAATGTGCATCAGAAGCATAACTCCCAATCAAAATGTAGTTTTTAAAGCAGCCCATAAAATTTGCCTACAATCCCATAGAACAACAAAAATAGAATGGCAGAATATTTGGAGGAGGTTCTGTTAGTAAGAGTGCTGCTCAGGGATTCATGTTTGTCAGATGCTCTCAAAAATTTTCAGACATTTTTATTGGCATTGGCATTTCAGACCAGAGGTGGGGGACCTGTGATCACACACCATTGGACTACAACTCCCATAATCCCTTATTACCCAGGCCAGCTGAGAGTTGGACTCCAACAGCATCTGGGAGGCCACACGGCTTCACCATCCTTGCTTTAGACATATTATTTCACATATTATCCTTCCAACCTTGGCTGAATGCTTTTCAAACAGACTATCCCCTTGGATCTCTTTCTTTCCCCTTCCTTTCACAGTCCCAGGAGGCTGTGGTGCTGAAACAACTGGCAGAAAAGAGAGAACATGAGCGAGAAGTCCTTCAGAAGGCTTTGGAGGAGAACAATAACTTCAGCAAAATGGCAGAGGAAAAACTGATACTGAAAATGGAACAGATCAAAGAAAACCGTGAAGCTAACTTAGCTGCTCTTATTGAACGCCTCCAGGAGAAGGTAACCAGGCTGAGGTTATTTTGGGAGGGTGGAAGTGGTCATTTGTATTTCAATATGCATGATGGGCATTGTAGTCCTAAACATCTGGACTGAATTCATGTGACAGTTTACTCCAGTTCTCCAATGTTTCCCTAACTATTCATTTCTGCATTAGATTTGAACGTTCACATGGCGTAAAAGGCATTTCTGGAAAACTAAGGGAATATAGTGCATGCTTAGTGCTGGTTTCCATGTTATTTGATTCCAGAAAAAATCCATTTGCAGCCCCCTAAACCCAGAAAATCAGGGGAGTAAAGTGGTGTAATTTGAGGTAGTATGCCAGCATACAGTTCTTTCCTGCTGTTTTCATCAGGGAATCATGCAGGAATAGAAGATGTATGTGCAAAAAGTGCAGGGTAGCATTTGTTGTCATGTCAAACCACACGCACTGGTGTGAATAAAATTTAGCACAACATGCGAGTTTTATCACTTAAAAAGCCACAGTTCCATAATGCATCAGGTACTGCAGTGCAAAAGGAACGTCAGAAAATGGGACAGAAGTGCAGAGTATTATAATTAGAAAAACTAAACCAAGATGCCTTATGTCTTAATGCAGCCTGGAGGGCACCAGGTTGGGAAAGGCTGCCAAGGTGCTAAAGGCGAAGAGAGAAACAGCCAAAGAAAGCTGTGCAGGCATGAGGGAAATGCCCTCTGCTTTCCCCAGAAGGTGTAGGAAAGGGACCAAAGGCAGCAGACATGCTTTCAGCTGATTTCCTGCCTCAGCCTAAAGTTGACTTTTGATGTCCCAAAGATGTCAAAACTTTCTTTCAGATGGATTCAGAGATAAGTGTGCAAAGATGGCATGTGGTGTGGAAGCACAATCATGTCTGCTTACCTCCCACCCTCTCAGGTGTGCCTAGCCTGACTCTAATGCAGGGCACCCAGCTCCCACCAGGCAGCATGACCAATAATGAGGATGGGAGTCCAACAACCTCTGAATCAGTATGGAGAAGGCTCCTCTAGACCAACTACCTGTCCACACACTGGACATCATATTTGGTAGTCGGCGGTTCGAATCCCCGTGATGGGGTGAGCTCCCGTTGCTCAGTCCCTGCTCCTGCCAACCTAGCAGTTTGAAAGCACGTCAAGTGCAAGTAGATAAATAGGTACCGCTCCGGTGGGAAAGTAAACGGTGTTTCCGTGCACTGCTCTGGTTTGCCAGAAGTGGCTTTGTCATGCTGGCCACATGACCCGGAAGCTGTATGCCGGCTCCCTCGGCCAGTAAAGCGAGATGAGCGCTGCAACCCCAGAGTCGGTCACGACTGGACCTAATGGTCTGGGGTCCCTTTACCTTTTTTATACCCACTTAAGTACCATTTATGTTGACCCATGTTAATGACTCCAGAACTTCATTGAACCTGGAGGACAGGACCACATGTGACTCTGCTCCCTACCAAGCACAGCTGCTTCGCACTTAAAGGGTGGCCCAAACCCTCTTTCTGTCTCCGTTCTCCAATTCCCTCTAATCCAAAGAGGAATGGAAAGGACCATTAGTTATCCTAGCCAAGGAGCATGGGTTATATTCTGCCTCAGAGGTGGGGAACCAGTGGGCCTCCAGACTACAGTTCCACATCATCTCTGATCATTGCCAATGTTGGCTGTGGTTGATGGAAAGTGGATTTCAACAACATCTGAAGGACTACCACAGGTTCCCTGCCTGTTCTACCTAGTTTAAAATGCTTCTAATATCCTTGCTTACTTTGCAGTACATGAAACCAAATAACGCTTGTCTTCTAAAATTCTTTCTGGAGAAGGAAGGTGGAGGTTAAATGTTTCCTGTTTTTATTTTATTTTTATTTTCTTCCTCCTAGGAGAGGCATGCTGCAGAGGTCCGCAGAAACAAGGAGCTCCAGGTGGAACTGTCTGGCTGAGCCCAGCAGTGGAGAGGGTGGGATAAGTCCCCACCCCTCCTCCAACTCCCCTGCCTATATTATTACAGATCATGAGATATTAGTATGGGAAATGTATGACACGGTTTAAAAAAAGAAGAAGAAGAATCAAGAACTCAATAGAAAACAAAACAAAAAAAATAAAACAATGCAGTTTTTGCAGAATGATTTGCTTGATGTTTAAAAATAAAACTTGGATCTTATTTTGTAAATACTTACATTTTTGTTAAAAAATACAAGTATTGCATTATGCAAGTTATTTCATAATCTTTACATGTCCTGTAACAGGCTTTTGATGTTGTCTATTTCCATTTGGTTGAATTTGTTAGATCTGTTCCTATGAAGTTCCCTGCAGCAACCTCCATGCATTCCAAGTGAACATCTAAGTCAGTGGAAGGTCTATGGTGCTAGAGTCTAGCCATTGCTTAATTACCTAGAAAGGTTTGCGATCAATACACTTCCTTAAAACAATAAGCAAATTACAGGCATTGGGACTTGACAGAGCAGTCCTGAAACAGCCCCCTAAATCATTAAGCAGTCATGTTTTAATTACAGCCTCAGTGCTCCACTAAACAACAACAACAAAATTGCAGTGCACCATACATCTCTTGTTACATCTCTACACAGAAGTCAGACCCCATCAAATTCAATGGGACTTAACACCCATTGGAGAAGGTAAGAAAAGGCTGCAGGCATAAACACACTTACAAAGGAGTAAGCGCCACTGAACACAGTGAGACTTACTTCTGAGTAAACATGCACAGCGTTGTGCTGCAAATTAGTATTCACAGGAACAATTTCTTCTGTCTTTTGAAGAAAAATGCTTCTGTTTTTCAAAGGCAAGTGTCATTGACAAGGAGGCAAGCAGAAGCAAGTTTTGACTTTTTTAAAAATAGGCATTACGTGCAGCTGAGAATGACCAATCATATATCTGGCCAAAAGAAGCTTATGGGTTTTGGGGAAGCTGGATTTAAAAATAACTCAAAATCTGCCTCTTCACCAATGAAGAAATTATTTAACTTGAGTCGAGAAGCTTTTAAGTGTAGATGCTGTGACCTGTTCTATTTATCTTAGGCCACAGTCCTGCCCACCATTGCTAAAATCAGTGGGGCAACCAGGTGCACTTTTGTGGGAAGGATTCAAGCCTTAGTCTAATCTGTTTCATTACGGTACGAGACGCTCTGTAGGACATTTTTCATCCAGACTCAACAAGCTTAATCCTGCTGACTTCTCCTCTCCTGCCTAGTTTTAAAAAGATACCAAGAATGACAAGGGCTGAAGCAGCAGGAGCGACTAGGAGCCAGGATGCTTGAGCCAGGTGTGGCATCGCTCACCTGCTTTCCCCATAGAGCTGCCAGTTTGAAGTTGTCCCTCTCCCTCCTGGGAATTGCTGCCTGCATAGTCTACTCTTCATTTGTGCTATTTTTCCTGTATGTCATTGTGAGCAAGCTGTGATTAATAAAGAATTGGGGTTCTGTGAACTGAAAAAGGACTGGTCTGTTGACTCGCTCATTCCCTTCTCCCAGCGTGAAAAGTGTCGGTCCATATAAGCTAAGAGGGAAAATAACTGTTTCATTTGTCCATTTGTTTCACTTCATATCCCCAAGCATTTTGACTTGCCTTTGTTCATTGATTGTGATTGTTTCTGTGCAGCATTTTCCAACCAACGGGCATTTCACATCCAAATGACACTGGGCATCAGACCACCCAAATTTCAGATTGGATAAAGAGTCCCTGTTTTATAGGCAATGAAAGTACTGGTGGAGGAAGGCGGGTGCAAGGGGGTGCGATGCACACCAGGTGTCAGCTGTGAGGGCGGGTGACATCGCCGCGCCACCCACCCCAGCTTGCACGGGCGGTGGCCCCAGACACTCGCTGCATGAGCGGCAGGCAGGGACGATGCTGCGGCAGGTGGCTAGCGACGCCCCTCGCAACACTCACCACGCAGGTGGCAGGCAGCTAAGGATGCTCACTGGGCAGGTGGCTAGCCCCGCCCTCGCTCCGGGGACTGGGGCAGGTAGCTCCACCCCTGGATGAAAGAAGATATACCACCTTATCACCTTTCCATTTCATTAATGAAAGCACCTGCTGCATTTCTTCGGCTTACAATGTGGGTGACCATTGGCATGATTCTGAAGACATTCTGGCACTCTCCAATGGGAGGGGCACCTATGGGTGCATATGCACCTGCAGAGGCCTTCCCTTGGACTCACAGTTTCCCCTCCCTCCCTCCCTCCCGAAATAAGGCTCAAAATGAACATTCTCTTATAATCTGAGGTTGTGGTTGCTTGCAGCTCACAATAGCTTCTCCAGTTCACAAATGTGCCCAAAAAGGTTGGTGGCCCCTTCTCCAGGGCATCGCACTACATGTATGTGTGAATGAATGAATTTTCCTTTGGCAGATCCCCATTCATTTTTAACGTAACAATGAACAAACAAAGGGAGGGGGCGTCCTTCATACTGATATTTATTCATTTAAAATTGAGCATGCAGCCCTAGTCAAAACCAAGAGGTTCCTATAAGAGAACCAGTGGAAGTTTCTGAATCACTTCTACAGCACCACGAGACTAATGCTTCCATTTAATCGTCTTATATTTGAAGTAGCGGCGCATATAGTTCAGTGGTAGGCCACATAACTTTGCATGCAGAAAATTCTGTGAAGTGCTGGGAAAGACTCGTTTGAAGACCTGGAAACTGCCAGTCACAATCTGAGCTAGATGGTCCAGTGGTATGACTTAGCACAAGGCAGCTTCCTGTGTTCCTATATTTTCAGTCAGTACTTTGTTAGCTGTTTTTGGATGACATCTAGTGTAACGAAGCAATGCACACATACCTGTCAATTACCTGGAAAAAGTGGGACATCCTGCCCCACCCCACTCCAACCCCCCCCCATGCCATTTGGGGCACCTTACTCTCATGTGATTTCGGGCCAAGGTCTTGCCCCGAAAAGTGCTTTTTCCAGGTCCACAATCTCACATGGGTCGCATGATTCACACGGGATTTCAGACTCAGAAGGTGGTGTCCCGGATTTGGGCCGTGTCATATTAGAGAGTATGTACATGTACACATGCACACAAGAGGTGAGAGGGAGAGCTGAGTGAGGGGAAACCATATATTGAACTCTAGCCTCCGATCTAGCTATAGCTGGAAGCAAATATTCAGACAACAATTGGGGGCTGTGAATGTGGGTAGATATTCCCATTGGCATCAAAAGATGCATCTGGCTGGGTCAACAGCAGAGAGCAGGGGCAGCCAGGTACACTTGCCCCAGGCCTCAGAGGGCTAAGCTGGCTGGGGGGCCCCAACAGGGAACAGCTGCTTTTTTGTTGGAGTTTTATAATTGTATTCTAACATGACTCCCAACTCAGACCCCAGACAAGCTCTGCATGGGCCTGGTCAACAGAGGTTAGATAAGCATCATGATAATGGATCAGAAGCACATTTCCACGGGCAACACCACACAGCACTGTGCCATACTTTCAGAATCTAGTCTCAGGCTGAGTTCTCAGAAATCCTATGCCTGGATTGTGCCTCTTCAAAACTGGAAAGGGATCTTGCATGAGCAAATGTTCCTCCATCCAAAACCAAAAACCCAGACTTAGAAAATTAGCAGGTCGCAAAAGACTCCAGCCACCACCCTTCCAAGATGGCGAATTTGCAACTCAGTAACCTCATCACATGATCAAAGGTTACATTCAACTCAGAGCAGAGAACAATCATTAACCCATTTAGGAGCTTAGAGTCCCATAGTATGCCACTATGGGGGGAAACCATGTTAATCCTTCAGTGATAAGACATAGGCATTTTCCATTTTTGTGTGAATTAAACAATTATGCTTAACATTAAGCACATTCAAGTCATGCACAACCACGCATACACGTGGCGCTGGAAACCTGGAAGCGGGGGAGAGACCTGAAGAGCAACAACAAAGCCCCGCTGTGCCTCCGGCATGTGAGGAGACTCTTCCTAGAGGCCAAAGGGGACGTCTCCTTTGGGCTCCGGGTACAGGCTCCCCATGAGCTGAAGGTACTCCCCACTTAAGTGCATTTCACTTATGTGAGCAGGGGGCCAGAACATAACTCCCAAGTAAGTGAAGAGTCACCTGTATTTCAGAAATGCAAACAAAGAAACACAGGAGCACCTAAAAGGACATAGAACAGCAGGATATATTGTTTTCTCCACACATCACAGTTCCACATACAGAGTGGGAGGGAGGGAAGAGTGGGCACTGGAACAAATACCACAAAAAAATTCTCTGTGAAGGCTAAGAGAGAAACAGTGAGAGCTTCAGTGTTTTTAGTGGCCTGGCCTCTCTTCGTTACCTCATCTGTTGGCAACTGTTAAATCCTTTTTTGCAAGATATAATATCAGACGCATATATGATGCAGATTTCCCAGAGATAAGTCACAACTGTGGACCTCTCTTCTTCTACATCAATTTATCCCTGAGCATCTTCCAGAAAACCTGTAAGAGGCAATTCAGACATCCAAAACAATCAACCAACCAACCAACAAACAAACAAACAAACAAACAAACACTTATATTTGCAGATCATAAGTCCTATTAATGCTGTAGTCTTTTCTTAAAACACCCACCCACACACACCAGGACCTCATCTGATTTCACATTACATTTCTGAGGAACGTGTAAAATCCTAGTTTATCACCAGAGGGCAATATAGGATCATTAAATATGAAGAAATTGCTTTTTAAGGAAAATCAGGCAGAGGGAGCTGTGAATTGGCCAAAGCTGCGTCATTCTTGGGGTGAAGTTGTCCTTTAATGGTGATGAAGGATTATCAATTTTGCAGTCTGCTCATAGGAGTGTATGTGCTCTGCTTGCATATTTGTAAACAAAGCAAATATTATTTTAAAAAATGCATGCACACATACAAAACACATTCTTTCCCTCAAATAATCCTCGGCACTGTAGTTTGCACCTCACAGAATTACAATTCCCAGCTGCCCTTAACAAATTCATTGCGGCGAAGCAGGGTGGGTATGTGTTTTGAATGTGCTCTAAAGGCACCATGTGTATGTCGCCCTAGTCTCCACAGCTCTCTTATTCAATGGAAACTAAGCCTTGTAAATGCTGTTTTGGAAGTTCCTAGCTCTTAAAAAGGAAGAATGCATAACAATAACATAAGCAGCAGCCCCGAGGTGTGTTCAAGAAGCCCTGAGCTTCTCATTCTCAGTCTATATATATATCTGAGGTGAGTCTTTTTCTGGTAAACAGTAATAACAATACACTACAAGCACTGAACATTCCCTATGTGAATTATTTCAAGGTCGGAATAGTCCATCTATATATCTATGAATGGCCAAGTTAGAAAGCATTTGCACTTTTGGCCAAAATGTTGCTCTATGCTACACAGGACTAGAACCTTTCTAAATAATAGCCCCATTCAGGCATTTGACAGGAACGCACGGAGGGAGATATAGGACTGCACACACTAGCCTCACCTTCAGCTTCGCCATCCCTTCATCCTTAGACCTTCATACATCGAGTGGGAAAGTCTGAAGGGAGCATTTCAATAGGTCCAACCAATTTGTCTTTAGAATCCTCAGTCACATGGAGGATTCTGAGTGTATTCAGCAGAACACACGAATAGTCTGATGAAAGGCGTAAAATGAAGCTAGATCACCTAGCCTGTGCTTTCAGAACAAGAATGTCATACTAGATGCATACTTTTAGAATGCATCTAAAAGTAAATTACATACAGATCAACGTTGATCTGTTGAATGTTACCCACACAGGCTGATCTGCTCCACCCGTCTCCCTACCAACGTGTTCAAAAGCAGGAGTGCCAATATACCCTGCAATTGAATCACAGCAATTGCTCATGTACGTAGTTGCACAGAAAGCTCTAGCAGCACTCGAATAAACCTGCCACTCATAGTCCTCCGCAGAGACCAGAACCACAATAAGACACAGCACTCCGGTTCATTGAACTTTGTGTGCCCTGTTGTGTTCAGCGCACGCTTGCCGACCTACCTAGCGGCAGCGTGCTGGGACTGTGCATCATCCTGTCAAACACCACTCTGGAGAACGTCTCCTTTAGGTGGCAAGAGCACCGAGGGAGCTGGAACTGGGAGGAGCTACTGCAAGTCAAGTGACAGATCAGCTCGCATTCACGTCTGATGTGAATCGTCTTAACAAAGTCAACCGGACGGCTGTTTGCAAGAGCTGCTTCCCTGTTTAGATTTGTTGTCAAGCCGAGTTACATCTCAGATATGGGCTGGGCCCATCCACTGGAAGGAGAAGACATCTGTTCTGGACAGCTGCTCCTGCAATGCTTCTTCCCTACAAATACACACACCCATTTTGCCATATGTTGTCAGACCCATCTCAATAATATGCTGGCTCCTCAACATGCAAGGTCTTGTTGGAGCAGACTGCTTTAAGAAACATGCTGTTAGAAATGCCTTTTCTTCTGAGCTTCAGATAATTGTGTTCTCGCATGCAAAAACACTCATAAGTACACCAGCTTGTTTTGCTTCCTCATATCTCTAGCTAATTCTTAATAATTATAGACACCTTGCTATTATCTTGCTGTAATAATTTATCACCGTCTATATCGATCTTCCTTTGCACCGTTATTTGTTTTGCCAGAAGTGCATTTCATCCCTTCTTCCCCACCACCAGCACTGTTTTTTATATCTGTTTGTTCATTTTCTATTCATCGCTGCTGCTCTTTTCTCATATTCGAAAGGCTCTGAAAGAAGAAAAGGAATGGAAGAAAAAGCCAGTCATTTTAGCACTTGATTTAATAAGCTACTTTCCCACTTATTCTAACAACTAGTTATGAAAAGAAAACACAGATTTCTCAATAATAATAATAATAATAATAATAATAATAATAATAATAATAATAATAATATAGTTCCTAAACCTATGACTAGTGAACATAATTACCATGTCTAGGCCCTTTGTGCAGTGATCCTCAGTTCATCTGCGTTATAGGTTTTGTCCTCAACAACGATCCAATCTTCACACAAGTGGAAAGAACACAATACATCCGCAGAAATATTTTTCTGCTACCGATCAGCCTTACCAGATATACAATAGCCAGCAACCAGTACTGTTGTTCAGTGGTAAATCTTAAAGCAAAGGAGCTCATAATGATAGCCCCCATAGCTAATTTCATGCATACCAATTAGCTGTGTAATACCTAATTTATTAGGATTAGCATGACTTCAATCCTGTGCATCACTCCTGGAAGTCAGATCCACTGAACTCAGCTCAGCTTGTAACAGACATGGAGTTTTAATAAAAGATCTTCAGCTAGCTGAAAACCACCTTCTAACTTTTGATTTGCAATCAGTGTGGCAAGGAAATGATACCATTTAAACTGCTAACATGAACTATGAACCCCAGCAAAGAAAAGGAAGTAAGTACCCAGCCTTATTCTACAACTTCCATATATATAAATATTACAAATTAAATCAACAAGCTTGAGCACCTCATTATTATCTCATTCATTTGCTAAAACAAAGAGAATGCATCAGTTACCCAGGTGCTTCGACAGACAATGCCCTTGCTTCTGCTCTGAAACAGAGTCCTGGAGCTGTGATCCTCTTTGTCAAGATGTAAATAGATGCTAGGAGAGGATATATTTATTAACCTTCCTCATGTTTGTGAGTTCTGCAGAGTGCCATCTCTTTGCAGCTTAAAAAGAAGCTTAGCTTTTCTGTTTAAAACCAATGCTTTAAGGCAGACTGGTATTCTCCTGGTTAAAAAGCTAAAGGGACCCCTGACATTTAAGTCCAGTCGCGAACGATTCTGGGGTTGTGGCGCTCATCTCGCTTTACAGGCCAAGGGAGCCGGCGTTTGTCCGCAGACAGTTTTTCCGGGTCATGTGGCCAGCATGACTAAGCCACTTCTGGCAAAGCCAGAGCAGCACACAGAAACACTGTTTACCTTCCCACCAGAGCGGTACCTATTTATCTACTTGTACTACGTGCTTTCGAACTGCTAGGTTGGCAGGAGCTGGGACAGAGCAATGGGAGCTCAACCCATCATATGGATTAGAACTGCCAACCTTCCAATCAGCAAGCCCAAGCAGCACAATGGTTTAAACTACAGCACCACCCGCATCCAATTCTCCTGGTATTTCCCCCTTAAAATAACAATTAGACAAACAGTCTTATAAAAGGTTAAAAAAAAAACTTTTCTCACTCAGAATACTTGTTGAAGAGTAATAGATAGAGCAGCTTTGTTCAGACAGGCTTAAAATGGTAATTCAGTTACAAAGACATACTTAAGTCTAGCTTAAATGTAGTCTGAGCATGCAGCTCAGACTTTGCAGAGAGAGAACTCTGTGAGAGACACTCCTACTGTGAGTTGACAGGAGGAGGGCGGAGCTACATATTTTCTCTTACTTGCCTGGGAACATCCTCTTACTCTTTCCATCCCTTTCATCACCAAGCCAACAATGTGAGAACCATACTGGTTTCAGACAATTTATCACCCAGCCCCAGTTGTAAGGCACCTTAAACATTGCTTTAACTTTGGAAAGGAGGCATACCAATGAAATGATGGATAGATGGATGGATGGATGGATTGATTGATTGATTGATTGATTGATTGATTGATTGATAAAGGGGAGAGAGGCTTGATAGAGCTTTCCAGTGAGGGAATTTGCCAAGCAAAGATGCTCTTCTTTAACCAGGCCGATGCACATCCAATGTCCTTTTAAAATGGGGGGGGGGGGTATTGCGTTGTTTTTGTTTTCATTTTGATTATGTATTTTGTGTTTTTATATTGTGATCTTATTCTGTGAACTGCCCTGAGACCTGCAGTATATAGGGCAGTATTACAAAATAATAATAATAATAATAATAATAATAATAATAATAATAATAATAATTCCACAGCTGTGGGGCTACTAATGCAGTTTCCATCAGTTTGATCTTCACTAGTTAGTAATGGACCAGAGACCAAGGCTTCTGATGGTGATCTTTGGGCTCCAGTAGGTTCATATGAGCTATTCACACTTCATGACAGATGAGTGCCTCAAGAGGCTTGGCTCCCAGTAAGTGATGCCAAAAGGTCGGGTCCTAGCTATCATGAGGAGACAACAAGATGAGGGGACAGAAGCCATAGCCAGTGGTGGAGCTAGGAGACCCATTCCTCATGTGCTGTAAAAATGCAGCTACAACCTGAGAATCCCCACTGCTGCTGCCGCTGCACCCTTGCCTTGGGAGCACAACTTCAGGCCCGCATAACCAATGAAACTATTGAACCAATAAGGATTACCTATTGTACAAGGCTAGTGCTTGTGATACTAGTCAAGGCCCATGACCTGTTTAGTGGTGGTAAAACAGTATTTGTTCATAGGCACTCGAAAGAGCAATCAGCCTTTCAGAAGGGGATTTTTTTCTTTGAGACACTTGTGGGACAAGAGGGGCTTAATGGCAGAGAGGGGGGAGGGAGAGAGAGAGAGAGAGAAGAAAAGCAAAGGCAGGTGTTCATTTTCTGGGGGTACTCAGGGGTGCACGGTGCCGGCACCCTTTTTTTCTAGAAGAAAAGCACTGGTGGTGTACAAAATATGGAACTTTTGCTCTGTGTTTCCATTTATCCTTCCATATTATAGTCAGTGTTAAGAATCCAAGTCGATCAACCTCAACACTGAAGCAGATCAGCTCACTGGGAATATCGCATGTAATAAGGCAACAGATGTAGCAAGGCAACACTTTGCTTTAAGTTTAACTGCTCATACATCATGAAAGCATGTGAGACTTTTTAAAACCACACCGCTGCTAAAAACCTGTTCAAGTCACACACAAGAAACCGTACAGAAGCCAATCGTTCTTGTGAAATGGAATATTGATGTTTTGTGTCACTTTCAAGCGTGGGTGGGAGAGAATCCTGCTTTACCAAACAAAAGAGCTGCAGAAGCATTTAAGGATTTCTTAGGAAGAAAGAAAATAGAAAAGTTGAACTGTGTAAACCTTGATTACACTGACATTTGTTTGCCAAGGTTGGATCTTTTTGTTGTTTGTTTGTTTCTGTTTTAAACGGACAGGCAATATATTTTATTATTGGGAAATGAGCTTAGCATTCTGCATAGGGTTTTCCAGGAGTCAATTCATGCAACCAAAGTGGTCTGGCTAGCCTGCGAATTGAGTAGACCTGACTTGAGCTCAAGAGGTAATGAGGTGCTTGTGTGATTGCATTGCCATAGACATTCCTTTGCAATCCAAGCCATGTATATACCGCATTGGCCAGAGCGAGGTCAAAAGTCTATGGAGCAGTTGCACAGCAAATGTGGATTGAGTTGCAAATGGGGCCTGTGGTGAAACAATTATCTTTTGAGCGTGTCAGGCAAGCAGTGACTTTGAACCACTGCTAAAACACATAATATAACAGTGTTGTACTTCCCCTTTCATTCATTGGAAATTCCGGTATCAAGGACCAGACAAAGAGGCTTGGAGGACCACATTTACCCCCCTGGCCTTACACACACACACACACACACACAAGTGCATGAATGGGGCTCTTAAGTCTTCTTCTCATTTTAATGTTAAACAAGTATGGATTTGTGCCTTGGTGATGGCCAATATGCTTCAGAGTTTTGCTTCTCGCAATTAATGTTCAAACTTTTTTTTAAGAGTCCAGGGTATTTACAATGATGTATTTTGCAATGCTTATGTTCCTAAAATGTGCATAACGTTATGTGATCATTATGATCAACTGAAGCACGTTTATAAAAGTATCCAAGAAATTTGAGCTTCCTCCTCCTAATTCTTAAATCAGCCTTGGACAAGGTGAAGCTCTTCTGATGTTTTGGACATCAGCCCCACCCAAAATGTCATCCAAAACATCTGGAGGGAGCACAGAGATGAGATAGAAGCACTTCCAGTTTAAAAGTTTTGTTTTTCTTGTATAGGATAATAGCAGTTTTCTCTCTTTCTCTCCCTCTCAATAAAATACTATCTCCTTGCTATAATAATCCATCTGTTTCATGGAGTGCTGTGCTGACTACATACACTTCCCTCCAGAAAGGAAGCCCCTTTTCAATAAGGACCATTCAGTACTAGTACAGGATTTCCCCTTGTTGTTTATAGCTTCCTTTTAAAAAACGATGCAATAATGCTCAAATAAAATTCAAAGGGGGAAACTACAGACAGCGAGGCATCGATATGATGCAAGGGACATTGTTCAACTTAATGGATGTGTTCCTTGCAAAGCAATACAGAGAACTGCTATTTTTAACATGTCATCATAATGCTGGGTACATTGGGGTGCCATACGTCCGGAATTTCCTGGACATAGCCGGAATACTGCAGTTGGAAGTGCCCGAGCGAAAATCGCTAAAATGTCAGGGAAAATCTAGACATATGGCAACCCCTGTCAGCAGTGTCATTTTTGGTGATTTTCCTAAAAAATAGCTCAAAAACTTTGCCAAGAAAAACTCAACAGCTTTTGTGTCCAGATTACATTCCCTTTCTATCGCACTTGTGTGTGTACAATACTGTAAACTGTAGACATTGCAAAGTGCATCTATACACCCAGCATTCAGGTTCGTTAAATGTGGCCTTCATCAACTGGTGAGAATGGGAATGATAATGAATGGCACCCTCCTCATCTTGGAAGTGACTCAAGTTGGAATGAGTTGTAGGGGCCCTTGGACTGGAATGCCCAGTTAGGACTTTCCAGTAGAGGGTATTTATGCTCCATCCATCCACCCTTCTTCCTCTTTGTCTTCACAGAGCAACCTCCCGCCCTCTTTTAAACTGCGAGCTTTAATTACTGAGTAGGAATTTTGGAGCGAACCCCTGATTGGCACCCGGGACTCCTGTATTTTGCCTGTTTAATACCGTAGGGCTGCAGTTGGCTTGGTTGTTCTGGCCTGTTTTGCATTCTGTGCTGGCTAGTGAAGGAGGTTATGATAACAGCTGACTGCTACCCTGAGGCATTTTTGGATAGAGGACACTCAGAAGTTACCACCCAAAGCACATGGCTTTGGGGGTCGTGTCCCTTCTGGGCCAGGGATGCAAGCCTGGAGCATGTTTACAACTCATACCCCCAGGGTTCATCTAGTAAGGAGGAAAGTTTATATCCCATTCCTTGGCTGGGGAGTTACAAAATGTGTGTATAAACATGCCCAGAGGTGGGGGGGGGGGGATTGCCCCACAGCTCCTGAGCGAACTTCAACTTCAAATGGTTATTTTGTAGATCTTCTAATTTTATTTATTTTGCCATAATGTAACCTTTCCTCCAACATTTTCTGGGTGTAAGAGCAATAAGACTTAAATAGGGATTCAGTTTATAATGGGGGAAGTGTCATAGTTTATGAGCTTTTGTTTCCCACAATAATGTTGTCATTATCTGCAGATGCGGAGACCATCTTATCAGGAAGTCTGCTCTGCAAGATGAAATCAGGTCTTTTCATGGCAGCACCTAACCCTTTGATACTCTCCCCACACCTCCACCCATTGCATCCCCCACCTGTTGAAGACCTTCATTTTCCAACAAGCAAAAAAAAAAAAAGGTTTGTTTTTATCTCATTCTGTGTCTGTATGTGTACTGGATCTGAATTTGTTTTTATATGTGAAATTATTGTAAGTATTTTCATTGTTATTTTTATTATTAAATTGCTTTGAATTGTTTTGGGAATCAATTCAGGCATAGAATGAAATGAATATGTCTTATGTTAAAGAGGGCATTCCTACTTGTTCAAACAATGCAGAGCTGTGTAGCCTCTTAAAAGACTTACCAATTTATTACAGTCCATTCGGTTATGGACTAGATTCTAATTCCTGAGATGGAAAGTTTTCCTGAGTTTTGAAGTAGATAAAACACATGGATGTAGAGAGAGTCATGTTAGCTGTGAGGTGCAAGGAAAGTGAAATACAAGAAATACAGTGATAATTGAATGTATGTAAAGTAGACTCTTCCCAAAGCACAAAACTTTCCCTTCATTATTATGATACAGAAGCACTAGGTCTGTCTTCTTCAACCTCTATATCTTTTGGAATCTCCCATCATCTCCAACCATCTGCCATGGTGCCTGTGGCTAATAAAAGCTAGTAGCTGAGTATCTAGAAGGCACTACGTTGGGAAAAGCCAACCTACAAAGATCGTTGCAGGCAGGTAAGCAAGACAAATTATATTGCTGGATTGACATGCTACTTAAAGCAACCAGGTGCACACCAATCTTCTGCCAAATGGCACCATTCCATTGTAATAGATAACTGGCAGCCTTACTTAATATGAGATTTTTAAAAATATAATTATCAGGAGTGGGGAACCTGTGGCCCTCCAGATGTTGTTTGACTAAAATATCTATCATGCTCAGCCATTGGCAATGCCAGCTGGTGTGGAGCCAAACAACCCTATTCTAGGTACACCCACACACCCTGTGCCATAGTATTCAGAGAACCAAGGCAACATTGAGCAGTTTGGGGAATCTCCCTTATATGTTCCTGTAGAATTAGATTGTCAGCTCATTTCCTAAACATGCAGGTGCTGCCTTAAGTAACTATACAATTAGCAGAAATCCAACCTGTGGAGCTCATATCACATACTTGCAATGACACAACCATATTTATTTACTTTCTTTGTGCCACTTTGGGGGTGGGAGAAGGGGGACATTTTGTGGGGAAAATACCTAAGGTTCATCATAGAAGACCAGAAGGTTTCAGAACACCAATAAGGAAAGTAGCCTAGTTCATGTTGGGTTTCAATGCCAGCCACCAACTAGACCTGCCTATCCCTGGCAGGTGGGCCCCAAGAGATTCTACAACCAAAATGAATGCAGTCCTCAACATGAAACATCTGCCCACCCCTGGAACAAAGCTTCCCCATGTACAAGTTGCAAAAGGCAAGGTCTCCAATTCAGTACACGAGGTTTATGCGCAATCAGCTGTACCTATACAGGGTTTGTTAAAACCTTCAGAATAATAAGTGAAGCTGGGGCAGTAGGTTCAAACCAGATTTTCTGTCTCTTACATCCCACCCAACACTGAACATGTGAACAGTGCTCTCCTCTTCTATTGCATAAATGAACTATCAAATTTTCAGTTACTTTTAACGTCCACTTCATGAACAATGTCTTGAAATATCACTTCACGGGCCAAAATTAGAAAACAGAACAGTAAAACAGAAGATGCACTGAATAGTAGACTTAAAGCAACACACACAAAGTTAATTATACCATAATCTGTTTAAAACACCCTTTTCCTCTCATGTAGCTAGACAAACTTGCCAGTCAACTTTTTTTTTGTTCTCAATTCTTTTATTTAGGCACAATGCAAATACAAAAGTGATCAAATCCAATTTGGTGGAACCCTCTTTAGAATAGTCATTTAAAGGAACAAGCCTGTTGAGAATAGATAGGGATCCTCTTCGGATTACCCTCTTGAATTCATTTTAAACCCTACAAAAATGCAGTGACTACGGTACTTTTCTGCACAGTATGTATATACATCACAGCAATCGATTTTGTGGCTATCCATAGCTGCTGCTCACCTGGTTTTTGCCCTGGAATGCTGGATCACTGTACTACAAAATCCCACATTCTGTGATGTGAAAACTACAATCATACTAGAAGGATAAAGTATGCAGATTTAGACAAACCGAACTATGATTCAGTATCTTAATTTTGGTTGTATTTTTAAACATAGAATAATCACTTTCGTTTTCTCCAGTTTTGCTTGCTCTGAACAGAACATTATGTAACAATAGAAATGCAGGCTCAAGAAACATTAATGAAGAGCACTGGGAGGCAACTAAAAGTTGTGCTGGACCAAATTTTCACTTCTCAACTAATGGAAGGCCATATAAAGCCTTCAAGTTTCTAGGTACTGGATAGCAGCTCTTTATGCAATTGTTTTGGGGGTTTTTTTAATGCTGAAACTTGCTTTAAAAAAACAAAACTTTGCTCAAGTTCTCAAAGGAACTATTAGATTCTATGTCACAGTTATGACCACATTACAGCTTTTTATGGGATACAGCCAAGTGTGTGATGGATGTCTGCCAGATTACAACCTTCAAACACACCAATAAAGCACGGGACAAGGAACTGTGGCTTTCCCCACCTATTCTGCCCCTTGTCCATCCAGCTATCCCATACCTGCAGGCAGGAGCAGGACTATTTCCATGTCCAGGCAAGAAAGGCAAGGCAGACTATTGGGTAGTGTCCACCATTCATCATCCTCAGAATAGACCCATTGAAATTTATGGACACAATTCATTTCAGTGGGTCTAATCTGAACAGAATAAAGTTGGACACAACTCTTAGTCATCATGACTCACGTCAAGTCCCACTGAATGAAACCCAAGAGCAACCAATTTAATTTAGATGCAACTCCTGTTCTCTGGATTGGAACTTTGCACATCAGCTTGCAGGAACTTCGAGTTGAAGACACATCCTACGTTCCAGCCACGTGGCAGGTGATGGTCTCTGTCCCCACATCCCCAAACCCAGCACAATCTATCCCCAAAGCCCTAATGTTCATAATCCCTCCATCCTAAAAAGCAAAACAAAAAACATCCAATGGATTGGAGCTGGACAAAGTTGGTTGAACTTAGTTGCAGTGGTAAAGCTTCTAGAATTAGGATTTGACCTGTGACTTTTTAGTGTTGTTTGCCCCAATGGAAGAAAACCACAACAAAATTTGGCACAAGAAACAAAACAGTGATTCTGTAATGGGGATAAATATACCTATTGGGGAGCAGGATAAACTTGCAAGCAGACTGAAACACTGCACTAGTCACAGAAAGATTCTGTTCTTAGAATACTGATGGAGAACCAGTGATCTTCAAGGTGTTGTTATACTAGAGCTCCTATCATCCCCTTAACATTAGCCATGCCATAGCTGTCAACCTTTCCCTTTTCTTGCGAGGAATCATATTCAGAATAAGGGAATTTCCCTTTAAAAAAGGGAAACGTTGACAGCTATGAGCCATGCTGGCTGGGGCTGATGGGAGCTGCAGAAGCCCACAGGTCCACCACCATCATCTGAGATAAAGCTGGTCCATCTGATTTGTCAACGCTTTTGCTTGGAAATACAAAAGTCAAAACATAGTTTACAAACAATATCTCCCTTGAAAAACATCTCAGTATCACAAAACCCCCACAACCAAACAAAAATGTGAGTTAAGGCTCTGTTGCGGGGGGGGGGGAGACAAAAATTCTACTCTTTAAAAAAAAGATCCAGTGTTTTCAGACAAACAGGATCATTTGAGAAATGCCACTAAGATAACGAATGAGTCAGCAAAATTCTATTTTATTATCATTTTTAAATTAACATCTATGAAGATTTTACAAAAAAATTGAATAAACTTCTGGCAACTGCTGCTTTTTTAAAATCTGCTAATAGAAAGCAGGGTGGGGAGAAACATTTTCTTTGTACAAACTCTGTTAAAACTGGAACTGTACCTTTGATAACAAACTGTTAAAAGGAGTTCAGATGCCCCAGCTCAGCTGGCTATTTTACAGACAACGCACCCCTTCACCACCCTGCTAGTTCTTAAAATGCACCAATCTCCGTTCCCCATGGTCTGTAAGGTTTGCCAAGGCCGGCCGACTGTGCCGGTGTAGACGGGCTGAGAGCATTGGGAGACAACAGATGGAACGAACCAAAAGAAAAGGGGAATGCAGACAGGGAAGCCATGGAAGACAGCAAGGGAGGAGAGAGTTTAGAAGCTGAAGTGACCACGGGAAGCACTGGTCCAATGCTGCCATTAGGGGGCGCTCTCAGTGAAGATGATTCAGCATGGGGAGCCCCACTTCTGCTGTGGTGATGATGACCTTCTGTGGAAGTTGCGCTGCCGCTCGTAGTAGTATGCCCATTCTGAGGCAGCAGTAATGGGTGGGAGATGTGGGGATGATGTCCAAAGGCACTGCCCCAAGGGATGTGTCCAAGCCCTGTATGGGAACTGCTTGCGGCTTCCCTCTGAGAGGCATAATTATTCAGGTGAGACACTAGGCGGACACGGAGAGGATCAGAAGTGTCCAGACCTTCGATGATGCTCAGGTAGCGGGCAACTTCGGCCAAACACTCTCGGAAGCCCAGACTTCGATAGTCCATAGCAAGAGCGTGAGCATCAAAGTAGCCTAGAAGAAAGGAACAGTAGGAAGAGTGATGTCTTAAGCATGGGCAGCAATTTCCATTCCTCATTTGCAGCCGTCTCTCTCAAGAAGATGGGTTTTCTCCAGGGCATGCCCTGGAGAAAGATGTGCTACTCCACATTCACTTTATAGAAACCCATGAGCAATAGAAATATTGATCAAACCATCATGAAGCGAAGTGTCTGGCAAGTACACTTCACGTCTCATTGTGACTGTGCCCATAATTTTTTTTTTATTTTACATTCCACCTTTCTTCCACCGTGGAACCCAAGGCAGCATATAGGTGCAAAGCTGGTTATTTCGAGAAGCCAAATCTCATGAATGAGAACAGGATCCAGAATACAGTGATCTGCTCCAAGTCCACACAGACCCAACCTCAAAACAGCCAATAAGAATCTGTGATGTTCTCAGCAAAGAGTCTAAGCGCCAGTTAAAAGTCCACAATCAATCAAGATACTCTGAAGCACAAACTCCAGGATTTTTTTATGGGATTGTTCTGCGGTTACTGGGTTATGAAGTACAGTCCAAGATTTGCTGCTACTATCCACCAGTATATAGTTTATTACAAGTTTAATAACAGCAAATTAAACATTTGGAATGACCACTAAATAGATATATATGCACACATGCTGCTCTCTTCTTTTACCATTTTGTTAAATGTATGTCCTGTCTTTTCGCCCACCAGGAGCCTTCAATGTGGCTCACGGATTATAATCTTAGCAGCTCAGCTACCAACAGCCTTTAAGATACTAGAACAAAATGAAAAATACTAAATGGCTGAGACAGTGACACGTACATGAGATCCAGTGCCTTTGGCACAGAGGAATTAGCTGAAGATTCCTCCAGCCAAAGGGAAATCGCGCACAGCCAGATCCTTCACAAACTTAATTGGCTGTACTTTCCACTGAAGTTAGGAAACGAACACAAAATTGTGCTTGCCAAACACAAATACTTCCTGCCCTTCAGGTGATAGCCATTCCGTCACTTATTTTGAAGTAGAGCTTTTACCATTTAGACTGCTAGGTAGTAAGCAGGCTGCAGATGTGCTGCTAGAGGGTGGCTGAATTTTGAACAAATCTATTCTAACACACACACAGTGGGACCTGCAATGAGATGTTGCAGTGTCGTATGCTTCCACTCAGTTCCAGCCAGCCAGCCATGTTCTTTCCAGGATACTCCAATCCATTCCCCTTCTTTGCCCACTCCTCCCTGCAACAGTCAGTCAGCATCCCATGCCCATTCCTTCCTGAGCTGTTGTGGGAGGACACCCACCTACCCACCTTAAGGGCTTTCCCCGCCTTTTTACTACTTCCAGAAACCTTGGGTCTCCCCCAAGCTCAACAATGATGCTTCGCTTTGGCTACCTAGGGAACCACACTCAAGAAATCTGATCGGGATTAGTACACAGAATTGACTTCCATGCCAGGTTAAGGACCTTACCTTTCCCCCCTGCTGTGTGCAACATTTTCAGGTGATCCACAGTCATCTGCAGGATTTCAGCTTTCTCCAGTTTAGCTGATCCCTAAGAAATTGAAGGCAAAGATCAGCATAAAGGCAGCTGGATTCAAGCCAAGCGAAGGAGGCAGCACAGAAATAGCACATTGCTGCCTAATAATACTGCACCCCAGTTGCAGCATCCCACCCCTCACATACACAGAGGGCTGCCTCAAAATTACCTGCTTTTCAAAAGCACTAGGCACCAGCCTCCTCAGCTCTGACAAGCTATTGTTGATCCGATCCCTGCGACGTTTTTCAATAATCTGAAAGGGAAACAGGAATATTTTTCAAGGGGGCTTCAAGCGGAGCAGAAAGAGAAGGGACTTCGAGCACAGCAGAAAGAGACCTACCCCTCTGCGTCTTTTCCGAGCCAGAATTTGGGAAGTGGTGGTTGGAGACATAGAACCTGGAGCGGAGCTCAAGTTTCTGAAACCAGCAAGAAAGAAATCAGGCGTCAATACTGAGAAGGCACAGAAAAGGAGTAAGATTGGGGAGCAGTGATTTCCAAAAGAAACAGCTGGAAAGCCTGTAGGCACATAAATACTTGTAGCAAAGAAACGCCTGGGTAATCCCAGGTAACCCAGTGCCAAATGCAGAGCATGGGCAGCAGGCAATGGAGCATGGTTTGATGTGTGCAAAGACCCATCCTTTTCCTCCCGTTTTCAATGCCAAGATTTGCCGTCTGGCCCTGTGCCACCAGGCAAGTGTGTGTCAGGTTGCAGCCGCAGTCTTCCGGAAAGTGAGAAGACGACCTAGAACGAGGTTGCCTTGAGTGAGTGCAGAGGGCCTTTCCTTCGCCACCAAATGAATCTAGCCAGAAGCACCCTCCTCTCCTTAAAATAAAGGCGTCCAAATCAAGAGGGTGAGATCCGTCGCCCCACCCGATTCCCCGTGTGTTTTGTTTTAATGCACCAACAAATTCACTAGGAAATAAATCGAGCGTACAGTAATTATGGAACCGGCTTTTTAGCAAAAGGCAACCAAGGGGCCGTACCGGAGACGGTAGCGCATGGTTACTTTGATTTAACTCCCGCTGAGCGTGACCGGGCTTACTCCCGGGTAAGTGCGCACAGGATCGAAGCCGCAGCAGGGGCGGCCGCGGAGATGGTTGTCTCTGCGTGTCAGCAGCGGGAGTTTGCCTACAGCTTCAACCCTGCATCTGGCACAGACCAACTTGGACCAAGTGCCACTGTTGTGCCAGGGG
Organism: Podarcis raffonei; assembly: GCF_027172205.1. Taxonomy (NCBI): domain Eukaryota; kingdom Metazoa; phylum Chordata; class Lepidosauria; order Squamata; family Lacertidae; genus Podarcis; species Podarcis raffonei. Next base: position 30,198,724 of record NC_070608.1, on the reverse strand, counting down.
CTGGGGACCCCTCCCGGCCTCCCCGCGGCCCGACCCCCCAGCACCCTCACCCATTCTCGTCTCCGCTCTCCTTCTCCACCTCGATGGGCTCATCCAGCTCCTCGCTGTCGGAGGAGCTGTAGTCCGGGTGCGAGCGCTTCATGCTGCTGCTGCCGGCTCCCTCTAAACAGCCGTCCGCAATGGGGAGGGGAGCTCCTGCTCCTGCTCCTGCTGCCCGCCTGGTGCGAACGAGCGGCGATTCCCCGGTGCCAGCTCAGCGCGCCCTCTGCTCCCACCGCCGACGCCGCTCGCCCTCTGGCTCCGTCTCCCCCATCGCGTTCCCACGCTTCGCCTCTTACCCGGGGGAGGGGCAGCCTGGGAGGCGCGCCAAGCGCTCCCGGCTCCAGGCAACTCCGAGCAGCCGACATACCGCCCTGGCGCCTCCGATTGGCTGCGCCCCCGCCGCCCTGAGCCAATGGCCGCCGACTCAGGGAGATACTCGACGGCACGCCCTCCCGCCCGCCGCCGCTCATTGGCTGGAAGCATTAGGATTTGCTACACGGCCGCGTTCGAAGCTCCTCTCCGGTTTCCTCCTCCGCCTCCGCCCACGCCGACCTCCCCGCGCTTGTGCAACTGGCTGGGCTCGGGGCCAGTTGGGGGCCTGCGGAGCCACACGCGTGGCCGGGCGGCCGTGGGAAAGTTGCTCTGTGCCCGGCTGGCGGCCAAGCGGGGCCGGCGGCGGCGGCGGCACTGAGCGGGGCGTGCAGGAGCGGCGGCTGCCGCGTGTGAACCTCCCCTGGGCGCGGGGTGGAGCGGCGGTGGCACTCGGGCCAACGGCGGCTGTTGCGCTGAGTTGCCTGTTCTCAGCCACCGGCGCCGCGGCGCGGAGCCCAGCCGGGGATGAGCCCGAGGGATCGCTAACAACGCGGGAGCCCGCGATTCGCTCTCCGGCTTTGCCTGCTGTCGGGCATTTGTTGCGCTTGCGATGAAGAATCGCTTGTAGGTTCAGCAGCAGCACTTCACTCCTCGTAAGGCCCGACCCTAGAGCGTTTTAGAAAACGTCGTGCTGCCCGCAGTTCGTGCACGCGTCTAGCTGGTCGCTTCCTGACGGCGACTGGTAGCAATTCTCTACACGTTTGCCTGCGAGTAAACTGCATTCAAAACAATGGAAGGTTGCTCCGAGTAGACTGGTATAGAGTTGTGCTCTGTATCGCAAGCGGTAACTTATAACTGACTTGTAGAGTCAGTTTACATACCCCTTTCAGTTGCTAAATACATGTCAGTCAAGTGACATGCTAGTTATTTCATAATTCAGAGGACACTGTAGACTAAACCCAATGTTTTGTATGTATATAAAATTAACCATAAATATGGGCTGCACTTTAGGTGGGAAGAGGGAATTGACTGCTCAGTCAGCAAGGCAATTGTGAACTGAGTTGTCCCCAACCTTGTCTGCATCGTAGAAGTGAGCCAGAAAACCATTCATTGTAGATAATGATCTGAAATCATCTCATGTAGTTCTATTCATGAAAAAGTTGGGCTGGCCCTACTTTGTACCTGGATGGATGATTTGAAAAACCCCATGAAGGTTGGTAAATAAAATACATAAAGATGAAATGTGACCAACCTGGTTTGAACCATCCTTGCAGCCCAAGCTGTGACATTGGCATGTAAGCCTCCATGCTGCCTCTACTGTCGCCTGCAAACGACTAATAATCTTACTTTGGCACTAAAATGCTCAGACTCTAGAAACCCCGACGTACACATGTCCCTAAATATGTTTGTGTTAAATCGCTTACTGCATTTAATCATAGAAGTTGGCTGTAACGATTTTACAATGATCACATCTGCTTTCTGTGCTTACTGCTCTGGTTGACTTAAGAGACCTCCGAGATTCTTTTAGGCTCTTTTCTAGGCACTTCAAAGGGAATTTATGGGGACAACTGACATCTAGGCATGCCTGTGTAAGTACTTGCAGATGAAGCGGATAGGATGCTGAAGTGAATGATTACCTGGAGCTTGTAGGCCAGCTTGACAGATTCTAACCTGGACATTCTGCCAATCAAATGCCTTTTCTCTGGCCTGCTGTCAGGCAAAGGGAATCCTGGTGCAGCAAAGCAGGAATCCTGGTGCTGCCCTGATACCTCCAAGCCTTTCTAAGGTTAACATATTTCAAAAAGTGAAAATCCAGACACAAAAGTTGTTGAGCTTTTTAAAAAAGTTTTACCCAAAACTTCTGAGCTATTTTAAAGGAAAATCGCCAAAATCTAGACTTCTGACATGGGCTGCCATACGTCCGGATTTTCCCATACATTTCAACAATTTCTGCCCAGACACTGCTTAAGGGAACCGAATACCGGCTATGTCCGGGAAATTCCAGATGTATGGCAACCCTACAACTGGTGCTGCATTTCCTGATCTTGACTTTGGAGCTAAACTAGACAAGATGTTCAGCGCTGGCAGATTTCTTTTATATATGCTGCTCAGATTCATAAAGGGTGTCTCTCAAACCCCCCCCCCCCCCCCGTAGTCAAGAATTGAGTGCAGAGGTCTTTTGAGCCAAGTTCCCCTCCTCTTTTCTTTTGACTGTTCTTTTGGCAGACGTCACTAAGCCTTCAGGGGAAACTCAACTGCAAACCCAGAATCAGTCCAGAAGTATCTAACCATCTTTCTTTTAAACAAAAACAAAAACAGTTCCTGCAGGCTGTTGCATGAACCTAGTCAAAATAATACCGAAAGGTGAGAAGAGGTAGCTTTAAGGCACCCTGAACAGGAAACCACTCCTGTTGACCTTTGCTTAGTGGGTGTGCTAAATTAACTTTGAAAGCCTTTCTCTCCTTAGACTCCACCCACCCACTTTTCTTCTTCGGGAAGGAGGAACTGCTTTGAAGAGTAATCCTGTCAACCTGTCATACTAAGTCCAAAAAACTTACTGTGTCACTATGGTGCCTTACTCACCTCCTGTAGATCATCAAATGGTACTGGCATTCCTGCTACCTCTAGTAGACGACATGAATGCCAACCTAGTGCGTGAGCTCTCTGATCATTGTTGTTGTTGTTTAGTCGTTCAGTCGTGTCCGACTCTTCGTGACCCCATGGACCAGAGCACGCCAGGCACCTCTGTCCTCCACTACCTCCCGCAGTTTAGTCAAACTCATGCTGGTAACCTCGAAAACACTATCCAACCATCTCATCCTCTGTCGCCCCCTTCTCCTTGTGCCCTCCATCTTTCCCAGCATCAGTGTCTTCTCCAGGGAGTCTTCTCTTCTCATGAGGTGGCCAAAGTACTGGAGCCTCTGATCATACTCATACATTAACCCTCATTCATCTAATGGCCTGGGGTATCTAATCAGAAGTTAGAACAAACACATGTGAGCGTCCTTCCTTGCACATGGGGAATACCAACAGCACAATTCTGATCATGCATGCTCACAAGTAAGTCCTACTGAATTCAGTGGAGCTGACTCCCAGGTATGTAGAGTTAGGATTGCAGCCTAAATCAATTGTAATGACTGGGTGATTTCAGCAATTATATTCTACTTAAACTTTAAATGAAAGAGGCAGAGGCATAGCGTTGGCTATATAAATATGACCCCAGATAATATAATTTCACAGATTAGATTAACAGTAAAATGGAAAATCTGGGTAGAAAGGCTAAGCAAGTCCATTGACTTGCAAATGGTATAATGAAAATCTTAAGTTTTATAATGATTGTTTTGCTTATTGACCAGTGTTTTAGTAGCCACAGTGATTCAACAGAGACAGTATTAGTTTGAGAACGGAGGACATCACCATTTAACTAGCAGTGATCCACTGGCCCAATTCTAATCACGTTTGCTCAGAATTTAGGCTTGGGCTGGTTAACAGATCATAAGCATCACTTAATTTCAGTTAATTACAACAGTTGAATGTATGAACAAGGCGTCATAGAAAAGCTGTGTGCTTATGATACAAAAATTTGACCTGCGATGGCATATTCACACAAGAAAGCCATCACTAGATGTTGCCTTCAGTCCCCTTCAGGTGTTGATGGATGAAAAAGGGTTGAGTCTGGGAGCCACAGTTCCCCATAGCCAATGTGCACATGGGAGGGGCCCTTCACACACACAGTGGCTGCTTGTGAGGTGGGATCCCGATTTGATGTAGGGCCATTTCACTCACACGCAGGCTGCACGTGGCAGGCAGGGGGAGCATGGTTGATGGTCAGGGGGCTTGGCCCACAGCAACCTGCTTCCCCATCAACGCATGAGTGATGTTCATTTGAACATCCCTTCAGTCATCAAATAATAACCATGCACGTGTGAACTAGCCTCACTGATACGGAAGTCTCTTTGGGCCTGTAGTGCAAGCTACCTTGTCCCATTGATTTTGTCCTAAGTCGCATTGATTTCAATGCGCCTTCTTCAGACATGACTCTAGTGTAGATAATTCATTTTATGTTAACTGCCCAGGGAATTTCTACTGAAGGCATGGGGATTTTTATAATACACAAACAGCACTTTGAAGATCTTAGCCTTAAAAACCAAATGCGCTCTTGGTTTTTATTTGTCTCAAAATGAATGCAGTATTGCATAAATACTGAATTATATAAGGCCACTGTGCCCAGACACCACAATGATGACTTTTGCAGAAACGCAGTAGGTTGTTATTATGAATACTATTTTCCCCAGGGGGCTAAGAGAGGCCGTTAGACATTACAGAGCTGTTTCTCCAGATCCAGTGTGTTTAATCTGCAAGGGGTCTCCTCGAAGGAATCTCCTGAGCTGCAAAGGAAATACGGGCTTTGCCCTCTCCCATTTTCTTTCAGCCAAACATGTACAAGGGGCGTGCAGTTTTGCAGGACGATAATCTCCGCCATGTGCTTTAAGCTGCTTCAGTACTGATGGAAGCGTGTTCCTTTACTTCTCTTACCTCTCAACAAAAGCGAAGGGTACTAAACATTATCCATGCAGATATATTTTTTGCTCCCCACCACCTCACCCATTATTATTATTATTATTATTATTATTATTATTATTTATTGCAAAGAGAGGCAGCACCTGTGTTTTCAGAATCTCGAGATGGAAATAATTGCTGCATCAGAGCCAATGAGCACCTTGGCGTGAGATGCTCGTGCGGCCCACTGCAGTCCGTGGACCACTAGTAGCCAGCAAGGAGGTTGCGAAATTTGAAAGAAATCAGTCGGGCTATAATCGTTATCCAGTTAAACCCAGTGAGATTTATTCCCCAACGAGTGGCTTGCGGGTCACAAGGCAGGCCTTCTTTTAGCTGGGGATTTATTTATTTATTTGAGGAGGGATGTAACTGCAATTTATGCCGCGTTCCCACGCTGCCATTGTTTGGGCTTTTGTTTCCTATTCCCATCACGTGTCCTAATTAGCCGGAGCCACTGCCTCGCTGGGAGGCGCGCGGCTGAAGCAGCGGCGGAGAGAGATCACTTCCTGGAGAAGGCGAGGAAAGCCGAACAATTCTCTTGCTTTTATTTATTTTTTTGCTCTCAGGCTTTCCCCCGCCGCCCCCCCCGACGTGGAAGCGTTTGTTGGCTGGCAGGCAAAACACTAGAGAGAAACGGCCCTCATTGTTAGAAACAATTAAAGGTACAGACATATTACTCCACCCACCACTTTGAGTTTATTTTTGCAAGAGTGTTTTTTTTCAAAGGCTTCCTATTGCTTATAGGGCTTTAGAGAAAAGCTATATATTCTGGGGGGTTTTCCTTTATATTTTTAAAACTACGTATATCACTGGGTGACCTGCTGAGACTAAAGCTAGCTCAGGCCACAGGCAGTAATGTTAGAAACTGGACGATTCAGGATGCTGGTTTTCTATGTGCTGGGATTGGCGGCAGGGCAAGGCGATAGTTTTCTTTATGGGGTATCACTCAATTATGAGACACCCCCACACACACACCTGTAGTCTGAATGCATATATAGTCTGGCAAGAGTTTTCCATAGAATCTGCTGTTGGTATCAGTTATATTCCTAGTGACTCATCAGATCACTGCTGCTCAGTCCTTGGGCTCCTCTGGAGCATTAATGGGCATTCAACCTGATACGCTTGCACAAAGCTTATGCGAAGGTGAGACAATGTCTGTCTTCATTGAGCATTCATTCTGATTTGTTTGCAGGGCAGCTATACGACAATGAACATTCATCCTGATTTGCTTGTGCAGTGGTTATATGTCTTATCCGTTAATCAACCAATTTTCCCACCCTATTTAGTGCAATTCACTTTCCTAGCTGCAAAAACTCCTGTGTTTCTAGGTGGGTTTGTTGGGCCAGAGTGCTTTAACCCACTTTTAACTGTGCAAATCTAAATTTCCAGCATGTGATCTCCCAGTTTCTTTTCAAGTCTTGCTACCCAAGGTCCTTTGCCAGGAGATTCCAGCCAGTGATTAAATCCAGGATGGGAAATGGAGAAAACTAAGGCCCTCTTTAAGAAAGAGGCAATAAAATCTAAACTGCACAACTTTCTTTCTCACAGAATTTATATACTTCATTTCTAGCCCAAAAGGGCTCTTTGAAGTGGCTACTGTGAATTTCCAGCAATTCTATACACGTAAGCCCCATTGATTTCAGTGAGACACTCTCGGTTAAGTATATACCTTTTCTAGGGAATAAGTTCCAGTTTGTATTACTCTGAAGTAAACATGCAAATGATTGTGCTGTAAATGAATGCATATATTGGTAGGACCATGAGACAATAGCCAACCTTAGGGTGAGAGACTATTCCTTATTACATCTGTACCAGCAGGTAAAGGTAAAGGTAAAGGGACCCCTGACCATTAGGTCCAGTTGTGACCGACTCTGGGGTTGCGGTGCTCATCTCACATTATTGGCCGAGGGAGCCGGCGTACAGCTTCCGGGTCATGTGGCCAGCATGACTAAGCCACTTCTGGCGAACCAGAGCAGCGCACGGAAACGCCGTTTACTTTCCTGCTGGAGCAGTACCTATTTATCTACTTGCACTTTGACATGCTTTCAAACTGCTAGGTTGGCAGGAGCAGGGACTGAGCAACGGGAGCTCACCCCGACATGGGGATTCAAACCACCGACCTTCTGATCGGCAAGTCCTAGGCTCTGTGGTTTAACCCACAGGGAGCTGCTATATGTGTCGGATGATTTGATCTGAACTGATCAAATCAATTAAATTTGATTTGAACTGATTTTATAATGAATTGATTTTAGAATGCTGTATTATTTTACTATTTGTTACCACACTTTGCTTTTAAGATTCAATAGCTTCCCTTGAGAGTGGGCTGCCTTTAGCTTCATGAGGCAGTTGGCTGTGTATTTAGGTAATGGCGGAAGGGTGGAAGCAGGGCTTTTCTTCAGCTGGAACTCAGTTTTGGCACCTCTCACATGGGTGCCATTGCCGTTACCATTACCATTGACTGGGAGTGGCCACCTAGACCATATAACAACGGTCCTGAAAGACCTACCTTGGCTCCCAGTACATTTCCAAGCACAATTCAAAGTGTTGGTGCTGACCTTTAAAGCCCTAAATGGCCTCGGCCCAGTATACCTGAAGGAGCGTCTCCATCCCCATCGTCCAGCCTGGACACTGAGGTCCAGCTCCGAGGGCCTTCTGGCAGTTCCCTCATTGCGAGAAGTGAGGCTACAGGGAACCAGACAGAGGGCCTTCTCAGTAGTGGTGCCCAACCTGTGGAACGCCCTCCCATCAGATGCCAAGGAAATAAATAACTATCTGACTTTTAGAAGACATCTGAAGGCAACTCTGTTTAGAGAAGTTTTTAATGTTTGATGTTTTATCGTGTTTTTAATATTCTGCTGGGAGCCACCCAGAGTGGCTGGGGAAACCCAGCCCAGCCAGATGGGAGGGGTATAAATAATAATTCTCCTTCTTCTCCTTCTTCTTCTTCTTCTTCTTCTTCTTCTTCTTCTTCTTCTTCTTCTTCTTCTTCTTCTTCTTCCATGTTCCAGCATCTCTTTTTCTAGAAAAATAGCACTGGGCGGAGGTACATGGAGGCCATGGGATATTATTGTTGGTCAGAGGCAGTAATGCTTCTGAATACCAGCTGTTGGAAACCACAGGAGGGCAGGATGCTCTTGTGCTTGGGTTCTGCTTGCACATCTCCCACAGGCATCTGGTTGGCCACTGTGAGAACAGGAAGCTGGACTAGATAGACTATAGTCCTGATCCAACAGGCTCTTATGTTCATATTGTGATCAGTAGTAGTCAAGGTCACCTGGAAGAAGCGGTGCTATTAAGTCCATTGCGCCTCCTGGACCACCCCACAGCTATCAAAGTTGGGTTGTCCATGTTAGTCAACCCCTCGCTTGGTGGGTGTTATGAAATGCCAGGTCACTTCACAGTAAGTCATCTATACTTCCTGATTCAATTATGTAGGACAGGGCCCACATGGTATGCGTTACAAAGACCTAAGTGGGCAAGTTGTGTGGACTGAAACACCAGTCCAATCTAGAACCATTGTTATAAACATTCTATCATTCTTACCAGAAAGCCAATCCACTCTGGGACTGGATTTGAGGATGCTGCTGGTGTGTCACCCATCTCTCTGGCTGTCAGTTTCTCAGGCTGAGCTAGCAGAGGTGGTGTTGCAGGATTTCAGCATTCACACTAAGGTGGTCTCCCATGATGCTTGACACTTAATGGTCTCCCATGGTGCTGCTTCTGGTCTTAGTATAACCCTCCTACCTATGGGTCTCTGATTTTCTCTATCAAAGGTATGTTTTAGATATCACTGTCCACTGTACCCTCCTGGAGCACCTCCAGGATTTGTGTGTGCTGGAAGCCTAATTTTGCAGCAATTTCACTCCTGCCTCCAGGGTCATTTTCAGAGAATAACAATAGGAGACTGCTGCTTGGTCCCGTGAAAACTGTCCTGCAGGGTCCCACAGGGTTCAGTCTTAGACTATTTGACAACTATATCAGGGATTGGGAACCTCAGGCCTGGGGGATGGGGTTCAGGTGGCAAATATTTGGTAATTGGGACTTTTCCAAGGCTACACACCATCTCCAGCCTTGTTCCACACCCTCCTTGAGAGTTTTTGCCTGGCTGGAATGTGTCCTTGAACTCTGTTAATGATTCTTGTTTGCCTGAATGGATGATAGAGGGGTGTGTGTATGTGTGTAAACTAGCTTAGTGTACAAAGATAAAATTCACATTCGTTGCTCTGTCCACATTTGGTTCTGGCCTTGCTGAAGGGAATGCCCAGAAGGCCCTCAAGTTGAAAAAGTTTCTTCATTCCTGAATTATATGAAGCTGTTAGGAGCAGTCATCAATGGATTTGAAGCAAGGCATTATGACTATACATAGGACACCCGATTCTCTTCCAATGGAATGAAGGGAGGCCATGCAGGTGCTGAACTAGTGCCTGGAGGTGGTAATACGTTGGATGTGGGCCAATAACTTGAAGCTAAAGCCAGACAAGATGCAGGTGTCAGGTGGGGAAGACTGTCAGGCCAAGGATTGAGAGAAATCTCCTGTCATTGAAAGAGCAGGTGTGTAGCTTGTGAGTGCTCCTGAAGCCAGCATTGTCACTTGAAGCCCAGGTAGCTTCAGTGGCTAAGGGTGCTTAATCCAAGCTCTGGCTCATTCTCCAGCATGGTCATTCCTAGAGTTATCCATGGCCTGATAACTTCCAAGTTGGACTACTGCAAACTCTGGCAGCTAGAATACAAATGGGTACCACGAGTCAGGCACATATAAGACCAATTCTCGTACAATCAAGCTGTTTGCCAATTGTGTTCCAGGCCCAATTCCAGGCACTTATGATGACCTACAAAGCCCTAAATGCCTTGGGGCCCAAATATTTGAAAGAATGTGTCAAATACCCCATGCAAAGCTGACCACGATCAGCAGATTCTACCATAAAGGGACGCGGGTGGCACTGTGGTTTAAACCACCGAGCCTCTTGGGTTTGCCAATTGGAAAGTCGGCAGTTCGAATCCGTATGACAGGGTGAGCTCGCGTTGCTATGTTCCAGCTCCTGCCAACCTAGCAATCTGAAAGCATACCACCACAAGTAGTTAAATAGGTACCTCTGTGGCAGGAAGGTAAACAGTGTTTCCATGCGCTCTGGTTTCCGTCACAGTGTTCCATTGCACCAGAAGTGGTTTAGTCATGCTGGCCACATGGCCCAGAAAGCTGTCTGTGTACAAATGCCGGCTACTTCGGCCTGAAGCGAGATGAGTGCTGTACCCCATAGTCGCCTTTGACTGAATCTAACCATCGAGGTATCCTTTACCACCTTCTTTTTTTTACCTCTGCCCCCACCCCCAGTGAGGTCTGCAGTTGTGCAGGAGGACCTTCTCTGTAGTGGCTTCATACCTATGGAATGACCTCCCCTCTGAAGTGGGTCATGAATCAAAATTATTGGCACACATTTTTGCCCTGGCTTTGCCCTAGCATCTCATGCTAATTGAATCTGCTTTCTTTGTTCACTGCTTCCATATAGATATTTAATTGACATTTTGCCTTATGTTCTAAATGTTTTAGCCCATGAAATGTTTTTAAATATGGTCATAACATATTAATCTGGTGAAGAGCGATTTATAAATTTACTAAATATAAGCAGGCAGGCCGCCCTGTCCTAAAGCAGGTTAAAACACCTTTTTTAAAGAAGAAGAACAAAGGACAGGATGAAAGGGATTGAAAGGTTTGTCCAAATGACCATGGCTAAGGTTATTGGTAATTTGGAAAGGTGCTAATTTTAGTACTTAAAAGGGAAAATGGAAGCTGAGACGCAAACTGGGGCAGAATATAGTATTAAAAACAGAGTGCACAAGCAATATGTGGCATTTACGAGGAGGGGGAGTCACATGCCGAACAAATTATGGTAAAGATACCTGTTTAGCAAAAACAGGATCTGAACTGACATGAAGTTATGCCGATTCCTGGGCACAAAGCTTATACCCTGCTAGTGCAAAGGGGTGTATCCAAGTCAAGACATGCATGTTAAAACTGGATTGCCCACTGTTTCTGTATTTTATTTTAAAACAGAAAGAATCAGCAGAATTGGGCAGTTTAAGTTTATGAAACTATACATGGGAAGCTGAAAGGAGACCTTCTGCCCACCACTCAATTTTGCCGCAACAGCCAAGTAGGTGGATGTAATTCCCCCAATTGTTTTCTCATCATATTCCTGATTCTGTCATTATTGCATTTCCTTTAGATGTGCTGTTTTGTCAGCCTATGGGCTTTATGAAGACCTCCTCCCGTCTCCACTCATGGCATTCTTCTTATTGAGCTCATTACAGATCTGGAATGCTTGTTTTGCTATTTGGGAAATAATTACAATTTGTGTGGTCTGATAAGTGGCCCCAGAGTGCTTCAGATGCAAACAGCAGGGCCTACAGGAAATATATCTGGATAGTAGAGCAGTTGTACTAATCTACGAGGAACTAAATAAAGCACTTACCCCAGACTAAAACCAGTAGCGAGGAGCTTAATTGCTTCCATGTCACCAGGAGAAATTACTGTTGCCATATAGACTAATGTGAACCTGATTTGGGTTGCAATCCTCTACACACGTACCTGGGGATAAGTCCTGTGACTTGCTTTTGAATAGGCATCTACAGAATTGCACTGACTTGTATTTCTGATTAAGGACCATTTTGTTTTAATCATTTCAGATAACCCAGATCATCCATAATGCAAATATCCTTGGCTCAAAAGGGCAAGTCATGTGAATAAGGGGCTAAAAGGGGACCATTTAAAATATGGTTAAACTGTTGTAGGCTTACTGTCTGATTACTGCACACACATTTATCGCTATGGTTTTGCCTTTGATCAAAAAAATTTAACGTTTTTTAATGGCCAAGGGGAGGCAGCTGTGGAAATGGGTAGGCAGCCTCAGGCCTGAGGGCAAAATGTGGGTGTCTTTATCTGGCCCTTGAGACTCTGCCTAGGCCAAGCCCCTTCCTCAGATCACATCCATCACTGGTCCTTAATACCCTCCTTTATTGCTTTTGGTTGGGCCAGTGTGGTGTAGTGCTTAAGAGCGGTAGACTCATAATCTGGTGAACCAGGTTTGCATCTCCGCTCCTCCACATGCAGCTGCTGGGTGACCTTGGGCTAGTCACACTTCTCTGAAGTCTCTCAGCCCCACTCACCTCACAGAGTGTTTGTTGTGGGGGAGGAAGGGAAAGGAGAATGTTAGCCGCTTTGAGACTCCTTAGGGTAGTGATAAAGTGGGATATCAAATCCAAACACTTCTTCTTCTTTTGCCTGGCTGGAATTGGTTCTTGACCTCTGATAATGCCTCTTGGTTTGTTGACTGAATGCACAATTAAAAGTTCCATGTGTATAGAAACTAGCCTTTCATATAAAGACAAAATTCACATTTGTTATCCTGTCCACTTTAGCTTCTGGCCATCCCACTTTTTACCTCTGTCTTTACCTACCACTGACATGTGGAGCCCAGAAAGGAATGTGGCCCACTGGGTTCCCCACCTCTCTGTTAGAAAATTATCTTTTCCATATACAGAAAACTCCCATATACATAAAGAGGAGAGAGTACAGTAAGTTGTCACGCTACCATGTGTGCAATAAAATTAATTTATGGTGCACCTTTGACTGCCTCACCTCCACACATTTCACTAATCCACTCCAGCTGGATCAGCTTCTAACATTCCAAACTTCTGAGCTGCCTCCGACAGCTGCCGCTGTTTGTTCTTTACCAACCTGCTATAGAGAGACGTTTCATTTGTTTCTCCACTGAAAAGTCTTGATTCCCTTCCCCCACCACAATCATCTATCGCATTTAAAATTAGTTTCAGTAAAATGTGCAACCCTATACATCCCTTTAAAAAATAATGCTCCACACAATAAAAAATACGACCGTATTTGTAGCAGGGCAGGGAAGAGACTTAAAGCCACCTCCCTTTCTAATGGCTTAAGCTAAAGGTACCTGTTTATCTACTTGCACTGGTGTGCTTTCGAACCACTGAGTCTCTTGGGCTTGCCGATTGGAAGGACGGCAGTTCAAATCTGCAATGCAGCGAGCTCCCTTTGCTCTGTCCCAGCTTCTGCCAACTTAGGAGTTCAAAAGCACACCAGTGTAAGTAGATAAATAGGTACCACTGTGGTGGGAAGGTAAATGGCGTTTCTGTGCGCTCTGGTTTCCATCACGGTGTTCTGTTGTGCCGGAAGCGGTTTAGTCATGCTGGTCACATGACCTGGAAAGCTGTCTGCGAACAAACGCCGGCTCCCTCAGCCTGAAAGCGAGATGAGTGCTGCAACCCCATAGTCTCCTTTGACTGGACTTAACTGTCCAGGGGTCCTTTACCTTTACCTAATGGTTTAAGGAGGGCATCTATGACATCAGTTGATTGAAACTTCAACACTTACCACACTGAGCTCCTAATTCTTCCCTTGCAACCATGGCTGCAAATAAACACTTGTTTGACACACATGGTCTGCATATGTCAAGATGGTGCTTCTGCTGTGAGGGTCCTGCGTGTTGCCTGAGAAATTGCAACACTTTCCTCAGACAGTGCATTCCATGTGGAACATGAGGGGTGTCTACCTATTTAGTATCTCTTGGTTTGCAATTCCATCCTTGGAATGGCAGTATTTGAAAAATGGGAAGAGTACAGCCCTTTCACCATCTCTCTTGACCCACCTTTGTGTGTGTGTTTTATGCTTTTATTTATTTTTATTTTTAAAAATTATGCACATCACACAGAAAACAATTCACAACACATCAACCACTTTGCTTTATCAAATTCTTACAGTTTACTCCAAAAAACCTTTCCACATATTGCAATGAGATCTTAGGAGGTTATAAACATAATCTTCTTGACACATATAATCCAAAAATGGTTTCCACACACTATTTAAAAAGATGGGAGTCAGAATACCCTTCAGTTGCTTAAATCTGGCATGTCAGCTTTTCAGCCAGGGTTACTGTCCATTCTCTGGAGCACTATGCTTCAATGTTCAAGTCCAAGACAGTGCACCATTGCATTGCTATTTCCATATATGCTGCCACGAGCAGAAACATTAAAAGTCCTTTATGAGCCATTAGTGGAGTAGACATGTCCTTTATTCCAAGTAAAGCAAGTTGAGGGAAAGGTTGTGGGTCTGTTTTGTATATTAAACTCAATTCTTTAAATACCAAAACCCAAAATGAGTAAACAGATTTGCAAAATCACCACATATGGATGTAAGACCCTTTTGTGAAACCTTGCAAGGGAGGCTATGGATCTTTAGCATTACCTAGGATTCTTTGGGAGGGACGCGGGTGGCGCTGTTGGTAAAAGCCTCAACGCCTAGGGCTTGCCGATCGAAAGGTCGGCGGTTCGAATCCCCGTGGCGGGGTGCGCTCCCGTTGCTCGGTCCCAGCGCCTGCCAACCTAGCAGTTCGAAAGCACCCTCGGGTGCAAGTAGATAAATAGGGACCGCTTACTGGCGGGAAGGTAAACGGCGTTTCCGTGTGCTGCGCTGGCTCGCCAGATGCAGCTTTGTCACGCTGGCCACGTGACCCGGAAGTGTCTCCGGACAGCGCTGGCCCTCGGCCTCTTAAGTGAGATGGGCGCACAACCCTAGAGTCTGTCAAGACTGGCCCGTACGGGCAGGGGTACCTTTACCTTTACCTTTAGGATTCTTTGGGAAAGATCTGACAATTAAACTGATTTAATTTTTTTAGAAGCACAAGGGCAGAGCAAATTTCTAGGTCATCCTCGCCACTCCCTAACTCCCCAATACTGTAGGAAGCTCATTTTTTAGAAGAATCAGCGGAAGGTGGTAGGACAGAATAGCAAAATGTCCCCAAGTCAGTCCCAACTAGCTAGGATCAGCAGACTTGTTTCTACTCTCACTATTGGCATCTTGCAGCATCATTCAAGTTGGGTGAACAGATGATGGGGCCAATGTGGATGAATTTGCAAGTGCTCTCTCTTTCTCACATACACATCACTGTTTTGATCAAGTTCCATGGGCTGCTGATTATCTTCTGTAGCAGGGAGCCCCTGTACTCATGGAGAAGATTCCTGTGGAAGATTCCCCATGCATTTTAGAACCCTGATTTTCCAAGTTCACAAGTTTGCCCTCCCAACTCATGGAAGGCAACAGGAATGGCGAAGGGTTGGGGGTAGAGCTAGTGCACATGCTTACTGAACTCAAATAAAGAACGCCTGAAGAGGGTTTATGTTTTCATACATTCCTGGTGGTGCTTTCAGAAGACGGCCATTCCAATTGGTTGCTCACACAGACTCTTCCTTTCTCCTCTTTTTTGACACCTGGTCTGGGTTTTCCAAAGGAGATATATGATCTGGAGCAGGCCAAGCAGCTGTAGGACACTCATAGTTTCCTGATGTCATCAGCCTGCCAGCTTCAATGGATAAGTGCGCAGAAACTCCTGTGTGCCATTACCGATTAAATGCAAAACATGCGGCACCATTTCAGGAGTATCTTTTTTCTACTTGCATAGGAAACAAGTAACTGACTTTGCAGTATTGTAATATGGGGTAATCTCCCTCTTACAGACCAATTTCAGTCCCTTGGTCCCTGTTCACATCAAAGGACTGAATTCTGTATCTGATTTACACGTTGCTCAGCTCTAAATCAACTGAGCTTTGGGCCACCCAATCCCTCTGACTGCCAAAGTACTATATATATATTGGAGTGCTCTGATGCTTAAGCAAATGTGGAAATTAGGTTAGTCATACTTTCCTGTAATCTATATTCCGGTCCATTTGGCGACAAGCTGTACATTTTTATGAGTGTTCTAGCAGGAGCCAAAGCTGAATGCTTGTCAACAAAAAGAAGTACCAGTCAAGACAAAAATGTAAACTTATGCCACAGTGTAAGAGTAAGTCTGACTCATACAACAACAAATGACTTTAGATTGCTGCTGGGGAACATGCTTTGAAAACAGAAAAGACCATGTCCTATTCCTAACATCTGAAGGTAAAGGATTTCAGGAAGCAGGGCTAAGAAAGACTTCTGCTTGAGACCGTTTATAACTTTTGCCAAATGGAATGAATAGTCCTGAGTGAGATGGGACTGAACAAAGACAAGTCAGCTTCAAGCGCTCAAGGATTTCTTTGCAAAATGAAAGTTCAGATGAAGCAGGCCATGTTACAAGAATAACTTCTGACTTGTTCCCAGGAAAATCAGACAGAGATGATCCAAAATAGTTCAGATACTAAGTTACACTGCATAAGAAGAACTAAAAAAAACCAGCCTTCTCCAACCTGGACATTTTGGACTACAGCTTTCATCAGCCACAGCCAGCACTACCAGTGAATGGTATGGGGTGATGGCAATTGTGGAAGGCCACAGGTTAGCCACTCTTGTCATGTCTCGTAAACTAGGGTCCACTTCATCAGATGTTCATCTAGCTGTCCCACCCACATGTCTTCATTGATGTTGGGGATATCTGAAATACCAGAAGTTGCAGACTCTGGTAGGCTAAGTCTACTGTCTCCTGCCATGGCAGCTGTTGAATGTCTTCCCAGCACACTGAATGGACAAGAGCCTCCTTTGACTGAATAATCAGCAGTACTGGCAAATACTCTGAACTTAGGCTTGGAGCTTGATTTGTGCCAGGGTTGAGTTCCAGAGCTTACCCTCTGGGAATGCCAAAGCATAACACTGATGGCAGTGCCAACGAGGAAATGCACAATTTTCTTCCCTTTACCACTGAACAACCACCTCCAGTAAAATCAAAGCAGGTGACTACCAAGCAAGTTCTGTACCCACCCCCAACTGCTAATTTAAAAATTAACTAGTGCTGAAGTTTGTCAAAATGGTTCAGCTAAGTCTTGGTCAAATTCACACCTGATAGCAGCGAATTTTTAAGCGCGCACACAGAGAGAGAGAGAGAGAGTTCTTGCCAAGCTAAGGCAATTGGAAGTCAAATAAAGGAGGATTGTCCTGAAAGTGGGTTGCATAATAAAAACAAACCCAATATTCTGTTAACGAGGGTTTAGAGGTCAGGTTCTCATCCCTGCCCACAAAGACATGTGCAAGCCCAGGAGATTAAGGGGAGGGTGAGGGGAAAGGAGCTGAAGGGAGACGGTTTCCTTCCTCCCCACCCTGGTGCGTTTCTCTCCTCCCACCCCCAATCTCCTTGCAGACTGACACTGAAAGAGAAAGGATCGTTTTTTAAGGCGCCGAGGTGCGATTGCACCAGAGAATGCCATGCATTGTGCACTTCATTGCAGGCAGGCCAGCATTTCAGTGCCAGCAGAGGAAACAAATGCTGCCCCTCTGTCTCCTGGAAATCCCGCTCTCATCCCTGCTGGGCGAGCTCATTTTGACGCCAACTGACTTTTTGCCCTCTTCTTAATAGAGCTTAAAAGGTTCCAGCTTTCTTCTGTCCTCTCTCTCTCTCTTTCTTCCCCCCACCCTGCTTGCCGCATGCAATGATCCCAACCATGAGACATGTGCATAATCCTGGTTCGTCACTAGGGAACATACCGGGAGAAGGGGGGGGGAACTCTGGGGTGGTGGGGATTAATAGGAGGGCGCTTCTCCTCCAGCTTGCAAGGGGGTGTGTGAAGCTGCTTGGGTGCGAAGGCTTCTCCTCCCCGCAGCAATCTGAGCAAAACACTATAAAAACAACTGATCTTAAAAGGTAGCAGCTAAAGCCACCCAAATCCCCTCTGGAGCCTGACCTTTACAGCTGCGGGGCTGGATGGGCCCCCCAGCAGATCTTTCTCATACTCTCTCCCCCTAATGATGTTTTCACTCCCCTGGAGGCGCACACTCAGCCCCTCTCTCCCCCCCTCGGCACGGAAACAAAGGTTTTGTGTGAAGTGCGGCCTGGCCTGCCTTGGGCCTGCCACCGGGGAGCCCTTTCAGCCTCAAAGAGGCAAGGCTCCCAAGGCGGTGGCGGGCCTGAGGTAGGCCGCTCTCCAGTAATTAAGTTAGCTCTGAGCTTCTGTGAGTGGAGGCCTTCGCCCCAGCTGCACCCCCCCCCCGTCCCTCTCTTTCCCTCTCTCCCTCCTCCCCCCCCCCCAGACTGTGTGTGTTTAGGAGGTGATGTTTCCCACAGCTCTGATCTAATTCAACTGTAATTCAATCTCCGTGTGACCAACACTCAGCCAGCGCTCTCCCACCCGCCGGCAGACTCCTCTCTCTCACAGGCTGTGTGTGTGTTACACATTTGCACTGTCAATCTGACATACTCCCCTCAAACAACCTCCCCGTATAGATTTACGGTGTCAATCAGGCAGGCTTGGGTTGGGGGGGGGGAGCCTGTCTGCAGCAATAACTCTCCACTCTGGACGCCTCCATCCGTTCCTACCTTCCTTTTCCACCCACCCTTTCTCTGTGTCCCCTTTTATGCTGTGGAGAGAGATACCCTATACCTGCCACTCAGCAACTTGCAAAGGGGTTTAATAGGGGTTTGGGAGCAGCCGCAAAGACAAAAGGCACCCCCACCCCCAAACCAGATAAGGCTGAGAACCTGAAGCAGATGTAAAGGAGATCAGGCCCAGTTTGCCCCTGGATCGACTTGTAAGAAAATTATAATCCCTTTTAACCTCTGTCTAAATTGGGGCTGCTTTACGACTGATGGAACAAGGCTTGCTGCTTATCTTGAAAAGCAGCCTAAAAAGCAGACAGAAATGGTGAATTCTTATCATGCAGGAGTTCGGGCAGCTAACTACATTTCTTGCTGCTTTTCTCCCTCTCACTTGTTATCTTCTTCTGGCTTCATTCTGTGAGTCCCCTGAAATATCCCAGTACTTTTAAACTAGTATACATATGGCTGCATATGTATCAGTTCAGTCTGCATGACTAATGCAAAACTACAATTGCATTGACTGGTTGTTCCCAACTTCTCAACAACAGATTGCCCACCAAATTTCTCAGTGCAAGTATCGTTTGAGTTGGTTCAATCCCCAGCACATTCAGGTAGGGCTGAAAATGTCCCCAGATGCTTCTTCACACAGTGTATAGATAGTTAAACTACAGAACTAGAGGCAGTGGTGGCCACCAACTTGGAAGAGAATTAGACAACTTAATGGCGGATAAGGCTATCAGTGGTTACTAGTCATGATCACTACATTCTACCTCCATTGTTTGGGGCATCATGTCTCTGAATACCAGTTGCTGGGAATCCCAGGTGGGCAGAGGGCTTTACGCTCATGTCTATCTTGCAGGCTTCCCATAGGTTAGCCACTGTGAGAGCAGGATGTTAGACTAAATGGGTCATTAGCCTGATCCAGGAACATCATCTTATGCAAAGGAACTTGGGCCTCTCCAGACACTTAAGGAACCCACAAGCCTTCTTCAGGCATTTGCGTGGAATGCATGTGGGCCAAATGTGAGGAGAGGGGTGGAGATGCGCATGCAAGCCCTGACCACAACATCCCCACATGTGCTAGCTCCACTTCAGACCTTCCCACATTTTGAGAATCTGGAGAAGGTACACTATCAGAATAATATGTTTTCAGGCATATACCTGTGTAGTGCTACAGTGTGTGTTGTAATTATGCAGTGCAATTAGTCACAATTCCCCCATCCCCAGGAATGTGAAGCGGTACAGTCCATAATTCCTTACTGGAGCCTAATGCCTCAATCTTCTGCACATGGGCATAGCCAGGATTTTTGTTGAGGGGGCAGGCCTTAGGGGAAGCAGAACCTCATTTTGTTATGTATTTTTGTTGATTTTGAGGGGCAGCTGCCCCTCCCTGCCCCCCTGGCTACACCCATGCTTCTGCATGTGCAGATGAAACCTTTGATACAGGGGTTTTTTTCTCATTTCCTTAACCGGTTTTCCCATTGGTAGAGAAAGCTCTGAGCTATTTCTCCCCTCCCCCACCCCAGAAGTTTTTCATGCTTTTTTTGGTGCTGAAATCTACTGATGGTTAGAATGCCAGAAACATTGTTGTAAATCGCTGTGATATTTTCATGAAATAGCGGTGTATATATATATATTTATAATTAAGAATTCAGTAGTATTAGGCCAAGTTTAATTGCTGGACAGCACCACTGAAAAAACAACATTAAAATCAAGGGAAATTTCTTCATCTTTTTTTTTTCCCTAAAGAAAACTATCCATCATCCTCCAGCAAATTCCAGTCCTGCACATTAACCCTAACGCTGCAGTCCTGTAATCCCCATTTGCCTGGAAGTATGCTCCATTGAACTTTGTGGGACTTATTCTGAGTAGACATATAGAATTGCATTGTAAGCATCTATTTTAGCTTAATCTTAAAGAGCAATCTCACATTTACTCTGGAGAAAGAATTAAGGATCACCCATGACAGATGACAATTTTTCTTCAGCTCGGAAATAAAGCACCAGGACTTTTTACTTAAAGTCTCAGTGAAATATTAAAACCCCAATAGAACCATCATCTTTCAAAGGATATGTGGTGCTCGTTAAGCTTCATTAGACAGCCTTGAAGATTTGCCTTTTTCCTCCTGGGAAACTAGAAAGGGTAGCAGTATCTTGGTGAAATGTCTCCCAAGTCCTCAATCACTATTTAAGAGATTGTGGTCTTTTGAAGGGCCATAGAGGAATGAAGTTGTTTGGGGATTACGTGAATAGCTTTTATTTCCGCCCATAATGGTGTTGGGAAATGCAACAGATGCCCCTGGGCAGATAAGCTGATCCACAAAATACTGCTCAAGTGCCTTTGCTAAGCTAGAGGATCAGCGTCAACAATGCAAAAAAGAAAACCCAGCCTCTTTTATTCGGTCATAAGTCATAATGTTTTAAAGCATTGAACAATGAAAATGTCAATGGTCATGCAGCGCTGAAAGAACCTGCAGCCGTTACATGCACATCCCCTTTGAAGTGACTTCAAAGTGACTACTCCTATAAGCAGAGGGTGTGGTTTCACCCTGCTTGGCTAACGAAGGAATTCTAAAAATGATTTAAGAAAAAAGAAAAAAATGTAATATATCTGAGCGTGTTTGTGTGTGTGTGTGTGTGTGTCGTTGGAGCTCCTAATATTGTTAGCTAGCTACTGACACTTCATTTCAGCAGAAGATGTTTGTGCTACACTCCAAAGAGAAACTATTTATCTTTGGCATTAACTTGCACACAGTCACCAATGAAGACCTTTTAATTGTGCACACCTAAATTTCCCTGCATGTGCTTGAAACCTTCCCACAAAATACCGACAATCTGGCGGTGCCTCTGGTCGGTTGCTGTGGAAGGCAGGAAGATGCTGGGCTACACTTGACAAATCCTTGGTCTGAACCAGCAAGACTCTTGCATTAAATCCTTTAAATTGAAACACCCTTGCAGTGAGGAATCCAGTCTTGTAGATTGCACAGCCTGTTCCTCTCAGTTTTTGAACTCTGGGAGATTCCTCTAGCCTGAATCACCTCCCACATCTGGTTTGCAGCAGTGATCAAGTGCACCAAACTTTTGATTAGTGGTTGTGAAACAAGATTGTGGAACACTAGGAACAGGAGCTTTCTAAATGATCCCCTCAGCTTGACCGGAGATAACAACACAACTTAGTTATGTGTAGCATGGAGTGAGGGACATATGGTGGTCCCACACTCTGCACAGGATGACTCATGTTGAATATTCTGCTGCATGAAGACAGCAGCTGGGCTGGGACTCCTCTTTTGCAGGCACAGGTGGATAAAGCCCCAGCTGCAGCATCCTGAATACAAAGCCAAGGCAGCCAAATGGGGAAATTGTCAAAACCAAGAGAAAGGTTCCTTTGGCCAAGATGTATACATCACAAAGCAACAGCATCCTCTCTCTCTCTCTCACTTCAGCTGCTCTCTCAGGACATACTTGTTGAGTTCTTGTTGCTTTCTTTTTTGGAAACATCACAAGATGATAGTGGAGCTTCTCAAAACACAAAGGGCACAGGAAGTTTCCTGCTCAGGCTCCATTGAAACAAATGAATGCCAGTCTCTTGCCTTTTGATAACACTGGGATTTTGGTATTCCTTGGTGTGTAAATAAAGGTAAAAGGACCCCTGGACAGTTAAGTCCAGTCAAAGGCGACTATGGGGTTGCATCGCTCATCTCGCTTTCAGGCCAAGGGAGCCAACGTTTGTCCACAGACAGCTTTCTGGGTCATGAGGCCAGCATGACTAAACCGCTTCTGGTGCAATGGAACACTGTGATGGAAACCAGAGCGCACGGAAAGGCCATTTACCTTCCCACCACAGCGGTACCTATTTACTTGCACTGGCGTGCTTTCAAACTGCTAGGTGGGCAGGAGCTGGGACAGAGCAACAGGAGCTCACCCCGTCGTGCGGATTCGAACCGCCAACCTTCTGATCAGGAAGCCCAAGAGGCTCAGTGGTTTAGACCACAGCGTGTGGTCAGGGTTGACCCTACCATTAGGCAGAGTGAGGTGCCTTCCTCAAGGAAGGCAGTCAGGTGTGTGACATATAAACTCAGCTTTGCACCTTGAGCTTGCCTGCTGCCCACAGATTTGGTGGAGATTGCTGTTCTGCTGCCAATCTGGCTGGCTCCAGTTGTGAGTTCTGGGGAAAGGGGCATCCTGGGATGGATCCACACGAAAATTTTAAAGCATACTCAATGCACATTAAAAAAAACAAAACATAACTTCCCTCAAAGAATCCTGGAGTTTGTTAAGAGCACTAAAAATTGTAGTTCCACTCCACGAGGGGGGAAACTACAGGTCCCAGTTTCTATGGAGAACCCATGTGCATTGAATGTGCTTTAAACTTATAGCGTGTAGCTGTTCTTGTTCTTTCCCTCAAGCAGCAAAATGTTTTGGGTTGGCTCTGAACATGAGGGGGAATTCTGGAAGAGGATAAGCAGGGCAAAGCTACTGATGGAGAATACCAACTACTAGCCACAATGGCTATGTTCTGCTTCCACTACCAATTTCTAGGAATCAGAAGTGGGGAGACTCAGGTCCTGCTTGTGGACTTCTCATACGCATCTGATTAGCTACTGTGAGAACAAGACGTTGGATTAAACGGGCCTTTGGTGTGATTTTCTGAGGCTTTTTTATGTTCTTGAGGAGGAGGGAGAAATTGGTCTCTCGGTGGCCCTGACTTCCCCACTCCGAACTATTCAGATCACCTCACAGTTTTGTCCCATTCACCCTTTCTCCCAGTAATTCAGTTTGTTGCCTTGTATGGGAGAAATTTAGGGGACTATATTTGGGATGACTGCAAAAATTAGTCTATACCTGTCATCTTCCTCATCTCTTAGACTACCTCATAACACCTTTATGCTCGTTCTCCCAGAGACATCAACACAAAGCATTTGCTTTCATGGGTCAAGGAAGTATCCATGGCTCATCCTGATCTGCACCTTGTTAGTTTATGGGAACATTCTAAAATCTATAGCTTCAGCATTTGAAGCAATCACTTGGGGGCAAACAAAATTCATCAGTGCCAAAGCTACTGAGTATGGAGCTGAGGGATTAGAAGAATCATCAAGAAGCTTCAACATATAAATAATGAGATCAGGTAAAATGCTGGGAGATACACAAATAAACAGAACAAACTTCAGGAAAAAATTGGAGGAGCAAAAATAAATATTGAATATGGCACTGCAAAGCTTTTTTAATCCAACAATGCAAACCTAGAAGATAGCATGCTTGCACTGCACCTCATTACCCACACTTTAAACACCTTAAAGTTCTGTTAATCTCAATATGAGAACTAAGCACATGCTTCAATCTCTCCCTTGAAATAAACAGAACTTAAAACTAGTTTGACATCAGATGGATTGCAACCAGTGTTTTTCAATACAGTAAATACCGTATTTTTTGCTCTATAAGACTCACTTTTCCCCTCCTAAATAGTAAGGGAAATGTGTGTGCGTCTTATGGGGTGAATGCAGGCTGCGCAGCTATCCCAGAAGCCAGAACAGCAAGAGGGATTGCTGCTTTCACTGCGCAGCGATCCCTCTTGCTGTTCTGACATCTGAGATTCAGAATATTTTTTTTCTTGTTTTCCTCCTCCAAAAACTAGGTGCGTCCTGTGGTCTGGTGTGTCTTATAGAGCGAAAAATACGGTACTTTAATATAACTTCTAAGATTTAAAAAATGTGGACTACTAACATTGCACATTTTTTCGTTTAATGTTGCAATCCTTCATGTCCGTGATAACTTGTAGTTAGTTCCATTCAATTCAATGAAACTTTTTTCTGTATGAGATTAGACTGTATTAATATAGAAGCAGCAAAAAAGAAAAAGTAAGCATGAAATAGAACAGAAAAGGCATATTTAGGAATGCTAATTTTAAAATAATCTGTCCTCCACATAATACAATTTAAAGAAGTTATCTGAAGAGTTTTCTTGCTTCCCAAATTGTATGAGTCAACAACTGTCCCAGCAACATCCCACTAAAGTGAATGGCAACTTCATAAAAACACACTCCCATTATTTCTGTAGGACTTACTCAGGAAACATTTCTCAATGGATTGTAATCACCATCAGGGGACCCCCCTCAGCTGATATAGCAAATATTAACAGGAGCTCTTTGACCCTGTACATGTTAGTTTTGCCATTGTTGTCGATGAAGAAAGAGCAGCCCAAACAACAATAGGGATAGTTCTGAAAAGAATTCCCAACTATATATGGAGGGTGGCTCCTTTTAAGAAAAGTACCTTTCTGCAGCTGATCAGGAAGTCCACGGTTAAGTTGTACAATTTCTCATTCTCAGAATTGTTTCCCTCTGCCTACAAACTTTCTATTGTTCCCTAAGCATTATCCTAGAACAAATCATATCCTTGAGAAAACATGTCCTTTTAAGCCACTCTGTTGTTGTTGTTGTTGTCTCCTCCCGTCCCTCCCTGGATCAGATTTGCCTGACGCACAGAAGCCAGTCTGTCCTTGCTGCTCTTGCTGCTGCTCAAATCTTATTAGGAGGGAAACAAGGACAGAAGGATTCTTACACAATGTACAAAAATGCATACGTGAAGCCCTCTGAACTTTCCTGATGTCACCCTGTGAAGTACAAGGACACATATTAACTCCCACCAAATATGAGTTCCTATATCTGCTTAGGGAAAGTCCATAGCTCAGTAGCAGAGCACATGCTTCGAATACTTACTTATTCAAACCTTTATTAGGCATTATACAAATAAAACGATAAAAGAGAAAGAAACATATAAAAGCCTTGAGATATAAACAGAAAGGCAGCAGTTGGCTACATACATATATATATATATACATATAAAATCAGTGGTTTTCCTTGTTAACCTGCTCCTTGGAGGACTGCTACCAAAAACTCGGCTACCCCCGCCGTTACCCTTTGGTCAACGTCGGATAGGCAGAATCCCACACATTCACCTTGTTGGGGCTCCAGACCACCCAGAAGAGGGGACAGCACGCGTTGACGGAGCGTACTGTACAATGGGCACTGAAAGAGAATGTGCTCTACCGTGTCCGGGACATTCATAGAACATCTGCAGAATCTCTTATTTCTAGGGATGTTTTGATATCTTCCCCTGACAAATGCTGAGGGAAAAACATTCAAACGGGCCAGCATAAAAGCCCTACGTTGGGCTGGAATTATTAATTTGGTGACGTAATTGGCTCTGCTATCTAAGATATTTAAATCATAGAATATGGGCGAACAAATTTTGTTTACAGCTGCCATAATATTTTGCCTCTCGACATCCTTTAGTCTAGTTAGGATATTATGGAAAATGTATTGCTCATTAGAATTGTACAGGGGCTCCAGCTCGATGCCTAAAGATTCAATCTTTTTTTCGAGGTACTGATACCATCTTGATTTGTAGGAGTCTTTGAGCAAATCAGCGAGCAGACTTGATGGAGGGCAGCGAAAATGGCAGCGTAACCAGTACTTTATTGAGGTGGACCAGGCCCAATATTCCATTGTGTGTATGCCTATTTCTGCACACATTGTTTCATATTTGATCACAGCTGGGAGTCCAAGAATACGTCTCAGAAAGCTGGAGTGAATCTTTTTTAAATCACTATTATATGCTTGGACCCATAGCGGGATTCCATAGAGTATCTGGGATTGCACTTTTGTTTGGAATATCTGATTGGCCGCAGGAATAAATTGATTGCCTTTCTGATAATAAAAACGGGCAACAGCTGATGAGGTGCACTTTGCCTGTTTTATGGCATTTGTGCAATGATTTGCCCACCCTAAATTGCTCTGGAATAAGATTCCCAGATACCTATAGATTTTCACTTGTTGAATTTCCTGCCCTCTTATTTTCCATTTCTCTAATTTCCAACCATTCGAGAAGACCAAAATTTTTGTCTTCTCGTAATTTATAGAGAGCTTGTTACATTCGCAGTAAAGGATCAGAGAAGATATAAGGCGTTTCAGACCCAAGCTCGTTAATGATAGTAGAACAGCATCGTCTGCGTATAATAATAGAGAAACTGGTTTCTGATTAAGTTTAGGGGCATGTGATTCTATTTTTTGAAGGTGATCTGGCAAATCTGATAAAAATAAATTAAATAGGAAGGGGGCAAGAATACACCCTTGTTTTACCCCTTTCGAGTTTGGGATGTCTGATGAAAGGTGACCTTTGGTGTTAAGTTTGACTTGACAGATATTGGAAGAGTATAAATTTTTTATTAGGATCAATAAGCGCTGATCAATTTTTAATTCTGCGAGTTTCCTCCACAGCTTTGGGCGGTCAATTGAGTCAAATGCACCACGAAAATCTACAAAAGCAGCATATATCTTAGATTGCCTTTGAGATCTGTATTTTTCAACCAAATGCATAAGTATAAGGCAATGGTCTAATGTAGAGCAACCTTTGGAGAAACCTATTTGTTCTTTCCCTGGTAAATTTAGATTTTTCATCCAGGTAAGGAGTTTAGATAAAAGGTGCTTAGCGTAGATTTTCCCTATCACTGATAATAGGCTTATCGGTCTATAATTCCTTGGTTCTTTTGGGTCGCCATTTTTAAAGATTGGGATAATTATTGATCTTAACCATATCTCAGGTATGATCCCATATTTATCTATGAGAGTAAACAATTGAGCTAAGGGTTCTGCCCACCAATCTATATAGGTCTTAAATAATTCTATTGGTAGACCGTCTGGCCCAGGAGATTTCCCCGATTTGAAATTTTTAACTATCTCTCTAATTTCCTCTTCTTCTACCCTTGGCCACTCCTGGAGTTTATTGATTTTATTTTTAGTGGTTTCATTTCCTTTAAGTTCACTGTGTAGATTGTTAAATACCGATGTAAAATATTGGGACCATTTGGATTCTGCAATTGGTGGTAGAGTTAGTTGATTTTCGGGTTTCAATCCTCCGTACACTAGGTTCCAGAACGCTTTGTTATTTTTACTCTGAATTGAGTCGAGTAATTGTAGCCATTTTTGGGTTGCATATTTCTGTTTCTTTTCGGCCAGAATGTAATGATATTTTCTTTTTTCATCAAGATAAGAGGGCTCTAGTTTAGTGCGATTATTTTTAAATGTTTGGCGCAGTTTTCTTTTTAGCTGGAAACATTCATCGTCAAACCAAGGGCTAGCGCTATGTTTAAGTACCCAAACTTTAGGTGGAGTACTAAGTTCTACGAACATTTGGAAGATCTCATTATAAATTTTCGGAATATCGCTGTAGGAATTAGTGGTCTTTAAGTTGGATAATACTTGTTTTCTCAGGTTGGCTGTAAGTTTTTGCCCCACTACTGCACTCATTTCCTGGGACCATTTTAATTGGGTCATTTGTTTGTATTGAGAGGGTTCTATAATATTGTGCTTGGTTATCTTGGTTTCATCCTTTAAATTAATAGACAACAATAATGGCTGATGGTCGCTTTCAGTACGCGTTCCAATTTTGAGGTCCATGATCGAATTTATAATATTATAAGGGACAAGAATATAGTCGATGACACTGCATCCTCGGGGGGAGAAGTATGTAAACTCCCCGCTTCTATCGCCTTTTGTTGAACCGTTCACAATCTGCAAATTAAAGTTGTTACATAATTCAAGTAGGCGTAAGCCTTCGTTGTTTACAACCCTATCTCTGGAGAATCGTCCTATTTTCAAGGCATGTGCGATATCATTATCAGTATTCCAATTTAGTTTGCTACATAGTTGTTCATTGTTGGTTCCCACTCTGGCATTAAAATCACCTGCTATTATCAATGAGGCATTTGGGTATTTATCGGTCAAATTTTCTATATAAAAGGTTAGTTGTGACCAATTTTCACTGTTGCTGTTGTTTTTGGATGGGGGGATATAGACATTTACAAGTAGCAAACTATCGTCTTTTTGGGTTAAAAGTAGGGCTTGTGCAAGTGGCAAGCATTTTTCTAACTGCTTGATTTCAAACCCTAAGTTGTCTTTGATCATACAACAGAACCCTGCTTTCGGCCGGCCCTTCGTGTTTATTTTCAATGCGGGTTTCGTATAGGAGGAGAATCCATTGATTTTAATATCTCTAGTTGACCATGTTTCTTGTAGAAGTATTAATTCAAAATCTTTAAAGAAGTTCATTAGGTCTGGGTCTCCGTCTTTGTTTCCCCACCCTGCAATATTCCAGGACAGCAAGCGTAGGATCCGTTTTTGAGTTGGTGGCTGGTTGACAGCATTTAGTCATTCTAATTCTATTATTGAGTCCAGCGAGGGATTTTGTCTTGTGCCGATACAGCCATTTGTCGCTACTTTCGGTGGGGAACATAATGGTGGATCTTTTTGATTCTTTTTTAAAGTGCGGGAAATTAGAATTTCCTCCCTTTCTTGATTTTCTTCCTTAGCTGTTCCTTGTTCCTGAGAGATTTCTGTGGTTGGTGGGCTATTATGGACAGTAGGATTGTTTTCGGTCTCTACTTCCATTTCAGACAGGGAGTGTGGAAAATCTCCGGAGGAGTTTTCCGAGTAATACAGGGGCTTGGGGGTGTCGCAAAGGCACTGCGCCCCCCATAAATCTCAAGGGGGAGACCCTTGGGGGAGAGATACCCAGCCGTGTGGAAGCGGTCAGCTGTTTTTTCGGGGTTTTTTTTTTTTCTGGAAGATCTCGAGGCAGCGAAACCGCAGCACAAAAGGGAAAGTAAAGACCCTGTATTACGATGCCTCTGACTCCCACTGAAGAATGCAACGGACCTCCAAAACTATAAGAACGGAACCCTTAGTGTGAGTAGACTCATTTAATGCTACAAAATTTAAAAATACACTAAGAGAACGTCGGATGTTAGACGATTTAATTTAGGAGTTCACCTCGGTAGAGGACTAAAATGGCGCAGGCTACAAAGTCGCAAGGTGGAGGAAGGAATGTATCTCTTTGCCTGACTGAGTGAATACCAAGTTGGAAATACGACCCAAAGAAATTAAAGAAATATTCGGAAAAAGAACTTTTTCTAACTTTCCCTAACTTTGGGAACTTATCGACGTTTCTGGGACTTATTTTACGACTGTTTATTTGAACTTTAATCTGAAGAACACTAGGACCCCTTGAACTCTGGAATTTACTACGGAGGATTTATGTCCTGCTCATAAACCTCTGGCTTCTTTTCTCCTCCCACTCTCTCTCTTTCCTCCCATGTTCCCCTTATGTTATTTATGATATTTATGATATTTACATGGGAATGAAAACTGAACGAGATTGCGACCTGAGAACTTTAATACTTTATCACTCTATTTAGAAGTCTGATCTCATTGATTTAAGAAGAATCTGCAATGAGAAGAGCCAAAAGACTCAGGTGTCTTGACACAGAAACTGACGCAGAGCCCTCTGGTTTCAAACAGAGTAATCTAGATAAGTATCTGCTACTTCAAAAACAGCACATATCTCCTCCCAAAAACTCTCTCAACTCTTTACATGGAAAGACAGTTGAAGAGATATCCCTAGGAATAAACGAGGACAAGGCTACTACTCCCATAACCGAGGCACAAGTACTAATTGATAGAAAGGTGGAGCTGCTGGAGGAATGCTGCCTACTGACTGCTCAAACAGTTCAAAAAATCTTTGAACAATTACAAAACATCTTCAAGAAGCTGGATAACCCAGATGAAAGGAGGCAACTCACTCCCTTTTTGCCATCCTTAACAAGCCCTGGAGATAAACAGAACAAATACAAATTTATACCTCTAAACCAACCAAAAATCAGAGGAAGCCCCCCTCACTCAGTCAACTTGATACTGAGGCCATGTGAGATTGTTCTCCACATTTTTCCATACAGAGGGCCCCTACCTTACTGGGAGTCATCCTTCTGGGCCAGACATCATCTAAATCTGCTCCTAGGCCTTGAGGGGGGAAGGATTGACTTAAAAGCAGTCAAGAGGCTCACTAACGATGGATATTCCAAAAAAGTACTACTAAGATTTGGTAGTCATAGAATCCCAACCAAAATCTTAAGGGAAAAGGCTCATTTAGCCCAGAAAGGAATTATTCCACGTCGACACTTTGAAGATATATCGCTCAGACCATTGATTGCATCTAAAAGACAGAACAAGTTGAACAAGGCCATTCCAACAGAAGCCGATATCTGCCCTACTCCCGTGGAAGAACCCAGTAGATGGGAGAAACCGCTGCCAGCTACCCGAGAAATCACGCAAGAAAAATCTAAGCTCCCAAATCATGCGATTGTAGCATCAATTAACAGCCTCGCCCTTGACACAACAGACTGGACAGTCCCAGAAGAAGAAGATCTGCTGAATAACTTTACCAACTTACCAGATAAAGAACAAACAAGCATACTCAGTAAACTGACGAAACTACAGGCCAGATTGACCGAAATTCACCAACAAGGCCAACAAAATGCAGTAGAAACAATACACAATCAAACCTCACACCTACCAGCCCTCTCCCCAAAATGCATAGTCAAAAAGAGAGCTACTAATGGAACTTTCAAATGTATAGATGCAGAGCTTCAAATCCAGCCTCCTTTAAAATATGAAATGACAAGGAAAAACTCCAGCAATGAGACCACAAATTCCTGGCTGAGATATCAAATACTAGCTCCAAACGAAATAGGTACCCCTTATTTAAGTACTACAAAGGATTCTAACATTGCCGAACAAAAGATGACCTCCAACAGACCTGACACACTGAGCTCAACACCAAATGAAACCAAAGAAATGGAAGTATGCTTCGAATACAAGAGCCCCAGGTTCATTCCCTAGACTTTCCAAGTCTACATCTGAAAGCCTGGAGATTTGCTGCTGGTCAACGTAGAGGCAGTGGTTTGATTTGTACAAGGCACATTCCTATGTCACTTTGAAGCCCAGCTGATACTTTTCCTTCTTTTCCACTGACAATAGACCAATTGGTGTAAATATGTTTACTGTTGAAACTGCTCAACCATTTCAACATGCTTGAATATTCCCACTTGTGCGGTGCTGCTATTATGTTTTTATATGTGCTGCCCAGAATGGCTGGGGAAACCATGTTGCAGTGGCTTCTGTTGCTACTTTTCAAATTTGGCTGTTTGTTTTTGCTGCACTCTGAACTTTATTGGAAAATGACACGGTGTTTAAAAACAGGGTCTTTGCTTCATAATAGTCCATTCATAAATGGGGACCCCACCGTAAAAGGGGTTGCCTCTCCCTTGGACAAGGCGGATGAAGGGTGACGCGTTGGACGGCCATGTGCGCTCATCCTGCCCTCCCTGCAGAATCTGGGCCCTCAGGCCTCCTTGGAGTCCCGGCTGGCTGGATTCTCCCCCTCCTTTGGCTCTGGGGGGCTTGGACCCCTGGCCAGCCTTGGCTTTCTCCCCCTTTGCCTCTTTGGTTTTCTTGGCTGCTGCAGGTGCCTTGGCCTCTTCCTGGGGGCCCCACATCCTCGGCCCTCCGTCTTGCTTTCCTTAGACACAGCTTTCCGGGGGGCACCAGGTGTGTTTGCTGGCAAGGCCTTGGAAGAGCTCGGTTTCTTGAGGATTTGGGCCGCTTTCTCCCCCATGGGGGACTTCTTCACCTTGGGCTTTGCTGGAGGTTTGCCTGGATGCCTGCTAGCTTTCGCCTTGCTATTCTTGCTGGGAGCTACCTCCTTCTTCTCCCCTTCTGTGATTGATCCCTGCCTCGGTTTCTCCACAGGAACCTTCAACTTGGGGTTCTTGGCTGCTTTCTTCAGTTTGGGCGCTGTTTTCCCATCTGAATCTGATTTTTTTTCATGGCTTTTCTTTCCCTTGGCTTCCTCTGTACCCAGCTTGAATCTCCCCGTGGCACCCAGCGTGGAAGAGTTTTGGGGCCGGATGAGGCAGTCCCTTTCCAGGCCTTGGGCCAGGGTGTACTTCAGGTGGATGGGGTCCACCCCGGGGTAGCTGCCCAGGATGTAGCACTTTGTGGCCACAACAGAGACCCCCTTGCGCTTGTCCAGGGTCTTCACCACCTCCATCACCATGGTCAGCGTGGGTAGGTGCTGTGCCTTGGGGCAGTTCAGGAGGGCCAGGGGGCTGGCCAGTGAGGCAGAGGACTTGGCTATTGACAACGCCTCCATTGCAAGCAGCCCCCAACTCTTCCACCCCTCTCCACCTCTTTTCAAAGATGATTTGTACAGATATAGGTTGTTTAACCAGAGTCCCCCAAAACACTCTATTGTGAAGGGTGAGAGCAATACCGGTAATTGTCAACATCGTGCAAATGTTCTGGCATGATGATGCAGTATCCTGAAGCATGGCTCTTGGTTTATTTTTATTCTGCTGATAGGGCTCACCAGGAATCTTCTATCCAGAAACTGCTCAGGCCCAAATCTGCTTAGAATCAGAGGTGGTTTTATATCACACCTCTTTGATTTCCCTGCGACATATCAACGGGAGAATGATCAAGAGAAATATTTCTTCCTCGTTTATTTCTCTCTTTCAACACAGGACATCTAACACAGGACTTAAGAAGCTGTGAATGGTGTTCAACTCTTGACTGCCATCAACTGTAGCCACCAATAATCAGGGAGGATGGGAACTGTAGTTCAACAAAATCTGTAAAATCACAGGTCTCCCAGCCCTGATCTAGAGCATCACACAATTAAATTGACGCATCTTCGTTGATTCTCAAAATATGGGTGGGAAGTCGTGGGAATGAGAAGACCCAGGCACAAATTAATCTGTCATGTGAAGGACAAGGGTGAACCTAATCCCCTGTGCATGATGATACATTCATTTCACTTCTGCAGGCCTTTATTTGCCAATTAAATGCATTCACAAAGCCACTGATTGTGCCAATTGCTGGGGTTGTCATCGCAGTTCCATATTAGCAGGATAAGCATCCTTCTGTCACTATCCTCGTGTAAACACACTTACATAAAACACTGCTTGGCTCCCTTAGCCTAACTTTAAAAGAGAATCTGAGAACTCTCGTCCCCGCAGAGCGGTGTATGTGTGTTTGTGTGATTCTATCAATACAAGAAGTCAAACCAGAGGAAACAATTTTAATTGAATCAGAGGCCTCCTGTGGTTGCAGTTTATGTGCCACCAGATTGGTCTCTTCGTGAACAAATTCATTAGACTTCAGGCTTGTCAGAACTGCCAGGCATGTTCCTACTTTAAAAAAAATAAGAGGCCAAAGTTAAATTATTTTGAGGTCAGGATTTCAACAAAAGTTGCCTAAAATATTATTATTTTCAGCACCATTTTTAAAAATTTCACAACTAAAGCAAAAAACAAAGATTCCCCAGTGCATCCCTGAACAGAACCCCCCATTCATTAGGGCCCCAGCACTCTTAATACAATTGCACAGGTGCATGGAGAACAGGTGCTCTAATCACAGGTGGTGGTTAAAAAACATTCTTTCCACAAATGGGAAGAATGTTTCTGAGCCCATCATTTTCTCATTCCCTATTCAGATGGCTTTTCCTCATGAGCACGGTCTGCACTTTGCTCTCAAGAATGGTGCACTGTGCAGAAAGGACAATTTTTATTGGTCCACGTGCATCTCTGTGTGCATGCATCCAGGTGTTTGCCTATTCCTAAATACTCAAATGTGTAATACCACAGCCCCATGGTAAATTAAACTGGGCCAGGATCTACTTGACTTGTCAATGTTGTTTTTTGTACTGAATTCAGACTCCAGTCTTCAAAAATGACAATATGTTCATGTCATTGCTTTAAGTAGAGGGTAGGAGTGAATAACAGCACCATCCTATGTACACGGACTCAGAATTAAGTAGATAGGATTGCAAGCACAATCATTTTAATTTTACAACATACTGAGGATTCCCCCCCCCCCCAAATCTCAGATGCGACTGTTACTGCGATACCCTCTTTATTTGCATGAGAATACTTTTATTTTCTTTCACTTGGCTTTTATGTGCCAATTAAATGTATTCCCAATGCCATGGCTGGCTGGCTGGTGTGGTAATCAAAACTCCATTTTAACAAGATATTTTGTCTTAGAGTGACCATGTGTCCTGTTTTGCAGAGCAAAGTCCTCAGTTTGAAAGAAGGGCTGTTCAGTTTTAAGTATGTAATTCAATTTAACTTAATATTTCTAAATATTCTATTCAAATCTGTGTCTCCTTTTGTTCTCTTTTTGGGTGATGCCAAGTGGGCATCCAATTTCCTAGGATAGTGGGACAATTTCCCCAGGTATTGCCCTTGTTCTCATTCTTGTGCAAAGCTGGGATAGCTCAGCTGGTAGAGCATGAGACTTCATCTCAGGGTTGTGGGTTGGAGTCCCACATTGGACAAAAGATCCCTGCATTGCAAGGGGTTGGACCAGATGACCCTTGTGGTTCCTTCCAATTCTATGACTCATGTAATAAGTAGAACAACTAATTAACACTATGAATTTCAGGTAGAAGAAGAAGAAGAAGAGTTTGGATTTGATATCCCGCTTTATCACTACCCGAAGGAGTCTCAAAGCTGCTAACATTCTCCTTTCCCTTCCTCCCCCACAACAAACACTCTGTGAGGTGAGTGAGGCTGAGAGACTTCAGAGAAGTGTGACTGGCCCAAGGTCACCCAGCAGCTGCATGTGGAGGAGCAGGGAAGTGAAGCCAGTTCACCAGATTACGAGTCCACCGCTCTTAACCACTACACCACACTGGCAAGGTAGTTTTCTTGTCACTGATATTGTTTCAAGAGTAGTCAGTGGGGTGCCCTCTGAATGCTGCTGGACTACAACTTCCACCAGGCACAGCCACCATGGCCAATGGAGAAGGATGTTAGGAGTTGTAGTGCAAAAACATCCAGAAAGCATACATTGGCAGCTGCTGTTTAGAGCACCAAACTAGGGCTGGAACTCAGGGAAACAGGCTTTGAATCTTCACTCGACCATGAAGCTCACTGGGTGAGATGGGACCAGTCACTGTCCAGCAGCCTGAGCTCCTTCTCAGTGTTAATGTGAGGATAAAGGAGTACAGTGGTACCTCGTGTTACGTACTTAATCTGTTCTGGAGGTCCGTTCGTAGCAGGAAACTGCTCGTAACATGAGGTGCGCTTTCTCTAATGGCGCCTCCTGCTGCTGCCATGCCGCCAGAGTGCAACTTCCGCTCGCATCCTGGGGCAAAGTTCGCAACAAGGGGCATCTACTTCCAGGTTAGTGGAGCGCATAACCCGCAGCATTCGTAAGGGGGATAGTACGTAACACGAGGTACCACTGTAGGTGGGAAAGAACCGTGTTAATTTCTGGATAGTACAGAACCGGGATGTGGAAGTTACAAAGACCACAACCTTCTGCCTTTGTGTGTGGGGGTATACCTTCCGTTGATTTCAATGGTCCTTAATACATGTAACTGAGCTGCAAGCAAAATGTCTCAAGGGCTTTAATCTGGCTCTGCAAAAGAGCAACATGCTGCATAATTACTCAGCGCAACATCAAGGCAGCCTTGCAAAAGACAATGTTGCTTTAAAGGGTCTGTAAAGCAGAGCACACATGTACCCTATTAAAGAGAACTGAGAGAGATAAATGTAGGGTTTGTCCACTGACACATTTTATTTCCCAGCTCAAGTCGGTGAATAACTCTGTGAACGGTTCTGGGGTGCAGGGGGAGAGAAAACAGAGAGGTAGCGAGCTCTAAATCCTCTTGCCAAGTACCCTTTTCATAATTTATAGTCTGTCACTGGTTTTATCACAGAGAACTGTCCCTCTCCCTCTCTCTCTCTCTCTCTCTCTCTCTCTCGTTCTGCCGGCTCCTTTCCCACTGGACAGTCCATGCCAGCTGTCTAGGCAGCAGGAACGTCCTTTTTTTCCCAAGCCCCGACCTGTGGGAAAATCTTCATTGGCCAGTAATTGATTCCACCCTGCCAGCTCCATTACTTTACTCTACAGTCATACTGCCAGCAATCTGGAGACAGGCAGCCTCAGCCCTCCCTTGCTCTCGCTATTGAAGTCTGCTCTTACCAGTGCTGCAAGCTACTGGCTCTCCCAGTTGATGTGTCAGCCCTCCCTGCAATTAGCACTAATCTGAAAATTGGCCTCTGCTTGCAAAGCCAAGCACCTGACAGCTAATTGTTTATGTCAGATTGATGTGCATTTAATATGGAAAGGTTATTTATCAAAAGGTATTCTTCCCTCCCCCTCTTTCTCTTCCCCCTTCCCCCCACCCCTACTGTTTGGCTTAGTTCAGAGCAAGAAGCATCGCCACAGGCTGTGTGAGTTGCCAGAACAACCGAGATCTACGTCATGTACCTTAAGAAAGCACCTAAATAAATACCTAAAGCCAAAACAACTCCAAGAAGGCGGCTGACACAGGTTATCAAGGAATAACTAGTAGTGTTCTTTGCTTCTTCTGAATCAGTGCAGCTTGAGGGGAGGAGGCAGAGAAAGAGGGGGGTAGGATAAAATCTCCATACAGTATTGGGCTGGCCCAGTGGCACAAGCAAGCCAGGTTGTCATTTGGGACGGCGGTAACATTTTTGGGAATGCCCAGTGAAGCTTCCTGTGGTTCAGGACGTGCACCCCAGTGCGTTGCAAGTCCCTGATGATGCCACAGAGTCTGCTGAGGCAAAGTAAAAGAAACCCACCAAGCATTGCTACATTACAAGGGCTCTCAGTCCATGCAGTGCAGTCTGTTGGGGTGATAAACTGCCCATGTTGTGTTTATGGACTAGGGGTGCTGTGATTTTTTCTTCAGGCATTGAGGCTGGCAACAGAGCAGAAAGTTGATGTTCCCCTGGGTCTTAATTGTTTAATTACCACTGTTGACACAGCTACATAGGAGCCAATTCCTAGGGGCCGAGGTCCCTTCAGCCCCCCCAATAAAATATTTGAGGGGGCCACCCCTCAAAGTTGATGGGAATTGTGTGTTTGTGCCCTGACATGTGATCAGTTATGCAGGCATACCTGGACCTGCCTAATATTTTATTTAAGTTGGCCTGCGGCACCGTTTTACAACACCCACTTGTTCACAGCCTGACATCGTATGCAGGGCCAAATGGAAAAGGGAGATCTAGGTGTGCCCTCCACACTCAGTTCCAGCTCTTTCCACTCACTATTTGGTGCTCATTGAATTTGGTACCTTTTCCAATCATCCTGTTGCATGGATGCGAAAGTAGGGCATAGCTTCTGGTCTCATCCAACCAAGAGAAAGCTAGTTGTACTGAAGCCTGATTGAAACCATTTGAATTTAAAGTAAGCCATGTCAGAATAATTTCAATAGAGCTTAAGCCTATACGTATTATTCAAATGTCATTCATTCATACATGCATATATATATATATATATATATATATATATATATATATATTGTATGCTGCTTTCCCGTTAAAACAAAAATCATGCTCCAAGCAGCATACAACAAAGAAACAGGGATGCGTTTCAAGCAAACACTATAAAAACAACTTCATAGAATTATAGAATTGTAGAGTTTGGAAGAGACCCTGAGGACCATCTAGTCCATGCAATGCAGGAATCTCAACTAAAGTATTCAGGACAGATGGCCACCCAACCTCTTCTTAAAAACCTCCAAGGAAGGAGAGTCCACAACCTCCCAAGGGAGACCGTTCCACTGTCGAACAGCTCTTACTGTCAGAAAATTATTTCTGATGTTTAGTTGGAATCTCCTTTCCTGTAACTGGAAGCCATTGGTTCGAGCAGGAGAAAACAAGCTTGGTTCATCTCTCATGTGACAGCAAAACAATAACATAGGATAGGAACCATTTCATACTATCATAGCAAAACAAAAATCTAATAACATACAAAAAACCCCACATGTCAGTACTATAAATATAACAGGATTACTTAAACAACATACCTATAGCATCCAATAGAAAGAAAAACTAGGGAGTGTCACAGTTTCACCTTAGCCCTAGAAACCCCCCTCCCATGATGTTACTTAAAGTAATTGCTGTCATAACAAAAGGTTCCTTAATTTACTGTGACATAAATATTATAATGTTGAATGTATCCATCTGAACAGTAAGTAAATGGCCACACTACTCTGTTGGATGCAGGAAGCACTTCGCCACTTATTCAGTTACTGGTCTATGACTCTGAGGAAGACAAGGCTTGATTTACACTGTCCAAAGGCTAGTAATAGAAAAAGATATTAACATTTCCATCGCACTGGGTCATTCACTGCTTGAGTCTTCTGCATCAGAAATATTTTGTGTTACAGTACTTTAAAAAACAATAACAGCAAAAGATGGCCCTTTAAGATATGATTGTGTAGCCTGCAATTTTTAAAGTTTTCAATGATATCAATGTATTAATAAACGGTGGAAACAATGGCCAGTTTTGTAATTTGTAGGAAACACACATAGCATTAACCTAAGCCAGAGCTTTCCAAACTTTTCATGTTGGCGACACACTTTTTAGATATGCATCATTTTGCGACACAGTACTTCAGTTTTACTAGCAAACCCTTTCTAGGCCTGGGAGGAGTATGGGGTGCATTCGTGCAACACACCTACGCACTGCAGCTGACACACTAACATATCATGACACACAGTTTGGAAAGCTCTGGCCTAAGCATAACTCCCCAAAATAGAAGGAACTTGGGAAGAATATACTACTAATAATGAAATCTATTACAGAATAGAGAACTGTCAGCTGCAGATTTAGAAGACATTCTTATTCATGAAAAGTGAAAGAAGGAGGTTAACAGAGCTTCACAAATGTTTCACTTTGTACAGTTAATACACACAGCTGAGGCTCCAATACTTTGGCCACCTCATGAGAAGAGTAGACTCCCTGGAAAAGACCCTGATGTTGGGAAAGATGGAGGGCACAAGGAGAAGGGGACGACAGAGGACGAGATGGTTGGATAGTGTTCTCGAAGCTACCAGCATGAGTTTGACCAAACTGCGGGAGGCAGTAGAAGACAGGAGTGCCTGGCGTGCTCTGGTCCATGGGGTCACGAAGAGTCGGACATGACTAAACGACTAAACAACAACAATACACACAGATTAATACATACAGTTAATACACTCACACACACATACTTTGGCATAATTTATGAAAGAGCCTGTTTTACATATGAATGTTAGACTCTTCACATGTTACGCTGAAAGGGCAATATCCTGGTCCCTCCTCTACATGCCATGTCGGTTAACATCTGTACATTCTCGTTGTCGTCAGAAGGGTAGACAATCTGGTGCTTTACAGATATTGTTGGATTACTGTTTCCATCCTCCCTGTCCATTGGCTGTTCCAGCTAGGTTAATGGGAGTTGTTTCCAACAACATCTGGAGTACCACATTGGCTTCTACACTGTGGGAACAGGCGTCTCAACTGCCCTGCTATCTGATTTTGGTTTGCTTCAACACTTCTTTTCTTAAAAAAAAAAAAAAGAATAGAAAAGAAAATGACAAGGAACATGCATACATTTTATCAGTTAAAGGAAGAAAGGGGAATCAGCATGCCTAAACAAACAACCAGAGGATGAAAGATTAAGATGCATCATGTAAATATTCAGAGGCATCTTTAAGGGAGCAGCAGGGAAATGGAAGCGAAACAAACATTGTGCATTGTATTCTACAGCAATGATTATCTGCCAGTATTAAATGCTTATCTCCCAATCTAGGCCTTTTCAGATAACATACTCAAGTTTGCTCCAAGGACAGTCTGTGCCAAGGCACTGAAAACCAGTTGTGATTGAAGATTATGCAAAATGGTAAATCAAAGTGACACTCCTTTCCTCCCCACAAAGACCAGTTCTAAATTCTGTTTGCTTTTTCTTTCATAAAATTCCAATGTAATGAAGGGGAAGGTCCTAGGAGGGAAATGAAGAAGGCGGCTAACATGTCTCCCCCCTACACAACTTCTATTCTATAATATGCAATGTGGTATCAAAGGTTTATTGGTCTGTATTAGTGTGGGCTGCTTTTGTCCCTCAAAAAAAGTAAGCTGAGTAAACAGTGGAGGTACTGTGTGTGATTTGGGTTGGGGGTGGAGGAAAGAGAAGGAATCAGTAGGAAAATAAATTCAATCACATTCTCCTTTACTGTTTGCACAGGTTTCGTATTGCCTTCTGCGAACAGCTCAAAATACTGGATTTGACCTACGAAGCCCAACTGCAGACCAAATGCTAATAGTGGTGCTACCAATTCATGTTTTAACACAGAGATGAGGAACTTTGTGGCCCTCCATATGTTGTTGGACTACAACTCCCATCCTCCCTAACCACTGGGCTGGTTGGAGCTAGGAGTTCAACAACATCTGGGTGCCAGATCTTCCCCATACCTGCTGTGAGATAGTGAACCTATTCTTACTGGCCATTATGAGATTGCTCTTACCACCCTCCTTCAGAATGGTAGAGCATCATGCTATGCAGGTGTGTGAGAGTGAAGGGGTGGGGAAATTACATTGGCATAGTTCTATATTTGAACCAGGAGAAAGGCTACTGACAACTAGGGATGGGTAAAAATTGTTTCAGTGTGTGATTTTTCACTTTCCTAAACAACAGAAACCCAATCACTGGCATCCTTCAAAATTAAAACTTCTCCGAATTTTGCAATGCAGTTCTCCAGCCAATTGCAATACTGCAATATTATGTTGACCTGAATGAAAACACTAACACTGAAGTTAATGAACAAGCCAAAATGTCTCCACTCCATTCCTTCCACTTTGTCCCATTCCCTGCCCAGTGTTGTATTGGTGGATGCAATTCTATCTGCTTCCATGGCTAATTAAATCATTGTATCATTGGAAGGACAGATCCTGAAGCTGAGGCTCCAATACTTTGGCCACCTCATGAGAAGAGAAGACTCCCTGGAAAAGACCCTGATGTTGGGAAAGATTGAGGGCACAAGGAGAAGGGGACGACAGAGGACGAGATGGTTGGACAGTGTTCTCGAAGCTACCAGCATGAGTTTGACCAAACTGCGGGAGGCTGTGGAAGACAGGAGTGCCTGGCGTGCTCTGGTCCATGGGGTCACAAAGAGTCGGACACGACTAAATGGCTAAACAACAACATGACACCAGAGGCATATCAGATCTAGCAAAGAAAACTTGCTGTCCCTTATCAAGATGTATGGCACAGGGCTGCATCGCTCTGGCCTTATATACCTTGCAGCACAGAAATGAGAACACGGATAAAATGTCACCTTGCAAGAAAAAAAAGAAAAAGACTACCAAGGATCACAATAATCACAACAATGTAGAAAGTGCATATTGCTAACACTTGTCTTCTTAGGACCAGAAACAACCACCAGGAACCAAAATACTCCCACAACTGGGGCCTAAAGGATAGGGTTGCCATATTTCAAAAAGTGAAAATCTGGACAATTTTATTTTTTACTTTTGGCCAAAGTTGTTGAGCCAAACTTTGTTGGGCCAAAGTTGTTTGCAAAGAAATTGGATGTTTTTGAGCTATTTCTGAAGGAAATCGGCAAAAATGACACTGGCAACATGGGCTGCCAAAAATCCAGATTTTCGTGGACATTTTGCCAATTTTCACGAGGACACTGCTTTCAGCTACAGTATTCTAGATATGTCTGGGAAATTCCGGACGTATGGCAACCCTACTCAAGGACATAGAAATCTACCTTATATTGTGTCAGAACATTGGACCATTGGCTATCCTGACTTGAGAACAGCTCTACAGAGTTTTAGTCAGGACAGAATCTCTCCCAGCCCTACCCAGAATGCCAGGGATTGAGCCTTGGACCTTCTGCATGCAAGGCAGATGCTGTACCACTGAGCTATGAACGCTCCCCAAACAAATGCAAGCAAGAAACGGGAGCAGATAAATTCAAGTAGGACTTGCAAATATCCTACATCCCTCACTCTGCACACAAGAGCAAGCAGAAGAGCCCACCGCCCAATACCACCAGATGACTCCTCCTCCTGAACAGCTGCAATATAGGGAAACATGTATTATCTTAACAGCCTTCTCTTAATCCACAAGCTACATATATTGTCAACCAGCAGGCCATGACAATCATCCAAATGAAGATGGAAATGTGGTTGGACAGCATAATGGGAGCTGGCTAACATGGAAGGTTTCTGGGGCATAAATGGGCCAAGTTAACAATGTGAGGCTATCGTGC
Organism: Podarcis raffonei; assembly: GCF_027172205.1. NCBI lineage: Eukaryota > Metazoa > Chordata > Lepidosauria > Squamata > Lacertidae > Podarcis > Podarcis raffonei. The sequence continues at coordinate 30,156,534 of NC_070608.1, read as the reverse complement.
ATGTTAGTGTGTGTTTCCATCCCTTTTCCCCTGGGAGATGGTGGCAAGATCTCAGTTTGCATAGATGCTTTGTTCCCACAGTGGAACTCAAAATACTTGGGATCCCAATTGGATTCCCCATGTAGAGTACCTGTCCAAGGCACCATAATAATTCAAACACAATTAATTTCCTTTGCTTCCTATGAAAGATCACAAAGCAATTAAACCAAATTTTCTGCCTCACCTTTCCCCCCTGGCTGTTAATTGGTGAATGAGTGTGATCACAAATATGTTACACTGGCATCTGGTACATTGCTAGGGGTGGCCTGGAAGGGTGGCAGAATGAGCTATGGATGCTGGGAGAGTCTTCTGTTGGCCAGGTGGCCACCTGACCTAACTCCCAGGAGCATTCATGAATGCATTGCTTCCAAAAGAGCCAGTGGCTAATGTTTGACTTTAGACTGGGGAATCCAAGACTGGGTTGTTTTTGATTATTGTTTTTTCATTGTGTACATAAACACTCACCTAGAGAAGTTTTCTTTAAGGGGACAAATAAATAAATCAAAAAGTAAATAATGAGGAGGGGGAGAGGATAGAGAGCAATCAATCAATCAATCAATCATTATCCTACACCACATCTTGTGTCCTACTTAGCTGCCCACTATCCTTCGTTTCTAGAAATTAAGTAACACCACAAGACTAATTGAGCTTCCATTGTGAATAAAGGCTGCCTTGAAGGATGGGCCATATGGGAGCTTCCTTCAGCCCTTCTTGTTCAATAATAATAAAAAGGGGGAGAAAATATTTGATGGGAAAGAGGGTGGAGGAGACACTCCCCACAGCTCCCTAATCGCTCGCGGTAGTACTGCCTGTACTACCCCTGTCACAGCAAACTAGCAATTACAGGGAATATCCTGTGGCAATTGGATCCTGATTCTCACGTCAAAGGCAGGTCTCACCATTTGCATGCAATAAATTATGCAGGGCTGTCAGCTGCTCAGATGGGAATTGGTACGTCTGTGGTTAAACGCTCGCCACATGGCTAATTTGAGGTGTGCCCACCAGAGCCTTACCCCACTCAAATTAAATATTATCTGGGGTGCAGACAATCCCCATCTGTGCCACAAGCTCATGTAATTTGGGTGAAGAATTGTGGTTTTGTAGATGTGTGTTCATGTCTCTGTGTATATCCATCTTCTGGCTAAGGGGGCAAAGCAGTGGGGGGGGAGGAAGATAATATCGTAGTGGGACGATCCAAATTTCAAAAAGACTAACGTATTTGCAGACTGCAGAATACCTTGCTAACGTTGTTATTTGCACAAAGTAAAACGAACATTTTCAAATGTGCTCCACATTTTCAAAAAGCCCACCAATATTGAGCAAGCAATAAATTATACAAGATGAAACATAAGGTCACCGTTGTTAACTAATCTCGGTTGCTTATTTAATTAAGGTAGAGTACTTAAATACTGCTTTTCAGGCCGTCCTCACAAAGCTGTTGCAAAAACTATCACATCTAAGATTGCCATCACTTGTCTGGGCAGGGATAGTTGCAGGAAATTGCTCATCATATTTGATAAGAGAAGATGTTTATATGGGGAGACATTTCTGCTGCTGCCTATCTGGAACTGCTGAACAAATGGGGTGGCAGGGAATTCATGGATATGTGCAAACATATTTGTATAAAGAGATTCCCCAATCTGAGCTGGCAGTGGTGCAAGCCCTGGTGAGGCCAAGAATGAAATAGGAGTGTAAGGCAGCTTTCCCCCAATGAAATGCCCTCCAGCTCTTTTGGACTACAACTCTCATCGTCCCCACCCAATGACCATGCTGGCTGAGGCTGGTGTAATTCTTCAGCAAAGGGTTCATTCAAGGAACCTGACCCATAGGACTCATGCACCATACTCCCTGATCCACTGAGTCTGCATCTAGGCAGAGGGAAAATAAAATAACAACTGAAGAGTCCTGCTCCAGCCCAGCATGCTCTTCTCACAATGGCCAACCAGTTGCCTGTGGGAAGACATGAGCTCAACAGCACATTTTTCCTCATGTTCCCCAGCAATTGGTTTGATCTTTGATGCGCTGTGGCAACACCTACATAATGGCCAGAAAGGTGTACTGCTGTTACGCAACCCAGTCAGAGCAGATCATCTTAGGAGCTGATTGAAGGCCAGTCGCAGACACTTCAGTTCGAGCAACTTGTCAAACAAAGAAGCCTTTATAGCACAATTTTATGCATTCCTGCTGATATTTATTTTGATGGATTATTTAATTTCTTGACCGCTTAACATATCTGTAAGCGGTATCCAAAATCTGAAGCAGCAACAGACAACTTAAAAGATTACAAAAAACACAGTTACCCAGTTACGATTAACTTACATTAATTTACCACTTCAGAGTTGTGACTTGGGTCTTACGATGCACAGATCTCATGTCTCCAGGCGCAGCAGATGGATTCAGGACAGTTTTATATGATTACATAATTTAGTGTTACGTTGCACAGTAGACACACTCCCCCATCCCTCCACCTCCCAGTGTTCTTTGTAACATTCAAAGCAATCCAAGGGGCTTCTGGGTTCATGTGGGAGATGGGCCCCAAGATGGTGGCAACGGAAACTCTTTTCCTTGCTGGTTTGAAGTTCCATGCCCTTGCCTAATGGGGCTGCGAGAGCAGCAGGGAGCAGCACACACATCTTAATGTGCTAGCAACAGCTGTAGACCCTTGATCTAGGGAAGCCCTAGAAGTAATGTGCAGTAAGCAGGTGTGGCGCTAAGCCAGGGGCCTTAGTAAAGGGTTTGGAAATGTTGGGTGGGATGTTAGCGGAGAGTGAGTCCGTCACTGATTATTTTAAGTATTAACTTTTTCTGGGAAAAGACCTAACGTGTTCATGTTTGAAATATCTTGAAAATGTATTTTGAGTCCGTAAGTCTCAAAAATCCCATTGTGACTTTCAAGTTTATTTTCACAGGTGCAAAAAATACTGATGGATTAAAATGTGGTTACAAATGGGTTCCAAGATACCACCTATTTTAAGAGCAATCTTTTGTTCCATAATATCATAGTAACAGAGAATATGATATTTCCACTCATTCTTTTAAGAAAAAAAATACTGTTCATTTAATCATGTTCCCCGAACACTGGGTAGCCTATAAATCACTACATTTTAAACCATTATGGTAAAAACGAAAGGACCTAGGAATCACGTGTGTAAAATGAATTTTTTATTATGTTAGCAACAAAAAAGGATGGATCAGGAACAAAGGTGCTGGACATTTGGTTTTTCTGTTGTAGTAGGTCTTTCTCCAGTGTCCCTCAATGAATATGTTCTTAGTAAATAAAACAAAAACAAAAGGCTTCTGAGAAATTATTGGCACTTGAACTTTCAGGGCTCTAAATGAAAAGCACGACTAATTTTCCAATTAAGCCGTTTGATAGGCACGATGACATGTGCAAAAGAGGAGGGCAAGCTTGAAGCTGCATTTTTTATCAAAATTTCTCATGACTACAGCGGCCTCTCTCCTCACTGACAGCTGAGAAGTACACTTTCCCATGCCGTCAGGGGTGAGAAGGTTACAACTTAAGTATTGTGGCAGTTGTTTTTCACACAAGAATCCAGCTCGCTTGAAAGAATCCAGTCCCTTGAAAGAGATGCAAGCGTCCCCCACCCCCACCCACGCACCCGTCTCTTTCCTCTCCTTTTATTGCACGCTACGCCCCCCACTTGAGTGGGCAGCTCAGTTTAACCCGCCATTGATCTGGACAACTTGCAACACTAATTGGGAACAGGGGCTTTTTTTTTCAAAGCTGCTCAGTCGGTAAATGAAACTTCAGCTCCCCTGTGATCCAGCGTGTGCAGGGAAGCTGCAGCCCAAGGGGCAAAGAGCACAGCAAAGAGAGATTCCAGGCAGCCGCTGCTCTTTCACAGCTCATGCTTGCTTTGCCCCAAAGCCAGGCAGCTTGCTTTGTTTGGCAAAATGGGGGGACACACACAGATCTTGATCTCCTAGCACGCCTCCCAACCCAGGGTTCATGGGGCTACGCAAGGCACCAGCAGGCTTTTCACTACTGGTCTCATTACTGTAATAAATATTCCTCCAAGCAGCTCTTCAGCAGCGGAGCTAGCTGCTCAGGAACCTGGGGTGGCGCGGAGCCTGCAGGTGCCCAAGCCACCACGTCACTCCTAGGAGAGATGTGTGGCTCCCAGTGCCCCCTGCCACCCCCCAGCTACGCCTCTGCTTCTCTACCTTTCCCATTTCATCTTCAGAGCTACCCTTGTGAAGTAGGCTAGCCTCAGAGGTAATGACTGGCCCAAGGTCACCTAGGAAGCTGTACTGTTTAGTGGGACTTTGTGCTGAAACTGTTGGTTATTTGGAGTTTAGTAGCGCTGCAGAGAGCTTGCTGGGGAGACCATGCATTAAAAAGGGGCTCAAAAATAACTTAAACAAGGTTTTAATAACAAAAACTCCTTTTACACTAAAGATAAGAGCAAACATGACCCAACCACCAACCCATCCCCCAGGGTAATGGGAGACCTAGGTGCTGCTCCTTATGTACTATACTCAATTGCTGACACAGCTTGATTAACACAACCTAGCAGCACCTGCTATGTTTCACAGCTGTAAGACTGGGTCTCGTTATTTGCCTTGGCCCTGGCCCTTAAAGACATACACAACTTGTGAAGCAATAATGAACCTTCACATTTTAAAGTGACCATTCAACAGAAACCTCATTCCCCAACTACTAGAATTGTAGAGTTGGAGGGGATCCCATGAGTCATTTAGTCCAACCCTCTGCAATGCAGGAATCTCAGCTAAAGCATCCATGACAGATGCCCAGCCAACTTCTGCTTAAAAACCTCCAAGGAAGGAGAGTCGACAACCTCTAGAAGGAGTTCGTTCCACTGTCGAACAACTGTTATTGTCAGAAAGTTCTTCCTGATGTTTAGTCGGAATCTCCTTTCTCCTTGAAGCCATTGGTTCGAGTCCTACCCGCCAGAGCAGGAGAAAACAAGCTTGCGCTATCTTCCATGTGACTGCCCTTTAGAGATTTAAAGATGGCTATCATATTTCCTCTCAGTCTTCTCTTTTCCAGCATAAACATTCCCAACTCCTTCAACCGTTCCTCATAAGGTTTGGTTTCTAGACCCTTGATTATCTTGGTTGCCCTCCTCTGCACATGTTCCAGCATGTCAACATCCTTCTTATATTGTGGTGCCCAGAACTGGACACAGGACTCCTGGTGTGTCTGAGCAAGGCAGAACTATTCCTTCCCTAGGACACTATACTTCTGTTAATAAAGCCTAGAATAGCATTAGCTCTTTTTGCTGCTGCATCACACTGTTGACTCATGTTAAGCTTGCGGTCCACAAAGACCCCTAGATCTTTTCCACATGTACAAGCCAGGTGTCCTCCATCTTGTGTTTGTGCAGCTGGTTCTTTCTGCCTAGAAAACTCAAAAGTTTTCTACATCTGCAAAAGAGGCTTTCAGTTTTCCACCTTTCACAGGACACTTTAGAATTTTGGTATACGTTCATGGCATAGAATTTATCTTTGTAAGGTGCCTGTGGATAGTGTGCTTGTTTTTTTGTTCCAGTTAAATATTTTTGCAGCCTCCCAAGCTGCCTGTGCCTCCTGTTCACTGAAAGCCCTATGGATAGAATTACCTCATGACAGCCTTCTCTGAATTTTAACTGATGTGGGAAGTTGTAGGTGGATACCAAGCACCTAAGGCTGGTGTGCATGCCCATTTTGTTTCTAAAGGGAACTCCCTCCATCTTTCTTTCTTTTTAAGCTTTCTGCCCTAATTTATTTAAAGTGAACAGCTCACTTAAAAACCACCACGACAAACGGCATACAGGCACAAGGTAGTTAGCATCCCTGCCTTCTGTACTCACAGAGTAGCTCAGCCAAGGACATTGTGGGGTTTTCAAGACATGCAGGTGCCCAGGAAGGCTGCAAAGTACAGACCAACTGAAAGTTTATTTGTGTAATGTTTCATTATGTTTTTATATAGGCTGGAAGCCACCCAGAGTGTCTGGGGCAACCCAGTCAGATGGGCGGGGTACAAATAAAAAAATTATTATTATTACTTCAGTGCACTAGATAACTGTGTACAGTGGTACCTCGGGTTACAGACACTTCAGGTTACAGACGCTTCAGGTTACAGACTCCGCTAACCCAGAAATAGTACATCGGGTTAAGAACTTTGCTTCAGGATGAGAACAGAAATCGTGCTCCAGTGGCGTGGCGTGGCGGCAGCGGGAGGCCCCATTAGCTAAAGTGGTACTTCAGGTTCAGAACAGACCTCCGGAACGAATTAAGTTCTTAACCCGAGGTACCACTGTAATTCCTTATCACAAAATACATGGCCTTTTTTCAAGTTCTACATAACTCATTGGGCTAGATCATGGGTAGGCAAACTAAGGTCCAGGGGCCAGATCCGGCCCAATTGTCTTCTAAATCTGGCCCGCGGACAGTCCAGGAATTAACGTGTTTTTACATGAATGTGTCCTTTTATTTATGGGTTATTTGTGGGGCATAGGAATTCATTCATTTTCTTTTTTCAAAATATAGTCTGCCCCCCCCAAGGTCTGAGGGACAGTGGACCGGCCCCCTGCTGAAAAAGTTTGCTGACCCCTGCACTAGATGGTAAACAGAACAATGTGGCAGGGTGTTTGTGTGTGTGTTGGTGATGCTGAAGCCATGGATACTTTTGTCTGTCTATGCTAGCTCCTAGTACTCAACCAACCTACCTCACTAACCACAACATATGAAAATTTGCTCCAATTCATTTAATAAGCACAGCTTTAGCCACTGGCATTATGTCTTATGCAACTTCATTCAGGACACAGTAGTCTACCAAAGTTCTGGGTGTACTTTGCAGAGTCTGTTTGAACATGTGGTTACACTGATTAACCCAGAGCAGTATAGGTAAGTTTCATAACTCAATTTGCATAACCAATAATATCTCATAGTTCTCAGGGGGGGAAATGCATATTGGATTGTGACTGACAGGCCACAAGAGTCTCTACATATTCTCAATCCAAAGAACTTTATTAAGCAGGGTATAATTGTTGGAGAAATATGTTTCCCACTGATTTGATGCTGAGCAGTCATAAATGAGCAACCACAGACATAGCCATGTTCTTGAAGTGGGAAGGGTGTGTAAAATAATGAAATGCGATTCTGGACTTGATAGTGATACTGTTAAAGTTCTCTGAGGTGGCTCACAAAACAATACAACAATTAAAATGACAACTGTTAAAATGAAAAACGCATACAAAACACAGATTTTAAGGACCTGGTCGTAAAACATAAGTTATTTTAAAGGCCTGGATGTTCACTTGGTACCAGAAAGACCATAAAAAAATATTACCAGGCAAACCTCTCTGGCAATGCTATTTCATAACGGGGGGACTACTACTTTACATGAGTAGAATGTGTGATTTTATTTAAAATGCGGTGATTTGTGGGGCATAGGAATTCGTTCATACCCCCCAAATATAGTCCGGCCCCCCACAAGGTCTGAGGGACAGTGGACCAGCCCCCTGCTGAAAAAGTTTGCTGACCCCTGTACCAAGTAGCCTGACATCTGGCTGGTTGATATGGGATCAAATACTTATTTCACTCATTATAATGCACATCAATTCTAACTTTTGTCTTCTGGGTTTCTGAGAGTTTTCCTGTTGTTATTCTGGCTCTCACAGCTACAATAAACCTACCATTAAAATTATGGACTGGTCATTTCTTCGTCAGAGGGCAAATGGGCAAATTTAGCAGGGGATCAAATACTTTCCCCCTCACTGTATAGGAGAAGACAGTCTTTCAGGTAACCAGGTCCTAAGTGCTTTGAGTTTTAAAGTTTAATGCCAACAGTTTAATTTGGGCCTGGAAACAGTCTGGGAAGCAGTACAGCTGTAGAGTATGGTCAGCTCACCAGTTAATAATATTCTAGGCTTGCATAATTTCTAAAGAAACACACTGTAACATACATTTTGCCAGACCTGGGGGCAAGGCTGAGGTGGAGCAAGGTTTCGTTTAATTTTATTAAAACATCGGAACCCTGCTTTAATTGGGCAGTTCTGCATCTGAGTCAAGGTTAGCTCGCCTACATCCAAAATAATTAATTTTAATTTAATGTACAATTGAAGATAACTAAAATTACAGTATTAGGGGGAGGAATTCAATGTAACACAGCGACAATCATTCTGTCAGCACAAGCATTTCAACTTGCCAGATGGAACGCCCCCTTTCCCCCATGCACTACTCTGGGGGGGGGGAGGATTCTGAGCCAATTTCAGGGGGGCACAGGGGGAGGAAAAGCCCTGTTGTGCTAGCAGAAGTCCTTGTGTGGACTTCTGCTAACAGTACTTGCTGGCTGAATCTGACCCAGCATTTGGTGTTTAAATAAACAGCTCACAGATAAGCCAAGAAGGATGGTAATTCCTAGCAATACCAAAAGCTCATACCAAAGAAGTACGGATGTCATATTTTGTATGGAATATAAAAGAAGCAGGGACATAAAAGTATTTCTGGTTGCCGCTCCCTTCCCCCAATGTTTGCTGGTGACACTTGTTGGTTCCTGAAAATGTATTGCCCATCTCTCTTTGTTTTTTAACCGGAGGGTAACATATGAAATTCATGTTCAAGATCTCCTAATAAATAACACCATGAGAGATCAGTTGTCTTTGGCTTAGAGCATTTCCGATCTGACAAACAACCTCTCATTATTGGTTGGTATGCAGAATATGCTAAAACATGTCTCCATTCCAAGCATGTTATTTTTAAAGGCATCTTATTACCCAGAACGTGCTGTGAGAAATATGTTATGGCTGTAGCTTATTTTAGAGTCAGAATTACCCTTGATAACTGGCCTGGACTTAAATCCAGTTTACTCTTTTACTTACCAGAAATACTGAAGAGAAGATCAAGAGCAGCTACACAGGACATTTCCAATAGTCTGGTCTTACAGGTGGAAGAAATAATTTATATACAGGGTACCTCTGGTTATGTACTTAATTTGTTCTGGAGGTCCGTTCTTAAACTGAAACTGTTCTTAACCTGAAGCACCACTTTAGCTAATGGGGGCCTCCTGTTGCTGTCGTGCCGCCGCCACACGATTTCTGTTCTCATCCTGAAGAAAAGTTCTGAACCCAAGGTATTATTTCTGGGTTAGTGGAGTCTGCAACCTGAAGTGTATGTAACCCGAGGTACCACTGTACTCTGCTACGCTTCTAGTTAAGACTTGTTGTAATTCTATGAAAGATAGGTATAATGGGATTCAAGATACGAGACACAAATGCATTATGAACTTACCTAGCACACATCACTGAAATGACTGGAAGTGTTGAATAATTCCTTTTTAAAAGTGGCATATACTCAATTTCTTCTTGACTTATCTTGGAGGCCAAAATACACATTACATTTAAAATATTGTGCATAAAATGTGCTTACACTGGCAGCTTTTATTCTGAAGGAAAGATCAGCTGATTTGGAAAGCGCTTCTGCACCAGTTTCCTGCTGACCTCCCTCCACCCCCGCTGCTATGTGCAAACAGCAAGTTTGAGGTCAAGTAGTAGTTGGGGTTGGTAGTGTGCATTGGCCTTCAGAATGTAGCCAGTTGATTGCCACTGGAAGCTTCAGAGTTTAAGACATTCAACGGTTCACACTTTAATCAGAAAACTTCACATTTCATCTGTCATGAATTTGTGTCGCTGTTTGTCATACACGGTGAAATATACCTCTTTCTTGGATTCAATATGAATACAAAATAGAATTAATATAAACAATTAATAGTATGGAGGCAACAAAAGGGAAAAAGATATTACAGAACCAAATTTGCTAAGATGGTTTCTTTTTAATTTATATTCACTTGCATCAATTAGGCAACAGAGGTAGAAGAATGGTTTCAAAGTTTTAATTCAATTCAAATCTTTATTGCTTAGCCAAGCCATCACAAAAAAAACTGAAAGTGCTGCACAAATCAAACAACTACCTAGATTTGCTAAAATGTAGTCAGGAGTGAATCTATATTGAGGGTTTTTGGGAGGGGAAATAGCATTTGCTATTTTTGTCTATTTTCTTTGCTTTCCACAAGTCCCAAGAGTACTGCATCAGCTTCCAGTAAAGTTGTGTCTGTTTTGGCTCCCAAGAATCTAGATGAAAGTTCAAGGTCAGTAAGTCTCAGCCGGACTTTGGATCCCTTCTGATATTTCCTGGTGAGAAAAAGGAAAAAATGTTCAGCACTGTTTGTACTTACATCTTCTCAAATACGGCATTTTAAATTTGGCAATAATGTGACTGTGTTGAATTCTTTCATTTACTGTAAGATATAGGGATGCGGGTGGCGCTGTGGGTTAAACCACAGAGCCTAGGACTTGCCGATCAGAAGGTCAGCGGTTCGAATCCCTGCAACGGGGTGAGCTCCCATTGCTCAGTCCCTGCTCCTGCCCACCTAGCAGTTCGAAAGCACGTCAAAGTGCAAGTAGATAAATAGGTACCGCTCCGGCAGGAAGGTAAATGGCGTTTCCATGCACTGCTCTGGTTTACCGGAAGCGGCTTAGTCATGCTGGCCACATGACCCGGAAGCTGTACGCCGGCTCCCTCGGCCAATAAAGCGAGATGAGTGCCGTGACCTCAGAGTCTGTCACGACTGGACCTAATGGTCAGGGTCCCTTTACCTTTACTTTCTCCTTTGTGATCTTCAATAAGCTGCTTCAAATGAAAAGCTATTTTGTTGTGGTGCTTGTAACCCAAGGTACAGATCCTCATGGAGCCTCATGTTTTTTATATAGTTTGACAATAAAACAAACATCAAATCACAGAACACATCTGTGGCCTATAATATGAGAGGACCCCTTCTAAAAATTATGAGGGTCCTTAAGGATCCATGCTTTCAATTCATGTTTTTATGTTGTGACAGCACTAGAAAGTACCAGCGCCATAATTTTAGGGTTCAGTCAATGGAGATATGAGATCTGTGATTTGATGGTGGTTTGAGAGAGGGGGAACTATGGAGAAAATATCCAATTTCGAGAGTTTCCTTTTAACTTAGCCTGGCTTTTGTGTGTGTGCATCTCTCTCCTGACTGCGGCAGTACCTCACTGTCTCCTTCCTGGTCACCTTGTAGCACTGGTAACAATAACAAGGAGCCATATAACTGAAGGCTATATTGCATGGGTAGGCAAACTAAGACCCGGGGGCCAGATCCGGCCCAATCACCTTCTAAATCCGGCCCACGAATTGTCATGGAATCAGTGTGTTTTTACAGGAGTAGAATGTGTACTTTTATTTAAAATGCATCTCTGGGTTATTTGTGGGGTATAGGAATTTGTTCTCCCCCAACCAAATATAGTCCAGCTCCCCACATGGTCTGAGGGACAGTGGACTGGCCCCCTGCTGAAAAAGTTTGCTGACCCCTGATATTTTGATCAGTCAATGCAAGCTATACCTGGAAACATTCTATTGTTATCCTAGGTTCTGCCACCACCAAGTTCCTCTATGGTTTCAAGAAAGGAGAAATCTCATCATTAAAAGATTGAAATGGCAAATAAGGTATAGCATGTGAAAAGTTCAGTTCTGACTTCCAGTTGCACTTTCCCTCGCTTAATTTTTTTGCGATAGCCGGAGCCAAACAAATATTAGTTTTTGCCTTGAAGACTCTCATTTACTATGCACCCAAAGGAGCCTGCTTGTCTGAACAGGATAGAAAGAGAGCAATTAAATCTGATTTTGCAATTCTGCATGAGGAGGTGATTTGAAAGCTTTTCACTTGGAGATTTTTATTTTTTTACATTTCCCGCTATAGGCATTCCTTAACATGTGCCAATTTTCTCTAGAAATTGCTTTGCTTTCTTAGAAGGAATTCTCTGTGCTAAGGCTTTGACATGATGAATGTAAAGCACACTGAAGCGAAAAGACCCATCATCTGTTTCAGTATGGACTCATGCTAGAAAAAAAACTTACTGGTACTTCTTTATAACTGGAGCTTCCTGGCTATTATATACACCTCATCCCACTAACACCTGCCATAGCCTTGAAATTAGGAATGGACCTAATTAGTGAGAGAACTCTCACTACAACTAGTTGGAAGAACTAGTTGTTAGTTACTGTTGCAAGCCAAGCCACTATAAAATGTTTGCTTTGTTTTGCCGATCATCAGGGCTTCCAATACAGTTATACAGTACAGCTGAATTTATAACGTAGTATTCAAAGCCTAAAACAACTGTCATAAGCAGGCCACAATGGAGTCTCCAGTGTAGGGTTAGCCTATGTATCGCTCTCTACACATTGTGGGCTATACTATTGAGCAGCTCCATCCCGCATGGCTAATAGTCGGTGATGATGGGAGATGAAGTTCCCAACATCTGGAGAGTGCCACACTGGTTCAGGAAAATTCAAAATACAAGTCAAGATGAGTGCTATCACAGGATGTTTTGGTCTCTCTCCCCAATCCAGATAAACAGCCAGGCATGCAACAGAACACACTTCAGTCGGATTTCCTGTGATGAGATATTCTGATTTTTAGGACAGCTAAGAATAAATAATTATTATTGCAGAATTGTTTATTTTCTAGGAACAGCTTTTTGTATGGTAGAAAAGGGGTGGGTTTGCATTATACACGTCATTTTCATTCAAATGTACACGAAGCCAATCTCCCTCCCAAAGTACTGGACAAAATAATACCATTTAAAAAAGAAAGGCCCATGTGGGATTCAGAAAATTACAGATTTGCTAATCTAAGTGCTATAAAACAGGCACACTGTTGAAAACATTAAAACTAAAAGAACTAACTGTATAAAAGAACAAGCCGTATGAAACAAAAATCTGCATGGCTTCTGCAGTAGGTCACTTTTGACAGGTTGGCAGATCCACACTAACTTGACACCATATGGCATCAGGTGAATCTGTGCCCACCAGAAAGCAGAAGAGCCTTGGGTGCTATATTTAAAAAGCTTTCAGTAGGGATTGACTTCAGCCAGGAGCTCCTGAGTGGAACCAATCTTAGCTGTCCTTAGACTCAGCACCAGATTTAAATAGCACTGAATGTAAGCCCTGATGTGAAGAAACAATCAGGAATGCACACCTGCTGCTGCAACTTTAACCTGTCTCACACCTGATGCCATATGATGACAGGTAGTGGGGTGGCTGGTTGAACATTTTGACCACGGACCAGAGGTTTCCCTTCCCTGGCATAGGGTGATAGCAAACAAAATCTTACTCAAGAGTAGATCCACTAAAACCAATCTTCCTAAGACAATTGATTTCAATTGTTCTGAGAGTATGACTAATATCAATAAAAAATAAATTTATTTTAAAAATACATAAGTAAAGCATTCTAGGCTGCAAACTCTCTTTTAATAAAAAAATTTTCAACAATAATCTGTATACTGTTGCTGCTGCCCATTGAAAAAGTTGTGTGCTGTAGAATGTTGCATCTAGAGAGATTTTTTTCCAGGGGATGGGGGCGGGGAATCACCTTTCTCTTCTTTTTTAAGGCATATTTGCCTCCCTCTGGGACTTATATACATTTCCTTTCAAATCAAAGATGAAATCTGTAACCTTTTCATTGTGGCAAAACGCAGAAGAATTTGACAACTGAAACTCTGGAAAAGTAACTCCTGTCATTGCAAAACTTGTATCGCATGTGATTATGTCATAAAAAAACAGTTAATGCCAGTCACCTTTCAAGGCAGTATTATAGAATTTATCACCTAATTTGAGATGAAACGCCATCTCAAAAGGACAGTGACAGGAGATAACTGTCTCTTTCCTTCAGACTGTCTGAAGTACCTGCACATCTATGCATAACATCAAAATAACTCTTCCTTGCTCTCCCAGCCGTATGTTTCCAGTACCATAAGGTTTACATACTTTTCGAGTGCCTCTTGTCAAGCATCAGGGCTTGAATAGCAAAAAGACAGAAGCAAGCACGCATGCCAAGAGCCCCTAAATGTCACAATAGCCAGCTTACATCAAGACATCTTTGTGTACCCCATATTATCTTCTGGTTCTGGAGGGTGAAGTTGCAAAATGCTAAAAAATGATGGGCCAAACCTTAATTCTCCCCATAGCAGCCAGTGTGCGCAAGCAGATATGTAACAATATGCAAACCTTTCCCAGTGTAAGATCTGTGAAACTTGAAAATATTTCACTGAATCCAAGGGTATGTTTTGCCTCTCATTACTGTTTAACAATAATGATGTGGGAAACATTTTATTTGTTACCACTCTGAATGTAATAATATTTCAGTTGGATGAAAAGCAATGCAAGTTGCTTTGTGTGTTCATTCAAACTGTTTTTAAACCTATTTTTAGTTGTTTTATTGTATATCTTATTGTAAGTACCTTGAGATTAGTAAATAAAGCACAACTTCACAATAAGAATGTAAGGCAACAAGACATCAAGCTGCCGTTTTACAAATGTTTTCGAATTTCATGCAGTTTTTTTTTTTAATGTAACTAGCTACTGTATTTCATTAGCCAAGTCCGTGGATTGTCTGTTCTTAAAAGTCGCATTCTGAGGGAGCGTAATGATTACTGCAGTGGTTTGCACCTTGAAAAGAAAAAGAATGACATGCTATCTGAGGTACAGAACTGACAAGAGGAGTCTGTATTCTGCAGTGTAGTTCAAGGCTGCTGTTAAGCTGAAATTTCAGCAAATGAATGGGTTTGTTCCTAAGCATCTCTCACACTTGAATTTCAACAGAATCAGGTCTCACACAAGGGAGCATAGTGATGATAGGGACTCCCACCAATGATATGGCTCAGCTTCCTTTGGTCATGTAAGTTCAGAGCTATGTTGGTGCTCCCAGAGGCTCAGGTTACAACAGACTACTTTCCTGATACAGGAAGCTGGGCTACCAGGAGCATACAACAATAGTCTGTCAACATTTGCATTGGTTCCCTATTTATCTTGTCTTCTAGGTTCAAATCAAGAGCTATTTTTGACCCCCGCAACCCAAAAATTGTTATGGTCCAAATACGTAAGACTGCACATTCCTGTACTGTATTAAGCAAGATGCATTTCTGCCACACACACTCCTAAACACTGTTAAGTCCTTTCTATTTCAACTTTTTCAGCGACAATGGTGAATCCAGTTTCAAAGTTTGAGGTTTTAAGCTTTCTTACATTGCATTTAAAATTGGGATTCGTGGTTACATCCAATGTTGCATGTGCAGAAGGCAGCTCATGCAAGCAATCTTGCCCTTCTCACCCCCACCCTCCTGAAAAGCTTTCCCAAGGGCCCGAAGACCTAGTGAACATTGTGAGCTGCATTTTGCAGGGCTTCATGAGAGGTGGGAGGAATCTTGCACCACACAAACGAAGCTCCTAGTTTCTCCTTCCACTACAGCCCTGTAAAACAAAACCCACAGTTGTCTGGTAGGTCCTCTATCCAACTTTCTGGAGAGGGTACAGGTAAGTTCAGAGGAACAGAGAAAGATTTGTTATGTAAACTGCTGTTGACTCAAGCACTACTGGGTGTACCCCCAAGATCTTTTGTCCTTTTCTAATTTTGTGGATACTTACTCCAAGCCTCTGGGAAGTGGTAGCCTACACAGTTACAAAGATAGATGTTTATTGTGTGGCTCTTTTTTATTATTTTTCAAGAAGAGATTCTATTCCACCTCTAGGGTCAAAACTCCTGTAATTCATGTTGTTAAATCTTGAAACGCACAGAAGCGGCATTGATACCTAGAATTGAAGCAAGCCACATGACTATGCTAACTATGTGAAGCATACCTCGTAAGACTGTCTGCTGGAGGAGTATGTTATTAGCCAGGCTTGGCTGAAACAATCCACTGCTCACAAAACTACTTTAAATGTACAGTCTCCACTAGAGTGGGGGGAAAGTCAGAAAACTAAAACAATACATTACACTGCATTCCCATCTCTGCAGCAGTTCCCACCACAGGCAGCACTTTGTCTTCAACAAAGAGACTCACATTCTATGCTACTAAAATCTCTATACTGGCTAATACTGTAAGAACGCCAAGAGGAACATCTGTGTGCTCAGAACTATACAAACCCAGCTTTAAATAAAAACCCTCACAAACAATGCCCATGTGATTGCTTGGTTAGGAGGCACTCCTACATTCTCTTCCCATGTCCTCAAATGTATTTTATTATTTTTATCCAAACGCATGTTTCATTGTCTAAATTAATTGAGTTTCATGAAGTTTATCTTCTATCACCAACACTGATTTGCATTTCTTTTTAGAATAAGCAACTGCTGTAGAAGTTAAGCAGAAATCATCACTGAGTAGCATTAATGCCAGGTATAATGGTTGCAGTTTAATCACAGAATAAAACTAATATGAGATTACTGTAAATCCTAAGGATAATGTATATTGTACTACAGAAAATCATGGCGATAGCCACCAGTTTTTCAAACCGTTATAATGGGGGAAATGTTGTAATTCATCATGATTTTAACAAGAGACTCACAAACACATATATGGACACAATGAGCTGCAGCATAAAAAACTTCAAAACTGTACATTTTAAAAATTATTTATATGGAGGCATAATCTTCAGATATGGGGAATTCAGCTAAAAGTACTTCTTCGTTTTATGGTTTGTGAGGTTTTTATTGTGTTTAATGGTATGTTATTTATCACAGAATTATAGAACTGTAAAAGTTGGAAGGCACCCTGAGAGTCATCTGGTCCAACCCCTTGCAATGCAGGAATCTCAACTAAAGCATCCATGACAGATGCCCAAACAACCGCTGCTTAAAAGCCTCCAAGGAAGGAAAGTCCACAACCTTTCGTGGGAGTCTGTTCCACTGTCAAACAGTTCTTACGCGAGTTTAAGAATTACTGTCAGGTGCCTTGGTGGGTTTCTTCAACTGAAGGGCTGGGCAAAATTTTGTTAGTTAATAAATGAAGCCAGAATCAGATATTGTTCCTGAACACTCCCAATTAATTAATAAATACACATTTTTAAGCATTATTAATTCTCAGACCACCTTGCACCAAACAATAATATGGCAGTTGAAATTTATACTAATAGGTATTAAAGATGAGAAAACATTAAAATGAGAAGGGGGGGAAAGCTATCATGTGCACCACGTTAAAATTAATTAAAATAAATGATTGCCCTCCCCCCCCAAAAAAATCAGGATCATGTATATATATGAAGTATGGATGCAATGCATAAATGTAACTTGTATTCACAGTATTTCTTTCAAACAGGATAAAACTATGTTTTGTAGTTAAAAAAAATACTTGATCTTATTGATGCTGCACAAAATGTCAATAATAACAATAAGGAATTTCATTTTTTCAACTTACTGTATCTGGACCTTGTATTTTTATTTTTTTATTTTTTTTAATGTGCAACTAAAATAGCCCCCCTACTTTTCATATATTCCCTTTTTGAAAAAAAAATGATTGATTCATATCCCTGTAGACATACTGTTTGAATAAACCATTATTCTGTATGTTATTTAAACTGTATGTTATTTAGGATGTGTCTGAGCAATTTCATCTGGGAACTGTTGGCCACCACAAGGGGTTTTCTATCATCATCTTCTCCAATAAACCTATAGCGCAGCAGATCTTCTGTGGGTCTTAGTCTGATACCAAATCTGTCTTTTCAGCTCATCAAATAGGTGTCACGGGTTCATAAGTTCCCACTGTGAAGTCCTTCAAGTGTGTGTGCTTAACATTGAGGAATATGTGGCTGTATTACAGAACTTGGCTACGGGCCACAATTATGCAGTACACTCTAGAATGTAAGTGGGTAAATAATGGTTAATTGTGTTGTATTGTATTTTTTATTTACTTTGTTGGAAGCCGCCCAGAGTGGCTGGGGAAACCCAGCCAGATGGGCAGGGTATAAATAATTTATTAGTAGTAGTAGTAATGGTACATCAGGGTAAGTATAGCAGTCAGTGCAAAAACTGGGGTTTTCAGGACCACCATAGTAAATTAATTTAAATTTTACATGGATGCAATTCATAATGGGTACAGTTAGTAATAAAGAATACTTGGTTTGAGTCAAACATAAAGGTGTCCTAAAGTAAGTGGATAGTGTGATAGGATTATGGCGTATTCTATTTATTATAGCACCACCTATAGGCCATGATCAGAGTTTTTGCTCTTCGCCTTGTTTCTCTCAAGCACAGCTTGTTGAAGTCCCAGGCAGCGGTGATTCAGCTTGCTCCATCTAACAAAGAGATCATTCCACATAAGGGGCAACAAAAGGGGGCATTAAGGAAGCAGGTAGACTTCTTCACAGTCTCTGTTCATCGAAGTCCCCTGCTTGGTAACATCTCTCACCCCGGGAATCATCTGCATGAAACAATTCAGTACTGCAAATCAAGATGTGTTCTCTTAGTTATGTTGTTGCAACTTTGTAAGGAGCACCATCAGAGCTACCACCCTCGAAGGAAAATGCTGTGTGTTTAGGCTGATGTTTGGGTGCAAAATTTTCTGCATACCTATGCTTTTCTGTGATGGAAAGCATTTGTTTTCCTGAGTATGGCTGCAAATTAATATCAGCTGCATTCACACATGACTAAGCCATGGCCTGTTTAACAAACCACAGGTTGTCTCACAGATGAGCAAACAAGACATGGTTTGTTTCTCCAAACCTTGATTTGTTCTCCAGATGCTATTGGCTCTGTAGCTTGGGAAGGCTGTTCCATTTCGACCAAACACCAAATCTAAATAAAACAAGCCTTGCCCTCACATTGTAATTTGTTGCCAGGAAACAAACCATGGTTAATCTGCTTGGCTGGGTCTGGGCATTCAAACAAACCACACTTTAAAAAATGTGCTGCATTTCAGTCTGACATTTTCAGGCTTATAACTTCATTTAAATGAAATGAAAGGCCTCCTTCCTTATACCAACCATCTTGGGTCCTGTGACTGACAGGAGAGGCCCTGTAGGTAGTAGTGCCACCAGGTGTTGCTTGGTCAGGGCCTTCTCAGTGGCCGATCCCCATTGTCTTCCCTGGTGAAGTATGTCTGTCTCCCATGTTAATATTCAGGAGGAATGGAAAACCTTCCTGTTCAGTGAGTCATTTACTGACTTAAAACATACTGTTTCTGGCAATGCTGAAAGTATTAGCTATGAAGATATGTTACTGTTTTATAATGTTGTGAAGACGTTTTTAAGTGTGTTTCTATTTTATTTTCAATTGTATTGTTTTACTATCTGTTGTTTGCTGCACCATGCTACTTTGGCGGGACGGTGGGAAATTAAATAAATCTATAAAGATACTACTAAGAGCATAATGAACCTATATTTTTTCAGTAGTATACATTTCTGAGAAAATATAATAAATTCAAATTAAGTTTACTGATTTGATCATAAGAAGTTTAAAATACCAACTAGAAATTATAAATAAGCCTAAGTATTGGTGAAACAATCACAGCAGCTTTAACTAATTCTGCTCTTATTAGGAAAAACAAAATAAATTACTATGCTATATTTATCCTTTCTGACCAAAAGAAAGTCAGCAAAGTACCCTATTAAAATAGGAGGAAGTAGCTGATGCTAAAATGAAATATAAACAGGCCTTCTGTAGTTATGTTGTACAGATGCATAACATATGCATAACATATGTACAACACAGCCAGATGGAAACCCATCCAGATGGGCGGGGTATAAATTATTATTGTTATTGTTATTATTACATGCCATTTTAAAAAATAAGCAACCAAAAAATATCAGAAGTCCCCTTCATAGCAACTTGGAACAAGCCTTTTCAGTGTAGCTGACCCTGTATTGTGGAACAGCATCCCTGTTGAAATCTGACAGATACCACTATTTGTCGTTTCCAGAAATAACTAAAAACATCCTTATGTCAACAAGCTTTTCAAAGCTTGGCGGGGGGCGGATTTAGGTCTCTGCCCTGGTTGTTTATTTGCATTGTTTTTAAACTTATCTGTGGGAGAAGTTGCATTGTTTTAAAATCTACTTTTCATGATTTATTGCATAGTTGTAAGTCGCCTTGAAATTCATAAAAAGTTGACCCATAAATCAAATAATTAAAAATAAATGAATGGTTATACCTAACAAAGTCATCCATTAATTAGTACAAGGCCTTTTACCTCAGGGCAACCCAGTCAGATGGACGGGGTACAAATATAGTAGTAGTAGTAGTAGTAGTAGTAGTAGTAGTAGTAGTAGTAGTAGAATTACTACTGTTACCTGTGCAATGGGACTTCCCTTCTCTCTTTCTCCTCTCACTATGCTACCCCCTGCAACCCTCCCTATTCTGAGAGAGCAGGTTTGAGGGGAGAGGAAGTCCTGTTGTGGCAGTGGAAGTCACTGTGACTTGGTGGGAGCCAACAACTCAATAATAATAATAACAACAACAATAATAATAGTTTGTAGAAATGGAAGAGTCAAAATTTAGAGAACTGTACTGCGATTAAGATCTATTTCTCAATGAGTTGGTAAACCAGTATCTGGGCTGTCCCACTTGGTTCACATGATGAAATGATCTTCTACTTTCCTCCTGGATCTTAAACCCTTCCTTCTAAGTCTAGTCTTCTCTATGACATCAAGTTTTCTATATACAAGGTATGTAGTGGACAACATGCTAAACCTGGCTTTTGAACTAGCTTATCACAAACCAAACCATAATCAACATGAACTGCAGTTTGTTGATTTGGACAGCATCATAAAACTGTGATTAAGCAAAAATAGAAGTGAAACATTCCAAACTCCTCTTGTTGCTACCTGCTCCTGTTGCATGATGCAATGTCCCAAAGTTTAATATAATAGTTCAGCCGGTAAAGCATGAGACTCTTAATCTCAGGGTTATGGGTTTGAGCCCCACGCTGGGCAAAAAGATTCCTGCATTGCAGGGGGTTGGGCCAAATGACCCTTGTGGTCCCTTCCAACTCTACAATTCTATTATTAAGTCCCATCTGTAATTTTTAGGTGATGCAGCCTAGACACAAGTCTACAACATCAGTGAGAACCAGGTCCAAGGAAGACTAAATTTCAAGATCCTGTCCCTTCTTTAAAAAAAATTAAGCAGGCCTCGTGGCCTGAAAATGTTATATGAATTCATTTTTTAAAACAAATTAAAAAGACAACCAAGTCATGCCTTTTCAAACAGCTGATCTCTTGTAACTTGAAGCCATTGGTTCAAGTTCTACCCTCCTGAGCAGGAGAAAACAAGCATGCTCCCTCTTCCATGTGACAGCCTTTAAGAACACTCCAGATTGTTCACAGATTTCTACGGGTGAGAATCACAATGCCAAGAACAAGAAAAAAGCCCACCTTCAGCTGGCGAGGGTTATCAGCCATTTCACAGTAGAGTACATTAAGACACACTACACAAATCATATACCCGAGTGTGAGCAAGATTAATTGAACCTCAGTATCTCTCTTTTTATTTGCCATCTCGGAAGGTGCTTGAAGCTTTCCCACAATATCAAGTTGCCTCTGTGTGTGGGTGTGGGTGTGTACACACCAAACACCTCAGAGATAATTCATTTCACTTTCAACCACTTTTTCAAACAAACTTTTCTAAACAAAAGCATTTATCTGCATTTAAGTGGCAGGTGAAATTCTAGCACACTTCTCAATAAAAAGAACAGAGCCGCTTTACTGTTCAACAAAAGATTGAGGAAAGTATTGGCAGTACCAGCAATCTAGAAATACCCTTGGGGTAAAGAATTATTCTGAAAGTTTTCTCACACTCAGACAAAAGGGGGAAAGCAGTGCGTATAAAGTGATTCTATCCACTGAAGTACTGGGCCATCCAATCCCTCGTTAAACACTTTGAGACATCTAAATAATGTTAACAGTTGGCTCTCTGAGACAGGAGGTGCCTGATTTGGAAACCTAAACAGGAAAGCAGATATTGACTGCAGTTTATGAGAATTACTTTCTTTTAAAATATATTGTTTATTAAGATCATAATTTGAATAGCATTTAATTGTGAAGTTACTAAAATATTATTATAAAAAAATATACAAACACCAAGGGCATATCAACATGGAACCAAACAATAATTTTCAAAATTTTCCATCTAATAAATTCCAAATCCAGTTCAGATATAAAAACAATTTAGTATTCAATACTTAGCTTACAACTTTTCATCAGCTTTTCCCATTCCACTGCCCATTTTTTCAAGGCTGTTCATTTTACTATCTTTAATTGCTCTCATATCATATTTAATCATTCTCTTTTCTTTGGTTCTTTGTTTACCTCACAAAGAATTCCGGTGGTGCTTAATACATATATCAGCTATTTCTGATATAACTTGTGGCAAATTTGCTTTATATAATCAACAGGATGAGGTTGAATCCTGACGAGACAGAAGTACTCTTTGTAGGGGCAGGGTAGGCAGGTCGGGGTGGGCTCCCTGGTCCTGAATGGGGTAACTGTGTCGTTAAAGGATCAGGCATCAGGATCAATTTGAACTCACAGCTGTCCATGGAGGTGCAGGTTAACTTTGTGTCCAGGACAGCTATCTACCAGCTCCATCTGGGATTCTGGCTGGGACTCTATCTGCCTGCACACTGTCTCGCCAGAGTGGTCTATGCCCTGGTTATCTCCCGCTTCGACGATTGCTATGCACTCCACGTGGGGCTACCTTTGAAGATGACTCAGAAACTACAACTAATCCAGAATGCTGCAGCTAGACTGGTGACTGGGAGTGGCCACTGGGACCATATAACACCAGTCCTAAAGTATCTTCACTGGCTCCCAGTACATTTCCAAGCAAAATTTAAAATGTTGGTGCTGACTTTTACAGCCCTTTACAGCCTCAGCCCTGTATACCTGAAGGAGTGTCTCCATCCCCATTGTTCAGCCCGGACACTGAGGTCCACTTCCAAGGGCCCTCTGGCAGTTCCCTCACTGTGAAAAATGAAGTTACAAGGAGCCAGGAAGAGGGCCTTCTCTGTAGTTGCGTGCACCGTGTGGAACACCCTCCCGTCAACTCCAATAAATGTGAAAGAAACAGCAGCAGAAACGTATCTTTTTAAATTCCAAGCACTTTGCTTCTAAGATTTGAATTATAACCATACCACAGAAAGATAAAATATTTATAAGAAAATAGAAATTTCCACATTTTTAAGTGAGCATTGAAGTGAAATGCAGGGACAAAAGAAATAAGAAGAATAGAAAACTTCTAACATGTACTCCAAAGCCTCTCTGCCTATATGGAAGAAAAATCCATCACATTGTTGCTGAACAACTTGTTTCGGGTACTAGAGATTTTATGAAACGTAGGCCTTCCTCTTCCATAAGAAAGGGCATTTTGCTCAATACCTAGATCCTCTCATGCCTTGCTATTTACTTTTCAAGCACTGCTTATCCCAGAAAGTTTATATTAAAAACTACAAGAGGCTCAAAAGTGTAATGCACTGTGTCACTGGAGCCTGATCTGAACAATGGCTAGTATTATCACATGGAAAAGACTAGTACAACTGCATATTAAATATCCCGTTCTGCTTCTGGCCTTTCTTTGCACTCCCCACTTTAAAGAAAATGTTCCCTGCATAATTTTGAAGAAATGCTGAATGAAGTAACAAAGTCTGAAGTGGCTTAGGGGAAGGCGTTGGTCATTTACTGTTGACAGCCTGGCTTTATGTTACACACAGTATTTTTAGGCTTTTCACTAATCCCTCTTCTTTTTCATTCAAAACCTTATGTTACTTGAGAATTTGACAGGAAGTTTCGTACAGACAAGGCCTTCCACATATTGGCAGCTGATGACCAGATCAAACACTTGGATTGGAAGCTTTCATCCAACAAAGACTAAGCAAACAAATGCAAACTTTATTCTCTTTCTACAAAGTAGAGGGAGGAATACAATTTTCAAGTTTCATGAGTAACCCCATGGGACCCACTGAAATAGGACTGTGACATATGTATGATTGAACTACAGAGTACTGTAAAATGTGGTTTATTCTACTTATCTTTGGGAAAACTCATTTATGACATTCCTGCACTGCAGGGGGTTGGACTAGCTGACCCTCAGGACCCCTTCAAACTCTACAGTTCTATGATTCAATGAACCTATTCTTCCCCACAAGCCTTCATATGACAGCTGATGGTGGAACACTGAGGGGTGGGGAGAGAGACTGTGTTTGTCACCTACCCACCTTGTCGCCTTCTTAAGGAAACAGCTGCCAGAAAAACTGTTAAGGGGTTTCTGACCTTTTGCGTCCCGTTATAAAAGTTGTGTGTGGCCACTGTGGGATATGAAGTGGCTTTTTGATAAGTGTTATGCTCTCTTAAATAAAATTAATTGTTGAACCGTTAGTGCTATAGTAGTATTATAATCTTAATTCTATACAGTGGTACTTCTGGTTGCGAATGGGATCCATTCTAGAGCCCCGTTCGCAACATGAAAGGAACGCAACCTATGTCTGCGCATGGGCAGGTCGCAATTCACCGCTTCTGCGCTGATGTCATTTTGTGCGTCTGCGCATGTGCGAGTAGCGAAACCCGGAAGTAACCCTTTCTGGTACTTCCAGCCACTCAAAAGTCAGAGGTTTCTCTACACACACACACACACACACACACACACACACACACACACACACCTCTCCATCCAGACAAGCAAGATGCACTATCCAATTTCAAGGACACATTCTAGCCAGGCAGTGGCTCTTGGGGAGGGCTCAGAGCAGGGCTGAGGAGGGACGTAGCCTGGGAAAAAGTCTGGAGGGGTCACATTCAGTGGTGTCTTACAACTATCAACAAAGAATTATACCAAACAAGAATATCTACACCCTGAACCAATTTCTTGGTTCACCGCTCCCATCACTCCCTGTTGCTGCAGAGGAAACATGCATTTCCTCTCTGCTCCTCCAGCCAGTTAGTCATGTTACAGCTGGGGAGAAGCCAGAGATGTTTGGGGATTTCACCCAGTGCTGGTCATCATACAACTGACGGGCGAAGGAAAGATTAATTGTTGTGCTTTTAAAAAACCACAACGCACCATATTCTCCTTTCTTTTCAGTATGTCTGACTTCTGGCTAGAGATATAAACGTTTTTGATTGTGCACCAATTGTAAATTCTTCTGAAGTTCCAAAGCTGATGTTAGACCCCACTGACTGAATAGTGCAGCTGTCAGTAAAGGCAAAATGGTTCCTGTCCTAATCCTGTTCTGACCTCCGAGTGGAGCCTGAGAACCTGCCAGAAAGGTGCTCTCACAGTACCAGACATCAAGCAACAGCTGCACAAGTTGGGCAAATTCAGCAGCTGTTTTTTGTTGTTGTTTTTTAATATCATTCTGGACAGACTTCACATTTCACAATGATTTTGCCGAGCAGAAGACACAAAACATCTAAGAATTTCACGAATGTCTTGTTTTATTCAGAAGAAGATATAGAGAAATTGCCTTCACCGCTACCCAAGTTCTTTTCAAATTTCATGACTGATGCTCTCTCTCCAAGGCAGTACTGCCTTACTTTTTTGGTTTGTTTTTAATCTACTAAGTTAGCTTTAAGAAACAGACCTGAAAGAAAAAGACATTCATATGCCAATATGGAACATTAGATGTATTATTTGACTCTCCCTGACTCCTCAAGTGTTCTTACATTATCTCTTCTCTGTTGCTTGTTATCTGCTTTGTTTGCTTCTTTTTTCTGCTTGCTGTTAAAAGGTTGCACCTTGGGCCTCTCAAAAGTGGGACAAAAAATGAATGTGATACTGTATTATTATCCCCGACATGCTCCCACTGAGAGGAACAGTAGGGCTGGATCTCGATGCATCAAAGAAGCGTTTCAGTTAAAAGCGTTGTAAATTTAAACAGGGGAAACAGGTAGAGAAAAACGGGACTCCACATCGCCATCTGGTGGCACAATGTTATATTGCATATACAACGCAGATAAATCGCTTTTTCTTTACCAATCTAGCCGAGTCCTAGGATATCAACAGGAGGAAATAAAGGACTGAGCAATCCAAGCCTGCCCCTGCCCCTGCCGCCTCGGCACTCACAGCAGCAGGTGGTGGTGGTTGGGAGACAGAGTGGGTCTGATCAGGCCTGGATTGGGCACCATGCCAGAAGACGCTGGCTGTGAGAGGAGCTCAGGATCCAGGAGATTCCATGCTGGGCCCTTTTATTATTTTGCTGTACATGCCAATAAAAAAAGACCCCAGTTCTGAACAGTGGACAAGATTGAGGTACTAGGCATCCTGCCACCATCATACCCACCCACCCACCATACCCTTCTCGGTGCACTGTTTGGGCTCTAGAGATCCTTCTGTATTTCACATGCCTACAATCTAATGAAAACAAAATGCAACTAAACTTGCTGCCATTTCTGCTTGCGTTGAAATTAAGCACACGGTAGACAGAAGAGGCAAGGGCATTTCTTGCATTCTTTCAGACAGGGTTGTGGCACTATGCAAGTGCAAGATACAGTGGTACCTTGGGTTACATACGCTTCAGGTTACAGACGCTTCAAGTTACAGACTCCGCTAACCCAGAAATATTACCTCAGGTTAAGAACTTTGCTTCAGGATGAGAACAGAAATCGTGCGGCGGCGTGGCGGCAGCAGGCGGCCCCATTAGCTAAAGTGGTACCTCAGGTTAAGAACGGACCTCCAGAACGAATTAAGTTCTTAACCAGAGGTACCACTGTAGTTTCTTTTAACCTTTCCACAATCCCCATTCCTTCCCTCAAGGTATCTCACTCACACTATCAGAAACTCTGCAGCCAGCATTTAAGAAATGCCGATTAATCTGACACAGTAATCTGGTATCTTAAAAATGAGATCAAAAAGGCTTGTTCCTATATATTCTTACTCATATTCACATAAGAAATAAATGGTATCCATAGTTGCTCTTTGTGCTGTATTCTTATACGGAAAAGCATTTCATCTGGGCTCAGATTTCAGATGCAGAGGAATGAAGCATAATAAAAAATACTAAGTTGAAGCAAAAGCAGAAGATCTGAAAGAGAGGGACTTCTCTACATCTGGTACAGTCAGACAAAGCTGACATTTTTCTACAGGTTTAATTAGTCCATCCACTTGTGACTGAGTTTTGTTGAGTACAGTGGCTCGTAACAATGACCATGTTCACTGACAGTTACCCTTCTTTCCAAAACCTTTATAGAGTTTTTAGACTTTCACTGGGAAAATGTCCACCTGCTTACTTCAAGCCTGGGCAGCATCCTACTTTCTCACAACAGGTAAGTACAAGCACAGAATGTTGCTAAGACAGTCAAGACCCTGCCAAAAACTGATACTACGAGTTTCTGCTGTTGTCTTAGGAAAATCCCATTTTATACTGGCCATGGCTTTCAGCCAATACCTAATTAAGATACTTAGCAAAACAGAGAAAGATGTGTCTTTTATTCAGCCTATAGGGAGTTACAAATATTGCAAGGAAGCTTTTTAAACAACATGTTGTTCTTTAGACATGGTGTCCAGAGGAAAATTGGTTTACAGTTTCATGCTGTAACATGCCAAGGCTTTGGGTTCTTTTAGTTAGAACAAAGGAAGGGGAAAAACTGAGCAAACTATACTAATAAGATTACAAGGATGCCTAAGGGTTTCAGGTTATATAGATTTTCCAGGGACACAAATTAAAAATAAGCACCAAAACTAGTAGGAAATTTCTTCTACTCTAGTGCAATTCAGCTCCTATAAACTCCTTGGAAGGCAGACAAAAAGAAGGGAAAATAAAACATTATTCAACAACACTATCACTTAGATTGTGTAAAATATTATTTTGTTAAACCTTTTTTACCCAGAATACTCCTTTGCTCTTAAATATGCAAAAACACGGGACTGAACTGCTGGACTGATCTAAAGATTCAAAACTACCATTTTATAAAGTATGGTTGAACGTTCAGCTTTCTTTTATCTTTGTACACTAGGCTTGGGCGAGCTTTACCCTAAAAAGTAGCTTATTAAGTATTTTAAATATTCAGAATAGCTGAAGTGCCTGCATATAGCATTTGCCCAGCTCCCCCACTATCCCTTCTGAGGCAAAGAAGAAGAAAAAGCAAACCAATGTTCTTACTAAGCCAAATCTGGAGACAGAGACCTTGTTCTAAAAGCAGGGTACTTCAACTGGTACAAAATATAGCAGTCAGACTTTTAACTAAGGCTTATTGTTTGCAAAATATCTCAATCGTCATTGACTGCCATTTGTTTCTGGGTCCAATTCAAGGTGCCATAATTGTTAAGGGCTTTTAAAGCCATTTGGCGCCAGAATACCTGAAGAATTGTATCATCCCACATGTACCAATTTGCGCATTCTCGTCAACAGCCAAGCTCCTCTCCTCATTCCCCTGCATCAGAAGTGAGGTGGATGAGCAGTATAGCCTGGGACCTATCAGCCATTGCTGATTATATCTTCCTGAGTAGGTCTCTTTGGCCCAATCACTGCTTGCTTTTTACAACTGGCACTGAAAACCCAGCTCTTCAAAAATGCTGCTGCTGCTGCTTAAGTATTCTCGCCCCCCTGTATTTTACATGATTTGACTGTTATAATTTTAATTTTTATATTGTACACAATTTTACTCTTTATTGCTTTTGTGTAAAGCCACTTTGGGAGCCCTTCAGGGGAAAAGTGTGGGCTACAAAATAAAATAAATAATAGAAGTAAACTCATTGTAAGTTAAAGCATTGCATTGCCCAACTTCTCCCACATATTAAAAAAAAGCACACAACACAATTTTTCAACTCTACTGGTCTCATGCTACGTACAATAAGGGGAAACAGCTACAATGGTCAGTGTATGGGTGGCAAGTGCCCACAGCTGAGGCTGGCACGTACTGATTGTAATATGCATTTCCATTGTCTATAAATTTATTTAATTACTGTATCTTTAAAAAGAAAAGGGTAGTGGAAAAATTTGCAAGTATGCCTTGCAATACAGAAGAGGGGGGTTGGGGACTCATTGCAGTCCTATTAGACTGAGGCTAGAGAAGACATGGCTTGTCCGTGGGGCTTCTGAGATAGGTGAAGCTGATTATTGTTTATATTTACTACTGTATGACTGATCTACCGCTTGCTGGTGTTGCAGCTATGTGTATATTTACTGTTATGTAATTCAATGATTATTTAATTGTTTTATTGTGATTCCATTTTGTAAGCCACCTTGCAAGTTCTTTTGGATGGAAAGACTAGGTAGAAATAGTTTACTTAAAGTATCTGATACTAATAAATAAATGGGTCAGTAACTGAATAAGGCTAATCTAGAAACACTCCTGAAAAACTCAGAAGCTTATGCAAATATGGAAGTGACTTGTATATTATAAAAAATAACCAGAAATATACAATCAAAATTTATCTGCCCGCTAATGTCCTAGTTTTCTCTTATTATTATGGCACCCACCTATCCATGTTGAATGTTGTTGTGACTTAGACTCAAAACTCAAGTAGCCAGCTAAAAAGCAAAGAGCTGAGAGATCAGTCAAATTGATCAAGTGAGCTAGAATTATATCTGACTTTACATTCACTACAGCCTTGTTTTCCAAATTCAAGTTCATCACCAATCTTGCAACAAACATTATTAGGCCCTGAGGAGAATTGTGACTTTCAAAACATCTGCCTTTAAAATTCCCTGGAAAATACACTGGAAACAGGCTTTTACACTGGAGGATTTTCAACTGGTACCATGAATGTCAACCTTTTTTATGCTGAAAGCAAGGCAGCTGCAATAAAAATAATTTATTGCCAGGAATGCTATTACCACCCTAGCACACTTACCACTTAAGGATTTAAACTGACGCATAATAATGCTATAAATATTGAGCTCCTAGCAGCTCAGCCTAGAGGGATGGTATAACATACATATGTACCACAGCAGTAAGTCAGTTATGAGAAAGAAAGTGACAATGGTATTAGAATATGAAAAGAGGCAGGAAGGCAAGATACAAAATGTACTCCCCAGACTTGGCTCACAGTCACTGAGAAACTAGATCGGGAAATACAAAACAGCCAAATGTACAGCAATGGGAAAATGCTGAAACAGGTAGGATGAAGAAGTTCATATCACAGCTTTCCCCCCTTACATGTATAAAAGTATCTACCTTGTTGACCTGTCAGTCTCACTAATCCATCCTCTACTTCCACTTAATATCATTAAAGTCAAGCTTTCAAGGTCCTAGACACTGTAGAGAAAACCACCTATTTTCCCCCCTTAGGGCGGTAACCAGATGTCAATAGCTGCAGCTGTGACTACATAATTACCTGTTTGCATTAACAAAGACCACAGTTTAGATTTAATAGGTCAGATGACAATGCAGCAAAATGCATTTACCCTATGATTACCCCTTTTCAAACATTCTCTCACTCGCAACTTCGACCCTGGGAACATTGCAGGCACAGACTTGGGTCAATAAGAAACATTGGCCGGCACAATAGGCCTTGCCTCAAACAGCGCTGTTGACAGACACCAGCACAAAGGAAGTGAATAGAGTCCCCCTCAGTTCTCACACAGAGCGAAGAATGAGTCAGTGTACTGCTGCTTTGGTGCTCTGTTTGTACAGTGTATACAGCTTTTGTCCTCAGCCACTGTTCCCGGCTCAATGGGGGCTAAAGAGCCTAGGAAGTGAAGGAGGAAGAATGGCGCTGCACTCTCTTCTGCAGCCAACAGAATATCCATGTGCACATGACAAGGTCAAATGAGAAGCCTAAAGTCACCAGTTGACTCTCTCCCACCTTAATTACTCCCACAGCACCTCTGCTCTTCCCCTGAAGATCCAGCAGCAGGGACTTGGAACAACTTCTACCACTAGGATGTGAGCTTGAGATTCACTTTTGTCTGATTTTTCTCTCTCTCTTGTTAATCCTGGTGCCTCAGTACATTACTGCTTTGTTAGACATCTGAGAACTGCAATGTCCTGGAACGTTGAGTGTTAAAAGTGCACAAAGGTTGCAATCCTAACCCATTTACCTGGGAGTTAGTCCTACCGAATTATTTCTGAGTAGAAATGGTTCAGACTACACAGCCAGTGCTTTTTTTCTGGCACTACATAATGGTAAGCAGTACCGCCACATTTGGGGGGGGGCGGCAAGGAGGTGGGAAGGCTCTTGGACCACATCAGAGCATTGCGCCTCCTTCCCCAAACCCAGAAAGTGTTTGCCCAGCTTAGGGAAGGAGACGTGATGCTCTGACAGGATTCTGGAGCCTTGCTGCCTCCTTCCCAAAGTTGGACATGGGAGGCCTCTTCACCTGAGCAGGAGCAGTTCCTTGGTAGGTGAGTAGGTGGGCAAGGGAGAGTCAAGCAGCTAACCAGCCCTCAAAGCCCAGAACCCCTTTCTCCCAATTTTTAAAAAGCAAATGTGGAACCAGAAAACATGAGGCCTTCTCCATTTCTGAGGCATGTTTGGTGGCAACATGCAAAAATGGTTGCTTTGTTGCAGCACCCCATATGTGGAACTTGCTGTCCCAAGAGGTTTGATCATCTTCCACTTTGTGTTCAACCAGCACTTAAAGACTCTTCTTTTAAAGCAGCCTATGATTATGAGTTGTTCTCTGGTTAGTACTGGCTCTCCGGACCCCATTTTTAATGCTGCTTCATTGAAACTGTGTTATTAAGGGTCCTCAGGGGGAACTGGTTGGAGGTCACATACAGCCAGAGCCAAAAGTAAACAAGGAAATTCCTTATTTCTATCCATGCCACCATAATCTCTCTTTCTCTTTATTTTCTATAGGGGAGAAGGTGTGAAGCAGGGGCGGGGGGGAGAGAGAAATGGCTATATAAATCCGGTGACCCTATCTTTCTGCTCAGATGTCCTTGACCTGGCAAGGGCAGAAAACCAGGAAGTTCTATTCACCACTGATAGAAGCACCACCTTTGTCCCAGCCTGTACAGCCTCTAGAGGCAATAGGAAAAAGGTGGCACAAGGGAAGAGATATATTCCTAGCCACTGCCCCAGCTGGGATGCCAAAGTTCTCCTGAAATAAAATATTTTAGGGAGTCGCCAAAGTTATTGAGCCGCCATGAACTGGTTAACATTTAGTTCAGTTCAACAGTGCATCTACATGTGCAAGCAAAGGATACGAGTTCATTTAGAAAAAACTGAGTAGACCCTCAAGTACAATGACAATACTGATGGATTGTGTTTTGCAATGACTTGCACACTGGCTCCAAGATGTAAATTCTGCTAGCTAATGCTTAATTGTCTACAGCGCTAAACAAAGACGTACTCCAAAAATGGGTACAGATTCATGGTCTCAGCAATTTGGGCAACAGTGTTTTTGTGGAATACCAAGCCACAGAAAGCAGCACCTCAATTTGCGGCTGAAAATAACTTCTTCAGAACAACAAAGTGGGTGGCAAAACAAAAAGTACTCTGTAAGGCAACTAAGCGAATAATATGATGTCCACAGTAGATAAAGAGTTATAATTTCCAAAGTATATACTACTATAAATAAAGTTGGGGAGTTATTTGCTGGAAGAATGCATAGATTCAGCCTGCAATCACACAGCTACTATGTGTGAGTGCTGTAAAAAAAAGAAAAGCTGTCTATTGCTTGACAGTAGACACACTGGCACCACATGCATTGTTTAGACTAAGAGCTATGGTGAATGTGTAACAGCAGCTCTAAAATACTACCCTCTTTGAATTTAAACTTCTTTAAATATAAAATAGCAGCTATTCTCTTAAAAACACATACACTTCTATGATACAGAAACAGGACAAGGAAAACCGTCAAAGATTTCTTTCTGGGATTTCAGTAGTTTGTGGCTAGAAGCGCAAGTATTACATACTTTATTTGCCAGCAACCATCTCAAGTCACTGAAACTCACACCACCTTTTCTTTTGAGGAGGAAGTTAAGGAAAAATGAACACACACAAAAAGAAACTGTTAATAATCTGATAGCTTTGGTTATTCATTGTTAAAAAGAGAAGAGCTTGCAAGGGTGTAAGTCAGCACATCTATTTAACATATTTTACAAAGCTTAGGAATTCCATCCACTGAGGAAAGGAACAAGTTACAACAAAACCTTTTTGTTATAGTTTACAATCCTGGTTTACAGACTCTATTTTTGAAACAAGTTTTCATTTAAATTGCTTACCTTTTGCACAGAATTTTAACCAAATTTATTTAACTTAAAGTATTTCACTTAAGTCACTGGTTATTACTTGTAAACCAGCTAAAGAATTATAAAGTTTCACAGGCATGTTAGGGGACATGGGGTGGGGAAAGTGTTTCAATCCTTCTCCCTCCCATTTTCTCATCTCCTGACCTCACAAACCAACCTTGCCTACCACTCGCAGTCTTTCCTTCCCTCCCTCCAATAGCAACAACAACTTCAATGATGGACAGAAAGATAAGAAACTCTTCTCCCAGCTTCCGATCCTTTCATCCATCAATGTGGGGTTGTGTAGGGAGTCAAGTCTGCTTTACTCCAGTTGATTGTAGCAATTAGTGCAGATCCTCTGAAATGGACTGTGTTACCCACTCTTAAAGCCATGTGCTCAGCTTGCTGACAAAGCACAGGAAATAGACCCAGTACCCATTGGAATGAGAATTCAAAGTGTAACTCTTTCTCTTTGAATGTGACAGTGTTAGGAAATAGCTGGTATGTATATTTTAATCTTATCTGACCCCACTGTTGCATGGCAAAATTATCTAAAACCAGAGACCCGGAGCCACATTTGTCTAGTTATTTCAATTCAGTCAGCTCTCATTTCCCTTCTGCTCCCCATACCTCACTTCCCAGAACCATCTCAAACCCTAACTTCCCATGAACAGCATAGAGATCTGTGGGAAGGGCCTCTCTCCAAAATCATTTTTCTCTCTTCTGTTAAGACTTGTTTTACTCATTTCGCTTTCTACTCTACCCTGTTCCTTCACCCATTCTGCGTCCTGAGGCCCATCTGATGCCTCATGCAATTCCTGATAGAATGCAGGAGCAAATGTGACAGCAGCAGGAGATCATTACCAGCAACACTATGAGCAGATTTTAAAAGTACTAAAAGCAATATTTAGCCATAGCTGCCTGTTTTAGCTCCTTCCCGTCTTCTGGAGCCAGGACAAGCAGGAGAAAAATTATACACCTGTACTGCTTCATTAAGAGGCAGAGGGGTGAACAGGTTCCTATACTGACATTAAATGCAAAGTATCTTTTATGGTCACTTCCCTTTAGCAGCTGGAAAGAAAAGAAAAAAACAGACTTTTAAGGCAATTATGTGATTGTGAAGTTTCAATATCTGAGGGTGAACTTGTCTGAAATACATGAATATTCAACTTTTATCATATTTAATAATAATAATAATAATAATAATAATAATAATAATAATAATTTATTTTTTATACCCCACCCATCTGGCTGGGTTTCCCCAGGCACTCTGGGCAGCTTCCAACAAAATATTAAAATACAATGGTCTGTTAAACATTAAAAGCTTCCCTAAACTTCCATCATGAATGTTTTACTTACTCGGCATCTACTTCTGGTCGCTTGCATACACAATGAAATTTGCCACCAAAATCTATATACAGATCATCTTCTGTGATGTGGAAAATTTCTCCAATGGCAATTTTGTCTTTGCAAGGTCCCATCTGAATTAAAGGAGAGCGCCTCAACATGGATGCAAAGGATTCCGCCTTCCTGGAAGGAACCTAAATAAAAAAATATTAATTTTTATTTAAGTTATGCATTTGGTGCACCAGCTCATTCAACAATACACTAAATAAGCATACTTTTGTTTTAGATCATTTTATTCCCAATCTAGAGACAACAATAGGCAGCAATAGCCTACATTCAATGATCCACCTATATACAGTCAAAAAAATACCGGTGCTATTTTTTTAAAACCTGCTATGTGGAGAAAAGACTGGGATTGAGTAATTCCACTCTCACATCAAATGAGTGATTGGTGCTGTTAACTAGCATGTCACCTATCAACTGCTGTAATGATAAGCTGGGATAACCACCAAGGTGCCTTCTAGATGTTGTGAACTATTAACTCTTATCATCCCTGACCACTGATCACTCTAGCTGGGGGTGATGGGAATTGTTGCCCATAATATCTGCAAGGCACCATATTGGCTACCCCTCAGCCAAGGACATTTACTTGACTGGGACCAATTCTACTGAAACTTCTTATCAAGGAAGTAGCACAGGCTGATATATGAATGAGCCTTTCAGCTGCACACGCAGTCCCTTCACTTCTGTGTCAGCAGAACTTCTTATTTTGTCTGAACCAGCTTGGGAGCAAGCCAGAATATCAAACCAACTTCCAATCATGGTTTCCTATCCAGGCATTTTCTGAAGCTTTTAACCATAGTTCTCTGGTATGGGCAAAACAGGAAACCTGTCATGACCTCAGAGCCTAGTGGCAATCAAGACACAGAGTTAGAGGCTGCAGATTCACCAGCTAAGTAGTCAAACTCTGAGCCTGATGTTGGTGTTCAGGGGATCACTAAATCCAGAACTGGAGGGGCAGGAGCAACATGGAGCAGAACTAACAGAGCTAGGCCTGATGGAGATAGAAATGGAATCCTCATAGGCACCTTCTTCCCTGGGTCTGAAGAACAAAAGACCTCCCAACCCACCACGCAGGTCCAACGGGACAGAGAGTGAAGAAGCACCCATTGGCAGGCACTTTGGGTTAAATCTATATAGTTAGGTGCCAGAAAGCTCCACTGCTATAATGGGACTTCTGTTTCCTCTTCTCCCTCCTGCCTAGTGCCTCCTAAATGTGCTCTGGAGGGTCCCCAACCTCCCAGAGCTGGTTTTGGGGACATGTAGGACAAAAGAAAGGTGCATTGCACACACTGAAGTCTGTTGAACCAGCTGAGCTGCAGCACTACGTATAAACCATCGTTCCTCTAAGGCAGTGGTGGAGAACCCTCGGACATCCTGAAGGGCCAAATATTCCCTAATCCTGCTCTGAGGATTGCAGTTCTCATGAAGGGAATGGACCCTAGAAGAGGACTGAAGGAAAAAGCTCAGAAGGTCTCAGTCCACCTCTGTCACAGGCAGAGCTCTCTGAGGTTCTGCAACTGCTCACCTGCCCAGCCTTGTAGGCTACTTCAAAAGATCAGAACAGGGCAAAACTATAGTTAATTGAAGACTTCCTGATTTGCGTGTTATTGTCACAAAGGGAGGAGCAAAATGGCCTGCCTGTATGCACACCAAAAGGAATGTTCATCACTTGGCTCAATTAAGCTGAGATATGATCAAACTGAGCATTACCACAAGGCCAGATAAACAAGGAGCTGCTATAAAGTTACTGCCAAAGGGCAGCTTATGGTAGAAAAGCTAATTATGTAAATCTACCCTCAGAATTCTGTTGCCAGGTGTAGAGTTTCAATTTAGAACATTTTTAAGTAGCATGGTTAAGAACACAAGAACTTGTTGATATCTAGTAAAGCTGAATGTTTGAATATACAGGACACATATAAGTACTTCTTCACACAGTACAGGGTTAAAATATGGAATTCAATCCCACAAGAGACAGTGGTGGCCACCAACTTAGCTTTAAGAGGATTGTTTGTTTGCTTGTTTCATAAAATTTATACTCCGCTTGATTGTAAAAAAAAACCCTCTCAATGCTGATTAGACAATTGCATGGAGAATAAGGATAAGGGTATCAGGGACTAATAGGCATGTTGGCTATGCTCTGTCTCCACTGTTTCTGAATACTAGTTGTTGGAAATTGCAGGAGAGGAAAGAGCTCTTATGTTATGGTCCTGCTTGTGAGTTTCTCACAGGCATCTGCATGGTCACTGTGAAAACAGGATGCTAGGCTACATGAGCAAGTGGCCTGATCCTACAAGGCTGTTCTTATGTTTTCTTAATAGTGAATGAAAACATGACATCCAGATATTCATATTTTCCTTACTTTCACAGCGATCGTTCATGACACTCATGCTACAAAAAAAAATGGCATACAAGAGACATTGTCCTGAACCATCCCATTTTGCATCATCCTAGCAGCTAATAAAGCCACTAGAAAACAGGAAAGTTATCACACCTCTAAGAAAGCTATCCTAGTGGTGCAAATGCACAAAGCCAAGTAACTGTCTCTGAGGTTAGGATGTCACCTCAACTGAGTCCTAGAATCCGGTCCATAACCAAGAAAAGAAAAAGGGAGGATTTATGATAACAACATAGTTTTTCCCTTTAAGCCAGGGGTAGCTAACCTTAGGCCCTCCAGATGTTGTTACACTCAAATTCCAATAATCTCCAACCAGTATGGGTAAAAGATATGTAACATTTGGAGGGCCAAAGGTTCACCAACCCTGCTCTAAGTCTACATGGCTGGAGCAAATACATAGACAAACTTTGAATGTTCATATATTACTTAATATAATATTGATAGAATGAATGAAAATAAGCATACTGTATAAAAAAGTGCAAACAAATTAAATATCAAGCTTTAAGTGACAAGCCAAGTGGAAACATATATTAGCACCATTCTGCTTTACAAGTACACAACCTCTCTCAAACACTGTCATCAACATTTGGGTAAACAGAATTTTAAAAACCAAAAGAATAACTATGCTAAGCACATATCAGCAACAACAGAAACTTCCTTCTACCTTAGAAACTACTTGGTTTATCTGACAAAAGATTTTGTACCATTATTTGGCACATGGTGGTCAATAAACATATTAGTGTATGTACACTTTATATGTATACACAAGCCAACAGCAAATAAAGTTAATAAGGTGAGAACTGAAGGTAATGAGAATACAAACACATTCTGACTTGGAAGAACAATATACAATGGACAATCTGAACATTTGCTGAAGCATGAAACCAAAAATATCACCTAGATGCTGAAAACACTAGACATAGATACCACCCAACCCAGTAAGAAACATGAGAACCACTCCTATCCTTGTTAGCACTGCTTAAAAAATAGCAGTCTGATGTTTTAGGTGTGCTGACAGAAAACAAACAGCAGGAGCAACCTAAGTGAAGTACTGACCTAGAATAATTTGTCAGCTAAATTTGAAGCCAAACTATTCTTATCCAAGATACCATACCACTTGTGTGTGTCATCTTACAAACAAATCACCAAATTTGAATTAGAAATAAAGGCAACTATAAATATTAGGCACTAACCAATAGCCAAATATGATGAGGAATTGCATATGAATGGGCCAGCAGAGGGTAGATGGAGTGCTAACAATTAACTAACAATTTAAACATCCTTTCTCAGCTCCCACCATAGAAATCAAGTGGCCTGCTACAAGACAGAGCCTCCTCCTCCTCCTGCACATTTAGTATAGAAATGCAGTTCTTCCTCCCTGCTCTGCCAGCCCCCAGTTTGCCATTAAAAAAGAAGAAGTACCCTTTGTGGGGTTATTTAAAAGTAACACAGCAAGAATAAACACATGCATAAAATGAAGTTTTGTAAAGGTATGTTTTTATACATATCTGTAGCTCACACAAACCAGATATATGCAAAGAAAAGTATGCCAATACATGCTACTCTAACCAATCTATTACCCTCTAACTGATCTCATACCTCTAAACCTTTCTTTTCTTGTGTTTCACTTCTTAACCTAAAGATGGGGCCTCATATTTTATGTACCTCATGAATGTATTTATCCAATAAATATTCACCTCATTCTTAGACTTCTGGAGATTAAATATAGGTAGTTTGTAGGTCTGGAAAGAAAAGCTTCCCAAGTTACATTTCCCTCCTAACAGATTAAGAAGCTGTTTGGAGAAGATTTGGGGCTGCTCCACAAAATTACTTTTCTACAGATTTAAGTGGGTCCAACTGTTTTTCAGTACAAAGAAACAAACCAGATTGTATATCTAGCAGCAGTCTGTGTGACCAGAGCTATATTTCCCAGCTGTCACAATCAGAAATATAGCCTGGTTCATGTGCTATGCTTGTTTGAGCACACGTCTGAGGATGGCTGCAACTGTTTGAATACCCTAAGATTCCAAGCTGTGACTTGGAAAGGACTTCCAGGACCAAGCACCACCTTCAGTCTTGTGTACAACTCTATTAAAAGCTAGGTTAAAAATATGTATTTGCCCAATGAAATGCACGTCTGGATTGTGCAAACTGAGCCACTGAGAATTGTTAGAAAGTGCTGTTTCCTGAGAGGAACTAAACAGAAAATAACAAGAGACTATGAGAAAAAGACTCCGACACAGGCTGGGTATTTCTCTGTTCAGGCTATGAGTATAAGTGTTACATTTTCTTTGTAAAATTTCTTTTCTAATTAAAACCTAAATATTGCATATCAGCTGATAAAAAAGAGCTAGAAACAAATACTCAATGTGTTTTATAAGCTGAATCTATGCACACTTATTCAGATTAGTTTGCGTGCTATGCCTACTTCAGTGGTGGTGATTCTTGAAGACTGCAGTCCCAAGAGCAAAAACCTATGTAGTCTTTTATTTATTTTGTCTGTTTATACAAAAATGTATATCCTGCCCATGGTGCTGTCTGTTTATATAAAAAAGTATAAAAAATATACCCAAATGAAGGAGCTTGTATTCAAAAAATTTGGCTTCATCATGAGTACAAATTCGGTTTCATCATGAACACTAAAAACTGACGGCCAAAAAAACCAGTGAACTCTATTTTGTTCAGGTACTCGAAACAAATTCCTGGGCTCAGAATTATTTAATTCACAAGACCTATTTAAGCAGTCAAATTATGCGTGTGTAAACAATCAGGCTGACGGCCGGGGGGGGGGGCACTGCCAAGCCCTGACCACTTTGATCTTGTTTACAGCCCTCCACATATTTGACAGAGGTCTGAAGCTCGGAGCACTCTTTTTTCATGGAGGTTCCCTGAACAACAACAAAACAGAATTTACTTGTGAGTAATCTAAATGCCCAAATTAGTATAAGTCTCACAGATCCACCACTCTAGTTGGTGGATCGCGACATTCTAGTAGAAATCTATTCAGTAGATTCTACGAGCTTGAAATCTGCTCATCCCTATTTTACACTACCTACCAAGGCTGCAGCCATGTACACACTGACTTGGGAGTAAGCCACATTGGGCAATAACTGGGGCTTACTCCCAAATAAACATGCACAGACTCGGATCTTCCTGTCTTGGAAACCAGTCCCGCTACGTTCCACAAGCTTAAATGGTAAATGTACCCCTGACCATTAGGTCCAGTCGTGGCCGACTCTGGGGTTGTGGCGCTCATCCTGCTTTATTGGGTGAGGGAGCCGGCGTGCATCTTCCGGGTCATGTGGCCAGCATGACTAAGCCGCTTCTGGCGAAACAGAGCAGCGCACGGAAACGCTGTTTACCTTCCTGCCAGAGTGGTACCTATTTATCTACTTGCACCTTGACGTGCTTTCGAAATGCTAGGTTGGCAGGAGCAGGGACCGAGCAACGGGAGCTCACCCTGTCGCGGGGATTCGAACCACCGACCTTCTGATCAGCAAGTCCTAGGCTCTGTGGTTTAACCCACAG
This sequence comes from Podarcis raffonei, assembly GCF_027172205.1. NCBI lineage: Eukaryota > Metazoa > Chordata > Lepidosauria > Squamata > Lacertidae > Podarcis > Podarcis raffonei. The sequence continues at coordinate 30,116,240 of NC_070608.1, read as the reverse complement.
CGGCACCCGCGTCCCATCTTGTGTATTTTACCTGGGGGTAATTAATTACAGTGGTACCTCGGGTTACATACGCTTCAGGTTACAGACTCTGCTAACCCAAAAATAGTACCTCAGGTTAAGAACTTTGCTTCAGGATGAGAACAGAAATCGTGCTCCAACGGTGCGGCGGCAGTGGGAAGCCCCATTAGCTAAAGTGGTGCTTCAGGTTAAGAACAGCTTCAGGTTAAGAACGGACCTCCGGAATGAATTAAGTACTTAACCCGAGGTACCACTGTACTCCATATAACTCTGCGGGACCGGCAGCCCCTCTCAGAAGTAAATGTGAGAGGGAAAAGAGAGGCAAAGAAGGGACTGGGAGGAGGGGAGGGGAGATTCCCACACAAAAAAGCATTCACTGACACACGTCCACTAGCAGGGCCGGGTTTGTCGCCCTCCGCCCCGGAACAAACTCAAGCCACGCTAGAAGGAAGCAGGGGGAGGGTAAGAAGGGATGCACGTCCGCGCGCGCCGCACCTCGCTTCCGCCGCCTCCTGGCCCCGAAAGACCTTGGCGCCGCAAGCCAACTGTCGTTCCTGTAGCCCCGCAGAGGACTCGCGTCTCTAACAAAGAGGCTCTGAGGTGTCTCGCGACGATAACGGCCGCCGCCATGGCAAACACCTGCCCCGCGCTTTCCAGTCAGCCAACCTCCTCCTGCGCCGGAAACGGTCCCTTCTCAAAGCCCGCCCCGAGGCAGAAAGGTTTAAGCATATCTGGGCCTCACGCCGGAAGTAGCCTAGGGAGGCACAACCCTTCTCACTGCAGTTCCGCCCGAATGAAGTTCCGTAGCAACCAAGCCGCGCGTCAGCGACGGCCGTTGACGCCCGCCCCTTCCCTTATGAGAAGAAATCACGCCAGGAATCATATCGTCACGTGGCCGGCCGCGCTCGCGATGCGGAAAAGAGCTTAAAGGTCTTGGCTTTTGTGAACGCCGACAGCATGTTGAGAGAGAACCGCGCATGCGCTTAAGCCAGACAGCAAGCTTGCTTATTTACTTATAGGAGCTGTCGCTACCAGTTACTTAATGGGCCATTTAGACATTGTAGAATGTAGTTCCTTATATAGAAACACACGAGGGAGGCAGGAGCAAGGTCTGGGAAACAAGGGCAGAAATGCAAGAAAACACACCCTGGGGTGGGGACAAGGACACGGGGGGGGGGTGAACCCCAGAATAGCTCACTGTAGATGCTGACTAAGGGTGGAAGGAAGAAGAGGGCAAAGTAAGATTTGGAGAATCCTGGAACATGGCCTAAAGCCCCACACAGGAGCATCCCCACACTGCAACATTTTGTTGCAGATCTCACCTATGACAGTGTTTAGAGAAAAGGGAGAATATGCAGAGCTACTGTCTTTTTTATTTTATTATGTCCTATATCCCACAATGTAAAATCATTCAAATGCTACTTAAAATAGCAGTAAAATTATACCAATACAGTCGTATCTTAGTTCTCAAATGTTTGACTTCTGAAAATGTTTGAAAACCAAAGCGCAGCTTCCGATTGGCTGCAGAAGTTTCCTGCACTCAATTGGAAGACGTGTCGGACATTCGGCTTCCAAAGAACATTCGCAAACTGGAACACTTCTGGGTTTGCGGCGTTCAGAAGCCAAAATGGACAGGTACCAAGGCGTTCAAGAACCAAGGGATGACTGTAGTCTACAAACTTTAGCCCCAATGAAGACACTTACTAGTATATTCCACCTTTTCAAGAAGCTTAAGGTACCCTCCCCGATTCTGTCCCCCTTTATCCTCATGACACGCTTATGAGGTACATGAGGCTGAGATCAGGGCTAGCACAAGAGATTTCACCACCACTGCCACTCTTAATCGTCCAATTCCCCTACTGGCTTCACCTGAGTTACTTTGTTTTGTTGCTGCTAGATTGGTGGAGAACAATTGCTGGAAACAGCAAGTGGGGAGAGTGCTATTGCATGCAGCTCCTGTTTGGAAGCTTCCAACAGGCATCTGGCTGGCCATTACGAGAAAGAATTGCTGGACTAATGGGCCATTGGCCTAACCCAGCTTGCTCCTTTTTATGACCCTCTTGAGCCAGGCAGGCAAGATGTGGAGTCTTGTCACTGTTAAACCAGCAGTAGCATACCAAGAAGAAATCTCCTTACAAACAATATGCCTGCTTCAGTCTGCCCAATGGTATGCTCAGTTTTGCATATAGCTTTTGACCAGCCTCTATAGATCAGGTTGCCATATGCCCCAGGCCTCTGGTAATGGCCCCAGGTTCTCCAATATTGTGCTGCATTTTGGAGAAGACTAAAACAGAGCTAGATTTCTTGTGCATATACCCTTGTGCTCCAAAACCCAATGTTACTTGAGAGACAGCACCACTCCTAAGGTCAGAGGGGTGCATGTGCCAGAGGAAGTGGAAGGTGGGGAAGGGTGGGGAACTATCACAAATGGCCCCAAGTATGGATCTGTTAGTTACTATAATGCAGGGGTGGTTAACCTAAGGTCCTGCATGTGGACTACACCTCACATCAACCCTACACAACATGGACAATGGTCTGGGATAATGGGAGTTGTAGTCCAACAACAATGAATTACAGTGGTACCTCAGGTTGAGAACTTAACTCGTTCCAGAGGTCCGTTCTTAACCTGAAGCTGTTCTTAACCCGAGGTACAACTTTAGCTAATGGGGCCTCCCGCTACTCTGTTTTAGACTTCTCCAAAATGCAGCACAATATTGGAGAATCTGTTCTCATCCTGAAGCAAAGTTCTTAACCCGAGGTACTATTTCTGGGTTAGCAAAATCTGTAACCTGAAGTGTCTGTAGCCCAAGGTACCACTGTACGAGGGTTTACCACATGAATTTGAAATCTAGGTAAGTTCTAAGTCAACTTTTGAAGAACAGTGTCAAATACTTTATATAAGCAGGTGATATAGGTTGGTGCACTGCACTGAATGTTAATCATAGTTTAAGTATAATGAATCACACCACCTTGAATTGTATCATGTTTGCTATTTTCCATTGCCCTGATACTGTTTTATTAAACAAGACTAACTTCAAGACAAAAATGGGTGGCGGGCGGAAAGAAATTGTTGATTCCCAAGAATTTGTGCACAGACGTCTAACCCTATGGCACTAGCAGAGCAAGACTGTAGAGGACTATAGTTATGTACTGTACTTGTGATCCTTCTGTTACCGAAAAATTGGGATATTAAAGTAACAGAAGTAGATGCTTGGTTGGTTTCAGCACAAGACATAAAACTGCCTGACACATTACTTTTTCAAAAGTTTAGAAAACAAAACGCCCTCTTGCTGTTGTAAATATAATGGTTTATCTCAATATCTTCATTTAAAATAGTTTGTTCAAGTGCTTCCACCTTGTGGCTACTGTGAGACTAGCCTATTTTAGGTATGATTAAAAGGTAAAGGTACTCCTGACTGATAGGTCTAGTCGCTGACTCTGGGGTTGCACGCTCATCTTGCTCTATAGGCCAAGGGAGCCGGTGTTTGTCCGCAGACAGCTTCCAGGTCATGTGGCCAGCATGACTAAGCCACTTCTGGCGAACCAGAGCAGCGCACAGAAACGCTGTTTACCTTCCCGCCAGAGCGGTACCTATTTATCTACTTGCACTTTGACATGCTTTCCAACTGCTAGGTTGGCAGGAGCTGGGACCAAATAACAGAAGCTCACCCCATCGTGGGGATTCGAACTGCCGACCTTCTGATTGGCAAGCTCTAGGCTCTGTGGTTTAGACCACAGCGCCACCCGCATATGATTAAGTTCCTTATATTTAAAACAGTGTGTAAGACCTAAATATTTTTGGAGACAGAGTAAGCCTTGTGGGTGGGGGACAGGTAAGTATAACAACACTCAATAACAATCAAGACCCAAAGCTTGACACCCAATTCTCTGGACTTTTTTCTCCAAATCAAATCCTGGAATTCCAGTACTTACTTGGTATATGACCATTCTTTGAAACTGAAAATGGATCCAAACGGAAACTGATGTCCAGACATGACTTTTGAGAATATGACCTAAAACAGGATTTTCCTAGTTCTCAAGCACCTTGGGCTGCTGCTGCATCCCATCACAATATCTGGGTGCCCAGGTTGCATCAGGGAGCAAAATGCTCGTTCCTCCAACCCCATCTAGAAAGGAAGTGGTCTCTCAAATGCATATTTAGAAGCTCTAATTGAGACCTTCATTTGAAAAGGATAACCTTGTTTAAAAGACACAAGCCAACTCAAAGTAGCATTTTACATTTGAGAAGACAATGCTTTTATTTTAACAAGTAATCAAGTATTGAGGCTAAATCTGAAATGCTACAGAACGCTGTCAAATACAGCAAAATTGCTTAATAGGCATTATTTGTGGCAGCTCTGGTGCAGCTATAAAGATGAAGCCTAAGTTGCAATGCACCTTTTAAGAATGTGTTCTAGTTCATTTCAAGCTTTGTGATTAATGTGGCAAAACACTTCTCCTAAATATAACCTTACAGTGTGCCAGAAATCTGTCTAATGCAGGCACATAGTATACATACAAGGTGGGAGTGTATTTAGCTTCTAGGAAGCCAAGTCATTTTACAAGATCAGCAACAGGTTTTAGTTAAGAGAACATTTTTAAGCATAGAAAGAGTTGACCGTGCTCATTTTTGTATTTCCAGGGTGTAAGATTGCCCATTTTATCTTAGCCAATTCAGAGCTTGGGTCTATATTGCCTACATTCCAATGTGCATTTCCCCCAAATGGAAATGCATAGCCGACTCTGCACTGTTGGTACCATACACTTATTTTATTGATTGATTGAGAGGGGGGGAGTGTTATAAGCAGCAGAAATAACATGGACTTTTAGTCGAATGTTCCTTTTCATCAACTAGCAAGCGGAAGGGAGCAACCATTTTATTTTTATAAGTATGGTGCCTCTAAACCACTCCCTTTGCAATAGGCTTTCAGCCTATGTAATTTATGTTAACAGCCTGCCTCATTTTACATTTTGGAAGTCAACTTCTAATACCCAGGAGAAAACATCATCTCTGCTAGTTGGAACTGTTCAGAGAAGTTTACTATCAGGATTTTTATTTTTTTAGGGAAACCATAAAAATTGTGAATGTTTGTTGGAATCACCCTACTTTCAGTGTCCACTTACCAAGACCACAACACATACACTGATAACTTAACATTGCAATATCAAAGCAAACTTATTCTGCCTGTGGAACCTCTTGCAACAGAACCAATTAAAGGTACACACTTAAAACAACAATGAAGTTTTCAAAGGTTTTGGCAGTGAATTAAGTATGAAGAGACATGGCATGAAGCAACTGCTATTCGTCCCAGCATCCATCATATACAGTGATGAGTCTCCCATTTCTAAACCTTTTGTAAAACCTTAATGATTTCTTTGGACCAGAAATAAATCTTTTTAAATACTCAAAATGCATAAAAATTCCCCATCCCACAGATAACATAGGCAAGAGTGTATTTTACAGTTTCAAAAATACTCTGAACCTATAGAAACGATTTACATTGAACAGCTATAAAGCTAAGTGCTAAACAGAAGGACATCCTGGAAGAGTCTACAGCAGAGGTGTTGTGCTTCAGCATTTGCTTGCAGCATCTGGCAGTGGGTAGCACAAGGAAGGCAGGACAATCATTGAGTCTCCTCTTCTGTCTGCTTTGTAGTAGCTTCTGTGGCACTGGCATTGGCAGCAGAGTTCAAGACCTCTCCAAAGTCACCCCCAGCAGGCTTGGTTCCCCCAACCTTATACTGAAGAGAGATTTGGAGACTTCAGATTACACTCGAAGTTAAACTGCAATTATGGTTAACAGCCTATGGCTATATACCCAAATATTATTTCTCTCTGTCCAATCCAAGTTTAGACAGCTAGGGAACACAGGTGCTTCCCATAGCTGTCTCACAATTATGAAACTTCCTTCTCCCAATGTCCAAAGCAGAAACCTGAATACAGAATAGTTTTGTTCTTCATGCAGTAATTAATGGTGCAATTTAAAATCCATTATGTATTTCTACTGGGAACAGTTTCAGTTCTGAGCTTTTGGAAAACAGGTTGATACAACTGAATAAAGTGTGTACACATGAGCATCTTAGCATACAGATTAAGTTTAGCCCCAGCAATAGTAGAGGAAACTTTGTAGTAAAATACCAGAGGTAGATAAATGATGTAATCCCCAATTTGACGGGCAAGCAACGTGTTAAAACAACCATCTCTGTGCCCTATAGATAAGGTAGAAAGATGGTTATGCCAATTTGCATAATTCTGGTTGCAGAAATGCCACACCTGGACAGACATACTAAAAAAAAATCAGTTAAGGTCAGTAGCTAAAACACTGTCCAGTAAGATTTATTTTCTATACTGTCATGAGTTATTTTGAAAGGCACATAATAATGATGATATTATGGGTGTACAAAATTTATCTAAATCTGTTATAATTTTAGTAGTCTACCTTAAGCATATCCTCAGGGTGTAGGTGCACACAAGGCATTGTATAAGCTAATGTCCTAATTCAATGCAAGTTTGACTTCCTGAGAGTTTCAACTGTGCTTCAAATTGGTATATGGGGAGAGAAAGGGGAAAACTAACACTGTCCTGCTAATGCATTTCTCAGGCTGTTTTTACTGAGCACACTTCATTCTGGTCCCCTTAAGAACCGATAACCTGTCCTCTGTTTTCTCTTCCAACAATGCAGAAATTAAACTTTATTTAGTTCCCAACGGTGTGGTACTGCTAGTAGACACCATAGTAGTTAAATGTTCTCCACTGTTCCAAGGAAGCAGAATACCTACAGACCAAGTATTCTTAGAAATCTCAGCTAATTTTTAAATTTTATTTTAAGAATGAAGTTTGTCCTTAGATTTACCTTTAAGTTTTCCACTTTTTCTTCAAAGGACTTGAATGTTGGGGAATTTCTATTCAGGAAAGAAAAGAAGAGTTACATTTCTTGTTTGGCCTTAGAAAATGTATATGCAATGGCCAACCACTTAGAGAAAAACTTGAAGAGCAGAACAGTACTTTTAAGATGCAGCTATGGTGCCAGTCAGCAGCCTGCAAGATTCCAATTATACAATTTCCTTTTTATATTTAATTATTTTCCAGTCCAATCCTATATGCCAGGGGAGAGAGAACTAGATCTGGCCAGTGGGCCAGATTCTGACACACACACACTTGCCAGACAAGTTGGGCCACCCACCTCAATCTTCTGTTGTCAGATTAAACATTACTCTTTACAGACCAGTTTAACCTCAAACTGGGCTGCAAAGAAAGTTCTGTGCAGCTGATCTTAGTAAGAGCTTCAGCCAGCACCAATCAGCTGAACTCTTGGAGTGTAACCTATCCCACCTTGCATTTGGCACCAAATATATAATACACCAAATGAAAACCCCATTTGCCAAGGAGCAATAGGCAGCACACTTTAAAGCTCCAATTATTCCTTTGTTTTATTTGTGTTTGTTTCTCCACTCCCTGTTCCCCACTAGTATTTGCAGTTATGCAGAAGCACATATGTTAAATGAAACTTTTAATACACACACACACACACATATATACCTCTCCTTCCCCCACCTTCTAACAGAAGTCCACTGGATCAGTGGTGACAACGCAGGGTATGTTCCTGCTTCAATACAAAATGGAATTACCCAAGCACTCTATATGGGGCAAGTCAAATACACCTTTACCTGTTTTAAATATGCATTTGCAGCAATCAAGATTATTTGTCCCTCCTTACATTAGAATAGGAACTAAAACTTAATGCAGTTACATACATTACCTCATAGCAGGCATGCTAATTGAATGTTGTAGACAACGTATACTACACGGCAGCGTTAAAAGAAAGGAGAATCAGTCAGATTATGAGGAGAGGTGCACTACGTCCCTGCCATTTCGTGTAGCAACATATTATGAGAATATTTATCCAACACACTCAAAACAGGCATGCAAATCTGTCACCATGCACCACTAAGAGGCAAGCAGTAGCAACATATAAGCACATCATGCTAGGTTAGTAAACAAACTCCACAGGGTGGTTCTTAAAGTAACTGATCAGATTTAGTCAAGAATGCCAAACTTTACAGATTAATCAGATGAGTGTAAACTTCAGGAGTAAGTACACCCAGAATTTTAAAACCTTAACCTAGGGATATAAACATGATTCAGTATGTTAGTCAATATCAATGTGTTTTCAGGATGGGGCCAATCAGCTTCTGCCAAAAACCACGCCTCTTTTTATATTAGCACTTTATGTTCATCCTCACAACCACCCTACAGGATACACCAGGCACCTATTGTTTTATCTGTTCACCCAGCCTGGAAAAGTGCAAGGAAGAATTGGATCTGGACTATCAATAACTATACAGTGGATCACAATAGCTTTCAATATACTAATAATGCTTGTTCCTTCAGCAACACAGGAGTAGATAGTGCCTTGGGGCAGTCACTACACTGTTATGGTGAGCTGTTACTTTATAGGCCGTTAGATGCTGCCAAGCCTATCCGGATTTAGTGATGCAGTTGTTAAACAAGTCAGTTTTATGACACGTTCCAGATGATCAGGAAGCTAAAACAAAGCTATTGAAAGCTATCAGTTCATAACAAGGGACAGGTTGTTCTACAGAAACGCTTTCCATCTTGAGAAAAAGCAAAAATGGTTCTCACTTAAGCTGGTCCGAATGTTTCAATTCCTATATAAACTATTTCTATATACAGTTTGGGCAACACCAATTAGTCTGCCAATTACACAACCGATACTAGCTACATAGGGTTGAGTCCAACTAAGTCATGATTAACTTCTGAATTGATTTCAGTGGGTCTACTCAAAGAGTATGATTTAGCGGGATACAAACCATGGTTCACACTGTAGGTTGTCTTCTAGCTTGGAGTTTAAGTAACTGGATCATATTTTAACATCTGAATTTCTATAGCCTTGTGAAGACTGCTGACTGCTCCTCTGAATGCTGGGCATAGACAACCAAAACCCCACCATCTACAGACTAGGAAGTTGGCATTCATACCACCACATATACCCTAAAAGTGAGTCAAGGTGCACCTCTAACACACCACATCATTCCCCCAGGCGCATCAGTGCTTAAGCCAGGCATAGGCAAACTCGGCCCTCCAGATGTTTTGGGACTACAACTCCCATCATCCCTGACCACTGGTCCTGTTAGCTAGGGATGATGGGAGTTGTAGTCCCGAAACATCTGGAGGGCCGAGTTTGCCTATGCCTGGCTTGACCTCTCATTTTCACCTTTTAACATCTATTCACTTTCTTGCCCTATCATCTTGGTTGCCACTTTCTCTCACACATAAGCTCTTTTCTGTTTTCCTCTTCCTGATTTCCCAGCTATTCTGCTCTTTGGTGATGAAGCAGCCTCAAGGTTGTCAGGTAGCAGCCCCGGTTCTGCCGCTATCCCTGCATCCCCTTGACCTATATTGCCACAGATCCAATTGCTCTCAAAAGTGCTGCACAATCATTGACAACAGAACTGTTGTCAACTGTTGTCAAGAATACAGCACACTTTCCACTTGCTTAGGCATTAAAGACAAGCTATCCTCCTCGAAATGCTTACTGTAGCTACAGCACACCCCAAAGGGCCATAGCTCAGTGGCAGAACATTTCCTTTGCATGCAGAATGTGCCAGCATCAATCCTTGGCACCTCCAAAGTAAGGCTGTGAGAAACCCTGTCTGAAATCCACTGCCTGTCAGTGTAGACAACACTGAACTTGATGGACCAACTGGTATTATTCAGTATAAAGAAACTTCCAATGTTTCTAAAGGAATATAGTGCCCAGTGTTGCAAGTGAGCAATAGTCAAAATTGCTAAGAATTAAAAGGTAAAATGTTTTTTTGGCTATTGTGATCCTGCACAGGGAAGTTCAGCAGAAACATCGTTTGCTTTTCATTCTTCCAGTGCCGCCATCCAAAGGAGGATTATCTTGCCTCTGTTCTTGTTTGGTGCCCAGGTATCTCACTGTGGAGGCAACAGAAATCTCCCTCTTCAGGTGTTCCACTGGAAGAAGGTGTTATGTGCACAGCACTATCCCCTTCTACTTTCCCCAGCAGGTCTGGAACATTCAGTCATATAATAGAAGGAACTAGAGAGGGGGCAGGAAAAATATCTGAGTTTTAGATAAATAAGAAAAGATATTGCTCATTTCTGTGCTGAAATTCTGCTCCAGTAAAGTAGAAGAGTATTATCTGAAAGGGAGAAATTCAACGCCATGCTAAGAAAATCGTTCCATCGTAGCAAACATTTCAAGCTTGCCAGACAGAACGATCCCCCTGTGTGCTGTTTCGGTGATTCTCCCAATACGCCCCCCCCCCAAAAAAAAAAGTCATTTGGGAGGAGAGGAGAGAAGCTTCACTGCACAAGTGGAAGTCCTTGCACAGGGCTTCCACTAAGGGGACTCATTGGTTGAATCCCACCCACCAGTGTGGTTTGTGCTAGGGGGCAACGAAACTGTTCTCGCTAAGACTCTCTTCCTTAACACTAACTACAAAGTCAATCTGTTGTTATTTGATCACTGCTAACATTCCCTTGAAACAGGCTAGTCAATATGTTTTAAGTGCTCAATCCAGGGGAAACTTGGTTCATAGGAACCTCCAGAAATTACCGTATTTTTCACTCCATAGGGCGCACCGGACCATAGGGCGCACCTAGTTTTTAAGGGGGGAAATCCCCCCCAGCCCCTAAGAGCAGCGTACAGGCTGCGCGCAACCTCTCCCTGCCGGAGGGGCTGCGCGTGGCTATCCTTGAAGCCTGGAGAGCGAGAGGGGTCGGTGCGCACCGACGCCTCTCGCTCTCCAGGCTTCAGTGAAAGCAACGCGAAGCCTTTGGAGCACGGAGGAAGTGCTCCCTCTGCCCTTCGGAGGCTTAGCGTTGCTATCGCTGAAGCCAAGGAGCCTGCATTCGCTCCATAGGACGCACACACATTTCCCCTCAATTTTTGGAGGGGGAAAAGTGCGTCCTATAGAGCAAAAAATACGGTACTCATAGTAAAAAAATTCAAACCAACATGTGTAACTATCAAATAACAAGTCTAACATTTCTGGTACATCTTGTGATTGAGAGGTGGCAAAACCTGGAATAGACCTGACCTCTGAGAAACCTGTATTCAAGGTCTATCCCTCTGTTTGGCTCTCAATAGGTAAGGCACCTGTCCATGGATGGATGGATGTGGTATCCAAACAGCATCCTTCCACTCACCACAGAAACCCTCTGCTCTTTCCCTGGCTCCCTTCGCCTCTTCCATTCATTATTTAATTGCATTGCTATTGCAATCAACTTCACAGGGCTCTCCCCCTGAATTTCACATATTATATATGGCTAACAACATTGAAGTGCTCTTCAGAGTTGCCATGTGCTACCTCCCACGTCCCTTCCGCAAATGGGTCTTCTCTGTGGACGACTTCATTGGATATTACCTAGTATTTGTAATAATCTATTAAACACTTTTTAAAAAAAAAAAGTTTTTGTGGTGGGGAAGGAAAACTACTTTAGCCCTCTTCAAGTTACCCAGTATTATGGTCAGTCAGGAGCTATTCACTAGACAACAGAATGACTACTTGCATGCTCTACAGCAACTTTTCACAATCTTACCTAAAGGAATGTGTAAATGCGTGCACTCTGTAGGACACCAAGCAAACATTTAAAAATAAAGAGAAAGTTCCAGTATAAACACACAGGGATTTTCACAGTAAAAGTAGTGAGCTTGAGGTAGTGCACTTATATGTTAACTGACTACACTCCAGAAGAAAACGGCAGCAACAGAAGTGAAGGGTTCGTTTTCAGCAATGAAATCTAGCTCTGAGATTCAGCAGTTCCAAGGAAATATTGTGCAATTAAATGCAAGTGATTTTACTTCTGAGTGAAGAAATCTGAGTGCAAGCACCCACAAACTGAAATAAGAAAGATGCACATTTTTGTGTCGTCTACACGAAAAGCTGCCCAGAGTGTAACGAAGAACCCAAACTTGGCTTAGTGCAGGCTCCCAAAGAGGAAATTGCAGCCAATTTGCCCCTCCCCAGTCATTTTTTGCTGCCATGTTGAGCTGCACAGAACTAAGCCAAGCTTAAACACAAGCCCAGATTGGGACACCATGCTAAGCTCCCTGCATATTAGCCATGGGGTGTAGCCAAAAGCAAGCTGGTTACAGCTTGTTTAATGACATGTCCAGGTCCGGGTGACATGCTAAAGCCAAACCTTAGTGCAGTGCAACAGCTATAAAAGGGCCAAGGAGGAGCAATGTGATTGCAAGCTCTTCAAGGGTCCACACCTTCATACATTCATGTTCAGTCAAAGTTTGGCTTAACTTGACATGCAAACCAGGTCACTGTGCGGCTGCTGTTATACCATTAGGTTTCATTACAAGTTCCCACAACCATTGCTTTAATGAAGAAAAGCAATCGGGCCCTTCAACCTCAGAAACAATACAAATATATTAAATCTTTTTTAAAAAATAAAGCTTCCAGGATATAGAATCCAAAGCTACAGTTCATGCATGCTCTGCTAAGGGTACCTAGAGATGTTCCATCCCTCACCCCCGGAAAACCTCACCAACAGTACAAAACATATAAACAGATTAAAAGATCAGAAGTTTTGTAAGACACAATTTTAGGAGGGGAGTTAGTTTTCACAAAAATGCAGGTACTCAGAACATTCTTGATTTATTTCTATATGCCTGGGATTCATGCAGCTCTCACATGCTTGCTTTCGGTAGCTTGATGACTTCTCTCTTTCCTGGTGTACAAGTAATCGAAGAAGAGAGAACATGCAACTTGTTTAACCCCATTCCAACTGATGTTTTATTCCCTACTACCTACCCTCCAACATGATTACATCAAGAAAGGAACATCTAGATACAGGAGCTCTCCAGGATTAGTCTTATCAATTCAGTGCAGTACCGGCCCAACTATTAGGTAGGTTGAGGCGGCGTGCTTCAGATGGCAGATTTTGGGGTTTCATTAGAGAGAAGCACAATGCAGCGATGACTTTGTTAACACTCGGGAAGGAAATGCAATTTGCAGTCTCAGGCACCTAAATATCTTGGGAAGTGCAGTGAATAGGAGAAACCTAATCAAGGCACATTGGGAAGATGCAAGTCTCAATGTGGATCACTATTAGTCCATTCAATGGACTGGGGACCATTTCACATGTAAGTGGCACAGTCCCCACCCACCCATTAAAAAAATAGAATGCCATTAGCACAAGGCCAGAGGTGGTAGTTCCCTGCTTGTTCATGTTAAAATAAATAACTTAGTTATAGAATCAAGCTGTCAGTTCCCAGCTGCAATCCACAAACTCTGCACTCCTGGAAGGGTTTGCAATTTTGTGTTTGGCACTGTTGAAACCCTATGCAGTGTAAACAGATACTACTACAGGCGAGGGGAAAATTAAAGTCATACTTCACATCTTCCAACTTCTTCGTTATTGCAGAACCAACTGTTGAGAATGCAGCAGAAGCTTTCTGCCCAGCTTGAGACAGTGTTTCTGATGTCTTCTTATACCTAAATTAAAAAAAGAGTCAACCTATTATCACAATTCTCAAACACCTGCACCACAAGTGTTGGAACAGGCATATGTATTACTTTGCTCCTAGTGCACTTGAAATTAAGAAGTCATGCATTGCTAGTAAGGTAGCTCTTCTTCAACCCTTAGCATTTCCAGTGAACACTAGCTTCGGTACATCAAATTTGTCTGAAAAGTTAGCTTTTGTATCCTGCGTCCCTTTCCTCTATCAAAATGAGAGAAACTGGGTTTAGAACTCTCTTTTTTTTGTAAAAGTGGCATAACAAGTCACAACAAGGCATCTATAGGAGAGTGTGTGGTATAACTGATTTGGTTTAAAATGGAAAAGGTTTGCCAATAGCACATCTCTTTCGCAACATACATGGCAAAATATTTGCTCCACGATACAATTTGTGTGGTAAGAAAACAGTTGGGAGAGTTGCCTCATCTTCCTATCAAACTTAACCAGAAAAAGTTATCGAAAATTGCAAGATATCCAGGTTCTTTTGTCTTAGATGCCAAAACGTTTTTGCCAAACGCCAAAACGCCATATTGAGTCTTTTACACACAGTTGCATTAGGCGTTTTCAGCAACTAGCTGACCAGAAAGAATAAACCATCTGGCACGTGCTTAAGAGCAGGGACAGGAAGCTGTGGTCCTGCAGATGTTACTTAAGTGCAGCCCTGCTAGACCAACTGTGTCTAGCCCAGCATTCTGCTCCCACAGTGGACAATGAGAATGATAAATTGATGTAATGTTGAGATGTGTGTGTGTTTGTGGTGTAGAAATGAAGAAAGTATGTATTTGATTCCATTTATCAATTCCTTCCCATAAAATACATTGGAAGTGTTTTCACAATGAAAACATCAATGTTCAAAAACAATTGCAACGGCCTTCTCACACCCACGATCTCCCAGATAACAAAAAAACCCAAAACATTGCCTCCAATATATGTGCCGAACTACAGCTTAATCCTGACCAATGGTCATGCTGCCAGGGATTGATGAGAGTTGTCGTTAAATAACATTGGAAGAGCCAGATGCTTAATGGTATGACAATTTTAACCAACCCTAGAAAGAAGCTCGCTTCTGCTTTGACTAAACCTTGCCTAGACATTAAGGACCACTTCACAAAGTTTTCCTAGCTCAGGCTTCATGCAAAGTGTCTGAATGCTCTCCCACCACCGAAGAGAATCCAGGTGTACAGAAAACTAACATTTCAGGAAGAATGGTCTCCTCTGAATGGTCCTGCTGAAACCCTCGCTACAAAAATATAATCTGCCATCACTAGATCCTGAAACAAAGGCTTCCTCTGAGAAAGCCCACCAAATTCAGCTGATGAGTAAACTCAAGCCCATCCCTTGCATTCAGGCAAAATAATTTAAGTGAAGAAACATACGCATTTGTTGCTGTGACATCTTGCCACCCTTTGGAAAGGTTCTGCCTCAGCTCCTGCAGTGAACTGATCCCCAGTTTTCTCTTTATTTCTGCTAGATGCTTCTCTTTAGCAGCTAGTACCTGTGACAAAGTCTGGATTTCTTCTTCCACCTACAAGATAGAGCCCATGAAGAAAATCAACTAGGGAAGCATAAGCTACTGAGGAATTATTTTAGAGCAGATGTTTTCACATTTACTACGAACATTTCCTTGTTTGGAACAAATTACACTTGCATCCTTTAAGGGTTTAAATATATGTTAATTATAGGTTTTAGTTTGAGACAAAACACCAACAGATTCTGATTCAGTAATCAACTAATAGCGCCCCAATTCAATTGCATGGGTAATTTTCACATCTACTTATTAATGAACTTATTGGTTGCTTGTGGTTATTGGTTGCTTTTTTTCCACAAAAGCAACTCAAAGCAACTTACATTCAAAATAACATTCACGTTAAAAACAGCATAAACCAAAACAGAAAAATCTAAAACTTGTAATTGAATGAAGGCAATATAATTCCCTCTGTTCCCAATGTTCAGGCTGCAAGATAATCAGGGGGGTTGTTTTTTTTTTAACAGAACTACAGAAAGCCCTCAGGCAAAAAAAGCAAACCCCTAAGCAACGGTGAACCCCACAAACAGTTTGGTGATGACAGAATGCTCAGTGGCCATGTTGATTTGGGGCAGGGTAATGTAAAAGAATGGTTGAGTTCCTGAACAGCATCGCTCCACAGTACTATGTTTTGTTTCAGGTCCCACTGTCACAGAACTAAGAGCAAGAAACATGAAAAGCTTTGAAGGCACAATCAGAGCAAAGTGAGTGCTACATCTGCAATGTCTTTCAAGTGTTCTTACTCTAAACCAAAGCCTTCTGCATTTGCAATTCCAAATGCCAACTTCTGCTTCAGCTCTTTTTTTTAATTCTGTAAGGCGGCAGAGCTGACCGAAGCAAGTGTGGCAACAGGTAACCAGGAACTACTTTTGCTTGCAAAATAATATACTGATCAATATGTGTAAATTAAAATGGATGCATTGATATTTAAATGTATTGTTAATGTAAGCCAACTGGAGGTCCTTCTTGTGTTTTTCTGTTTGTTTTGTTTTCCTTTTAATGAATTTGCAATTGTTAAAATTCCCCAAATATATGAAGCAAACAAATCAGCTGAACCTTTCATGCATACAGAGGTAGCTTAAGCCATAAATCAAGGTTATACATATTGTACTTTTCTTCCAGCAAACACAGAGCTGCTTTACATTGACCTTCCACTGAGACCAAGACACAATTAACTACAGAACAGCACCACACAGCCTTAGGCCATTCACTGTGTCCATTATAAGAACTCTGCTTATTACAAATTATTTTCCAACAGCACTATCAGAAAGACAGCCTCATAACTCCATATTAAATGCAACAGTGGCTCACATATGTGAATCAGATCAGTTTTGAGGGCCACACATAACAGGTTTACCTTAGCAAGCTCTCTTCTAAGTTCTTCCTGTTCTTCTTCTGACAAAGCTTCTGCAACATTAACTGAAGCAGCAGCATCTTCTCCAACTTCAGGAATTACTTCATTTTTCAGCAGACCTTTAAAAAGAAAAAGAAAAAGCCCATAGATTTGTCATTTGGGATCACTACTTTAAGATTGCTTTGTTGTCAAACATTCGTCATCAAGGCTGGTGGGGTGTGTGAAAAGCAAGACTGGGGGTTTCCCACCACTGCAATGGTGCAGGGATGGTGAACTTGCAGATCCTCACACATTGGACTGCATCATCCCCAACCTTTTGGCTGTGCTGAAGGGTCACAGGTTTCCCATGCCCCTGATAAGAGGACTGTCTGATTTATCTTGCTGTAAGGAGCGTTTCAATGAATGGATGCTTGACAACAGACGATATTTGACAGTGAATACAGAGTTCAATAGAGGCAGAAGCAAAAACTACATTTACAACACTGAGCTGCTTTATCAGGGTTTTGTTATTTTAAGATCAGAATCAACTGCTACTCAGATTTCAGTGGCATGACCTCATCTAACCTCTTAAAACCTTCTATCCTTACTACTTCTGTGTGATCCAAGATTTCCCCATTTCACACCTTCCCTTTCACACCATATTCATGCCCTCATGGTATCTTCATCTTGGGCAAAAACTGGGCAAGGGTTTTATAGATTATATGGACAATGCAGAAATGACAACCAAAGACGCTGGTTTACATGAATCTGATTCCTGAAGCTTGGAAATCTGAAACTTGCAAATCTGTGTGCCAAACAACTCAAATACTGTAGAGGGTATACTGTTCAACACTGGTCTGTTCCAGAAGTCCTAAGTTGTTCCCAATGCCCAGAATGCATCCCAGAGCACAACCAACACTCCTATGCAGCTGCACAGTAAGTTCAGTAATGGTGGAAAAGCTATTTTGCATTACCAGTCTTCTCAAGGACATAACTGCCCCCAATATGGTTCCCTGGAACAGTCTGAAAATCAGAGGTTGGTGCTAAAGACCGATGTAGTAAATAACACCAATACAATCTTGTCACTCCACATACCAAAGAGAATGTTCTTTTTCCAATAGCAAACGGAAGTATTTCCTGCAAAGCTCTCTTCAGATTACTATCAAGAAGGCAGTTAACCAATTGAGAATTATTCTGCATTACAGGAACATAAAAATCATTTATGCAAAACCTATCCTCAAAGGATGGTAAATAGTGTTTTAAGTTTTCCTGAGACAGCAAGCAACTGAATTAAAACATTCTGCCAAACGCCTCTAGTTCTCTGAAGTGCATTCTGGTTTAATTTTTTATACGAGTAGATTATTCTAGTTATATTTTTAGCTGTGCTGTGACTTTATTGGGGAAATCCATCCAGGAATGTGCCATCTTGCATCCCCCAGAAGGATGGTGGGCAAAAGGGTTTTTGGTTCTTGTGCTGCACAACTCTCCTGGCTGCCTCCCAGTCACGCTGCAGGGAAGTTGTCTCAGGATGCACAGAATGACAGCTGAACACATCAGTAGAAGAGAGTCAGTGTGGTGTTGCAGTTGGAGCGTTAAGATTGGGATCTGGGAAAACTAGGGCTCAAATCCCAAGTCAGCCGTGAAGCTCAATGGGTAACCCTGGGCCGGTCACTTCCCTTCACAGAGAATGGAGAGGGGAAGAGTTAGATTTGCTTCTCTTCCACAATCAAGAGTATTGCTAGAAGTACTGGAAGGACACTGGTCATCGGTAAACAAGTTTATGTGGAATCCTACCCACCTTGCTAAACATGCATTGCTACTAATGCCATTTAGGATCCTACTAGGCCAAGAAGCATTTCAGATATATTCTTACATAGATCTCATTACCATAGACGAAATTGCACAGAGGTCATTTCCATCAGGTGTACTCAAGGTAGAAAGCACCAATATTCACAGCAAGAACCCACTTTTCATAGGATGTATATAGTAGTTATGGGGTACATAATAACCCATCGCTCTGCAGGAAGATTGTTGTGCAGAGCGTGTCTAAGCGCAGATTCCAAATTCAGTTTTATCTAACTAAGTTGCAATCTTATTTAAATACTGTAATCAGTTTTAAAAGTATGCCAAGGTCCAAGTTTAAGAAAATTGTTGTAGTGGCAAGTATCTAGCTTTACCAAATAACTTAGTAAGTTAGTTATGGCCTGCAAGCATGAAATAGTATTAAAAGTTTGGTGCCTTAGGCATCAAACCATCTCTACAGAACCAGAAATACTAGTCTGTCAAAACCTAGCATGCAATGTCTAAGGAAGTCGTTCATGTTTGTAAATTCATTTCTCTCCACACACACAACCCTTTAATTTTTTGCAAAAAGGTTTGCTGAAATCTGAGCATTATTCATTCTTTTTTGAGCATAATAAAAGGTGGTAGGGTGAAAATATGCCAAACTATGTTCAAATTTGACGGAACTAATTTTATTCCAAGTTGTTTGGAATAGTTTCTAGCAGTTATGTTGAATATATATAAGCACTTTGAAATTCACACAAGGTTCCACTCCCAAAATCTTCCCCAAACTAGTGCCCTCCCAGATGTTTTGGACAACAATTGGCTGGGACCGATGGGAGTTGGATTCCAACATCATCTGAACGACATCAGGGTAAGGAAGACCTAAATCAGTATTCTATGAACATTTGGGAAACACACACATTTTTTCCAAGATAAAGCACAAAGGAGAAGTTCAAGTGAGCTCTGGACCAAGAACCAGAAGAACATTTAACTGGTTGTGCATGTCTCTAAGAGCCAGTGTGGCATCGTAATGGTTAGAGTGTTGGACTGCGACCTGGGAGACCCAGGTTCGAATTCTCACCCAGCCATGAAGCTCATTGGGTGACCCTGGACCAGAGAAACACAGAAAGCTTACAGCCTCTGCCCAAGTCCTTGTTGTCAGATGCATGTGAAAGCTTGTTTTGGTACTGGATGCTAATACAACATTCCCCATTCTCTCAAATCATTCTCTAGGCCTGATAGTGTTTAAGGCAGCTCTGAGGCAAAATTCCACTAACATTTAATTACCTATTATTCAAATCAGGCTTTCAGTTGCTTCCATATTATTGAGTGCATCCCTATTTCTTCATTCATTAAATCTAACACGCTATGTTTTGTTCCCTTCTGGGAACCCTGTTATGATCACTTCCATTCCAGCAGAAAAGCACAGAGCACATAACAACAAACACCTTAGGCTATAACTTTCAGAAAGCATACTGAGCTATGATCTGCTCTTATAAGTATGGATTCTCTTAAGAAGGCTGTAGATATAAAAACAGTTACCAGAATCCTTCAACACAGGAGATCCAGGAGGAGAAAAAGCCATGCTAGGCGATAGGTAGAGATAATTTCTATTAACTCCAGTATCAAAATCAAAAGGAGATTTGTAATCCTCATATAAATCCATATCCAGCCAGTCCATCACAGAGATCTCAGCATGCATGGGGGCCATTCATGTCGCTCCTGCATCCGGTCTTCTCCTCTCCTTTTCTTTGCACAAGTCATTTGACTTGTTAAAATCCGAGGCACCGATTTAAAGATGCTAGGCACTCACACCGTGTACCAGGTTTCCACTGGAGAACCATAAGCAATTGATATAATTGTGAGGTTTAGGATACCAACTTAAAAAGCAATGGCTCAGGTACTCCTTAACTGCAGTAGTTTGTGCAGCTGATGGTTAAGGCTACAACTTTTCAGTAAGCCCAAATCCACTGTACGCAACAAGGCATTTTCAGGAAACTGAATTGCCATGGGCTCTGGGAAGTCTCAGTCCTGTGCAGGATTACACCAGAGTTTTCAGTCTTCTTTTTTTTAAGCGTCAGCTGACTGCTGTTGCACCAGGATATTCTTAATCTTCTAGGGCACAAAAGGATTACCAGCCATAATCTATCCTATAAGCCATCTGTGTAGGACTTTATGCCTGATTAATGGAATAGATTTTTCTTCTCCAGTGTGTAGCTTGCCAGCCCTGTGTGTCTTTGTATATATAGTAGACAGCTCTAGTCAAATTTCCTAGTTGGGGGAGGGGAGGAATCTGTGTTTGTTGCTTGCACACAGCAGGTTTCTATGAGTGAAGTGCCTCTTTGTCAGACTGCAACAATCCCTTTTCTTACTTCCAGCTTCATCACGTTGCTGCTGTGCATTCTACACTATCAACTGCAGAGATGTGTCAGTCAACTGACTTCACCTCAGATGAAGGTCCTGGCATGTAATGTAGCCTTTGTCAAGCTCTGCTGAACTCAGAAGTGGTACGGGATATGTGGCTCCCCATCGTTCAGGAAAGTGCAACAGCAAGCACAATAGGTTACAAAGGAAGAAACAAGATGCTAACTGTCATCCTTAGAAAGGATCCATTTAAGAAAATTGGGGAGAAAATGAGCAACGAATACAGGCACAGAATTGCAAGCGGACAGTAGATGCACTAACTGGATGCCGAACTAAATTGACTGTGTAGGATATGGAATCAAGACACATTTTTTAGGGTTTGGTCCAAAACTTAAGTGGTGGTGATTATTTTGGAGTGGAACATAGGAAGCTGCCTTATACCAAATCAGACCATTGTTCCATCTCAGTCAATACTGTTGACACCAACAGGTAGCAGTTCTCCCCAGTTGCAGGTAGAGTGTCTCTGTCAGTCCCACCTGAAGTTGCTGAGGATTAAATCTGGGACCTTCTGCATACAAGGCTCTACAACTGCACTACAGGCCTCTTCCCCTGTCCCCAAAATAAAGCCCTTGCACAAAAAGCTGGCTTATTTATTTATTTATATTTTATTTATTTATTTATTTATTTATTTATATTTTATTTGTTTGTTAGAGAGTTGTATATTGTCCTTCATCTGAAGGTCTTAGGACGGTTCATGGCGTAAGAATTATGCAAGAGCTCCTCTATACTTGAGCCACATTTCAAGAATTGAGTGGGCATCTTGCTAGTGCTGTGTTGCAGACACATGGTTTTAAGAACACAAAAGAGCTTAAAGAAAATCATCATGCTTTATTTGTAAAACATTACTGTCCATGATTTTAAAAAAATGGTTTATGGAAAGTATTTCTATCTCACCCTTCATCAACAGTACTTCACAAGAATACAACACATTTTCAAGTAAACCAACACATTAATATATAAGGTACATCACAATCCACAGAACATACCTCCCAAGCTCAATATTAACCTGCAAATGCCTAGGTGGACAGATGCACCTTTAAGTAGCACAGCAGGCCAATCAAAGTTTGTGCTTGCCATGTTTCAAACTGGAGACAATTCCATACGCTGGGTGCCACCATGGAAAAGTTAGAGCTTCTTTTTAGATGGATTACCACACTGATCCCCGATAGTTATGCAGGTCATTTAAAACCCCCAGAAGCCTCCAAAACGTCTTAATGCAAAAGTAATAAAGTTACAGGGAAAGGACAATTTGTAGAAGTGAGGGAGCGAACAGGACTGACTTTTAAAGTACCTAAGTATTCATACCTTTTAAGGAACATAATACAAAAAACATAGCATGAGTTATTTGTGTTCCTTTCAATCTCACTCAACACTTCGGTGGTCATTAATATGCCACATGCACCAACAGAATTTGGATGTACCATGTTGCTCATTAATTGGTTCTTTTTTGGTGCTTACAAATGGCGCCACCACCCCACATTTCTGGATGCTTTATTTAAAGATCTGTACTCCCAACTCAACATTTTCCAAAATAGTGAGCATAAAGGAGCTGGGGAGGATTGACAGTAGGTACAATTCCTCTGCAAATGCTGATCGTCTTGTGCAACTACCACCCTCCCTTCAAGGCTGGGGTGGATATTTCAAGGCAATACAGAAGGCACTTCATGTTCAGCTCCACCCTCAGCATTCAACTGTGCTTTTCTTTACCAAAGAGTTTGGAGCCAATATATGTCTGTTGAGGAGGTGCAGAGAAGTTCTGGAGCACAACCCCACAGTGCACTTGTTCAAAAGCCTGTAAGTACCTACTGCAGTTGAATCTTAACACAATTCCTTGTTAACTGTGGGCCAGAAGCTTTAATTTTATTACTGAGGTGTTGATGAGACAACAGAGTATATTGCTTGTGGGCAAGGCACTTGAGCCAATTATAATGGAATTAACCTGAATGCGCAGCAATGTAAATTGGCTTGTTCAGGCTCAGCCAAGCATTATCAAGTGTCTTCAACGCTGGATGCAGTAATTGGATTGCAATATTATCTGCTGAGGCACCGTTTCTTTTCCAATCATCCCTCAGGAGCAGTCCTGGGAAAACCAGCAAGCAGCCACCTAAATAGATACACACAGACGCAAAAACATATTGCACTGCAGAGGCAGTCTGTCACAGCTATGTGGGGAAAATTCATACACCCCTTCCGAGGACATGGCTGCAGCAGAATACTACTAAAATGGATTAATTTGGGGGAATGCAGCATAACACCTCTTCCTGAGTGGCATTGAAGCACACTGCCATGCTCCTTCCTTCTGAAGAGCCTAGTCTTCCTTCCACTAAGTTGCTAAACCATCGCTTGAATTAGCAACCGTCAGCGGTTAATTGGGCAGCTGAAGGAGAGCAGGTACTCTAATAAGAAGGCATCAGCTTGTGCCAGTGCATCCATGTGGCAAGGTTGATCCAGAATCCTCTCACATGAAACAGTGCAGAGAGCTGGAAAAGCCCGTCTTAGAGGTCTTGCAGATAATTACAAAGAAGTGAGTGTGAGAGAGGTCCTAAGACAGACAGAGACAGAGCGCACGATGCAACTCCAGGAAACTGCTCTAATCCCGGGAGTGACAGGCTGGCATTGTTACCATTCCATCAGAGGGTTGTTGTGCTCTTCTTCTTCTTCTTCTTGCGTTAGTACAGATTCACCCTGTACACATCTCCATATCAAAACAGGACAGGTTAGAACACAAGCAAGTTACAACTTCCTGGTCCATCTTACCATGTTGGCTTTGGTGTTGTTGTTGTTGTTGTTTAGTCGTTTCCGACTCTTTGTGACCCCATGGACCAGAGTACACCAGGCACTCCTGTCTTCCACTGCCTCCCACAGTTTGGTCAAACTCATGCTGGTAGCTTCGAGAACACTGTCCAACCATCTCGTCCTCTGTCATCCCCTTCTCCTTGTGCCCTCAATCTTTCCCAACATCAGGGGGTAGTATCCCCAATTTCCCACTAGGTGTGTAGCTAAATGATGAATGAGAGCAACCTGCAAGTGTGGAAACATCTCAATGTAACCTACTACAGTGTAGTTTTCAGTATAATCCCTCAATGTTATTGTCATAACATGGGAAGTCCTGCAGAAAAATTAAGGCAAAGGAGGTCTGCAATTGCAAGTAGCAACATTTTCAGAGTTATATTCCAAACTAAAGAAAGCCTTCACTCCTGCTTTTGGGCATACTAGCAACTACCATGTACCAAATACTGTACAAGTTTCAGTATGGATCCCACTTTGGCGCTTGAGAAAGTCACCTCATACACAACCCACTTCATCTTCAAAACCAAAGTCCATCTCAGTAAATCCAAGGCTTTGTCTGGATTAGTCTTTGGGCAATTTATTTGCAGATGGAAACATCAAGGGTCCCTGGTAAGTCATCTGCAAAATTCCAGCAGAGAGTTTTAAAAACAGATTGAAGTTTTTATTTTATGCTCAGTTGACACCTATGGTACATCCCTTCCTAAAGAATCGGGACTAGTAGTAAAAAGCAGAGCCCTAGTAAAGTTATTTCCTGGCAGAAAGCTAGACCCATTGGTCACAAAACTATCCACCCCACCCCCCGCCAATGCCTAGATGCTATATTTGAGAAATGCAGCAATTTTTAACAGTGACAGTTGTGAAGCAGGCCAAAGGCTTTGGGAGCAACAGCATCTTCCTCAGGACAACTCAGAGAACTGCTTCCCATCAAAAGAGCCCTGAATCTTTCTGAAGCAGCCCAATTCAGTTCAGGATTCAACTGCTTCTCAAGAGCAAGAAGGGGAAGGTGCTCATTTTACAGCACTAGAAATGCAGGTTTGCATCGTCTTCCTCTAAGTGCTCAAAAGACTAGCTTTTCCTGATATTCTGCTCTTGCCAGACAGTTATACCTAGGGGCTTGCTCAGATTATACTCTCCCCACTAGAACATACAAACATCTGAGACAGCAGCAGAGGCACAGTGACTCCACACTCAGTGGAATGTGAGATCTTCCTTCTTCCAAAAGTCCTCTATGTCTTTTGGGGGGAAACAGGATGAACAAAAGGATAACTAGAATAAGTCAACATCCTGGATCAAGTCAAGGTGTATATGAACAGGAACAGCCAGCGATTGTGGAGGTTGTGCTACGGGAACTGTTAATGTGTTTAAAAGCGGATTCTTGCCTTTGAAGTGACTGCTATTTTTAAAAGCAGGTAGCATTATAAACTTGTTTTAGCTTAAACATCACAAAGCTGGCCTCTGTGTCCATCTGGCAGCCAGCCTCGAAACTAGAAGCATCATTCTTACATAAACTGCATCTTACAGCTCTGACGTCTCTGTTCCAATTTGTTTTAGAGGCTGAAATGGAATAGAAAGGAGAGAGGCTGGGACACTCCATACTATTGTGGGGGGGAGTGTTCAGATAAAAAAATATATATTTAAGAGGATTTTATCTAGTAGAGGATTATCTTCTACAAAGGGCTATAAAAGTTTGATTCTGAAATGTCATTTTCAAGTAGCTTGGAGACTGTATTACTTGAGAAAAGGAATTGATTTTAATATTTTAAGTGTTACAAGTAAAGAAATAAAACTAGATTATGAAAGACATGATCTTGGCATCCCTTGCTTTCATTAAAGATTTGAAGGAACATTTCCTATTTTGTGTGCTTAACTACAGCCCTAGGAATGGCATTAAAACCCATTTATTTCACTCCGAGGAACCGGTAAAAACCAGGAAGAGTCTGGTAACATTATTATGGACCAGGCCTTTAGTTAGAGTGAAGAAACAGCACAGAAGTTTTGAATATAGCAACTGAGGAATAAAGCTCCAGCTGTGACGGTCATCATCATTTGCAAGGACTCCTTTTAGAAAACAAGGTATACTTTGACAACCAAGCCAAAAATATCAGTCGCCCAAACCCCTTTCCACATTCCCAGTCTTATGCTATGCCTCTGTGAACAGAATCGTAGCCTTGCAACACTGGGTCATGGCACAAGCTGAGGAACTCCCAAGCAATAAACAATCACCTATCCTTCCCTCTAAATTTTGGAACTGCACAACTGCCAAGGTGATCTCTGTCCACTTCAGTTCCAAGGATGTGCAGAAGGATGCAGCATATCCACCATGGAGAATCCAGCAAGACAAAGCGTGAAAACCTGCTTAGGGTGCAACTACAACCAGCCTTTCAAGACCAGGAAAAAAGTCAATAGCTCCGATATCAAAATCAATTTAATATGTTTTCCAACACTGTTTTCAAATAGTGATAGAAGGTTGTGAGAAACGTTTCAAAGGTTTGAAGATTTTTCCTGTACAACTTATGAATGCCTGCAGCTGTTTCAGTGATTTATTCTCAGTTGTCTTATGTTTTATTTTTAATGTATCTATCCATTTACAAATTTATAAACTTCAATGGGTGTTTTTTGAAGTGGTGCGTAACAGAAATTTCAGAAAACAGAATACAGTATGTACTTGGCAATTTAAAAGCACATTTTAAGAATATCAGATTACACAAATTCAGTATATATGGCTAAATACTTATTTATACAGTACTTAAGACAGCACAGTAACGTTTTTATAAGCCAGAAAAAGAACCCTGGTTATGAAATGGTACAGAAATACTGTATAACACTGTAAATTTGGGGTGATTATAAACCGAACCTCAATGCCCATTTCCTAGACTACTTTTCCACCTTTAGTCCGCTCAATCTAAGCAAGACAAATACAGAGTTAGCTACATGCATGTACATCCATTTTGTATTTCTGAGTTTTGGAAAGAGAAGTGATCCCAGTTTGGAGTGGGGAGTATGCTGCCATTTGGCTGCCTATAAGCTTCTGCAAGACTCCAGCGTCCTAAATCTTTTGTGCCCATTGCGTAACTGTAAAGAAGCAATATTTCCTGAATACTGGAAGATGCAGCTAAATACCAGTTACCTTTGGGCTATATAATGTGATGCAGCAGTTCTACCATGGGAAAGCACTAATAGATTCTGAACAACTGTGAGCAAGTTAACACTCCTTTCACTTTGCTCCCCCTCCCAAGTAAGACTAGAGTGACTGGATCCTGTTTTCACCCACGGCATAAGGTTTCGGTTTCCAAAAATGGAGTCTCTATACAACAAAATAGTGCTGTGTAATGGTAGTTATTTATATTGCCCTCTTATCTGAGGGACGGAAGGTCAACGTAAAAATGACTCAATATGTAAAATCTCATTGGTAGCCAAAATCAGGGAGGAAATGCCCTATCAAGGTGCAGTTAAATGTGTGCATGCAGAACATGTAATTGGCCCATTTGTCAATAATCAAAGAGAAATCTTCTACCATCTCCTAAACATGGCATGCTATGCAGATGCTACTTCCACCCACGCTCTTCCACAGGTAAGTTAGGCATAATTGTGCAAATATTTGTCCACCTGAACGCGAAAGCCAGTTCCATGGGGTGGGGCTATCAGACAGTGGGTTTTTTTAATTGCAAACAAGGGTTGCACAACCACACCTCGTAGCTTTCTTGGCTGATCTTTCAGTTCAGAAGCTTAGAAGTATCCACAAGTTGCCCAGAAAGCTAGTTTTTCAGGAAGAAAGAATTGCAAGGTAGCTTATCTGCAGATATCACAAAAGTTCATGGTTTCCCCCTCATTAAAGAACACAGCTGCCAAGTTTCCATCTCACTTCTACCAGAGGAACTCTAGAACTAGTCTTAAGAATCTAGTGCCTTTCTAAAATATGCAAGCTTTTAAAGCAATTTTACCCAGCAAATGGCTTCCTATATTGACGTTTCTATTGTTTATTCAAGACCACATAAACAATCACCAATATTTATTAAGATGTCTTTAGCAAACATCCACTTACACAGAAATTGCACAAACATAATTTTCTACAAACTTAAAACACTTGAGTGTAAGCATTCTACACGTTCTGCATTTTTATACAGAATACCATACAGCCATATAAATAAAGTAAGAGAGCTCCCCCTACTGGCATTCTGTTGTGTCTGTATACTTTGGGGGGGGGGTTGGATGAATATTTACATGGAAAACTGCATACAAAAAATCGTGCACCAAAACAAACATATATACAAAGCTACTCAGATTTCTAGACTTGTGTCTATTCAACCCTTGTTTTCCACACTAGTTTTATTTGCTAGTTTACAAGGACATGGATACGGCAAAACAAATTTTAACTTAATGCAGCGTTATCTCTACAAGCTTTTGGGGGGGGGATCCTACTTCCCACAGCAGCCAACAGCTGCCTCCAGTCTGCAAATGATACTTGTGTTTTCTTTGTACAAAAATGAGTAAGATGGGATAACATAAAGACAATAATTTTGCCGCAACAGGCAGTGAGACAACTTGAGTTTCTGGTGGGAGACAAACTGCAGCAGAATGGAAACACCGCTGTATGTAATGAATGCAGGGCAGAATGGGAAGCAAGGCCTTCTGACAGCCCTAGTGACAGATGAGAAACAGAGAGGGGTGGCTCTTGCCCTGCTCCAAAAGCAAACAAATGGATCCCTTTGAGAAAATGTGGCCCTGGATTTCTTCGGAGGGCGGGGAGAATACCTTCTGCACTAGGTGAAATAATGCCCTTTAATGTTATTCTTCATTCTCTAGACTCAGTATGGCTTTTAACACCCCAAGATCAATAAGACTATTCAACTGTTTGTATATGTAATAAATAAATAAAATACCGAGTGCCTTTTCCTCCAAGTAGCTCAAGGTTCTCCGGCTGCCCATTTTATACTTACAACCACCATGGGAGGTAGGTTAAGGCTGAGAGATAGTAACTGACCCAAGGCCACTCAGTGAGCTCCATGGCCAAGTGTAGATTCGAACCCTGTCCATCTGAAAGTCATAATCCACTCTATGGTTAAACCACAGTGGCTCTCCTCTGCACCATGAAAAGACCAAGGTGTCACAAATTAGCCACATGCACTCATGTTCAGATAAAGCACTTCCACATGAACTATGTCATTTCTCGATCCAAGAGATACACTCCGGCCCAGGACCACTAGAATTAAATCCTTCTGACAGGAAAGCCTATGTTTTCTAGATTGCCCCATTTATATTTTGAAACAGAATGGATTTTAACGTACAGTAAGGCTGTTGCATGAAATCGAGCAAGACAGTCATGAGATACTAATCACAACTACTAAAAGCTAGTTTTGTTTCGCCAGCTGTCATGAGTCTGAAGTTAGTAACTTCCTCTGAACTGTACTTTTACGAAGCGATTCATTTCAGAATACTGTATAAAGTGTTAGAAACACGTAGCCATATAAGCTAGGCATGAAATGGAACCTGAAACCTAGGTTAGTCACCACAACGGAATGTCTATTCGCAGGGGATTGGACTAAAAATGACCCTCAGGATCCCTCCTGACACTACAATTCTGTGATTCTATGGTCTCAACTACCTTGCTTGATCTTACAACAATTCACTTGTTTCAGTAGGCAAGGAGGAGAAATGGAAAAAGTATTAACTATCGACCAAGGCAGAGGTTTCTTAATTGTGGCCTGTGAATTCCATCTAGATAGCCCATGGAAAGACGGCAACACAGTAAAATGTACCTGTACTCAGCCCTGCACTTACTTTCCTTGATGTGATGATGGAGGACTAAGATGTCCAGTCCATCATTCGTGGGGCGGCGCAGAAGCAGAAGATGTGCATCTTTTGCTGAGAGTGAGTCACCTGGCTCGATGGAGATATCCATCGCCACCCTAGCACCCAGAAATCTCCATGTAGTTGCAATTCAACCCACAGACATTAAGCAACAGGTGCGACAAGAGGAAGTTTACACATAGCATTATTGGTATTGGCTGGCTTTTGTCAGAGTTGTGAAAGAGCCCACAAAGTCCTCAGGTTTTTGCAAAGACATTAAAGCTAGACATAAGAGGTTGATTTCTACGTCAGTAAACACTGCTTTTAAAAAAAGTGTGCTTAAAGAAAGCTGTCACGAGAACAGCCTTGGCAAATCCACGTTTGCATTAACTGTACCAGGTCAAAAGGCTGGTACTGTGAAATTGGGAGCTGCAAATAGCATTGTGTTACAGATATTAAGAGTTTATTCCCAACTGATCCATGGACTTGACTCCCTGATGCTAAATTAGCTATCCTATGTACTTTAGACCATAAGGCGCATTAGAATTACTTACTGTGCTTTTAAGGTGCTGTTCTAATAAAGCAAGCATGTGTTTGGTACTCGGTGACTGCACTTTATTTTATTATTTATTTATTAGATTTATACTCCACCTTTTCCTCCAAGGAGTTGAAGGTTGTGTACAAGGTTGTCTTCCTCCCTACTCTATATTCACAACAAACCCTGTTAAGGTTGGGCTGACAGACATTGACTGGCCCAAGGTCACCTGGTAAAGCTTCTTGGCTGAGTGGGGGTTTGGGCCCTGGTCTCCCAGGTCATAATCCAACACTGACTATGACTCCACACTGGTGTTCGTGCACCCAGAACAGTATGGCAGCTTTGCATTTTAACTCGCGGTTAACAACTCACCTGGCCGTCATAGTGCACAGAATTCTATGCTGATAAGTGTATGGACCAGTAGTGTCAATCTGCTTGATAGAAGACTCTCTTTTTGGGTACTTGCCTGAAAAGAGGTCAGCAGTCTGTGTTTCTATGCTGGCTGTGGAGAAGGGCGCTTCCCCTCCTCTGTGGTCAGCTAAAACTGCATATCAATAGCTCTTGTGGGCTTGTTGTAAAAGGCTGTAATACAGTACAGTGGAACCTCTGGTTACAGACGAGATCTGTTCCAGAGGCCCGGCCGTATCCCAAAAAGTCCGTAACCAGAGGCGCCCTTCTGTGAGCATGTGCGGCACTATTGAGTGTTTCTCTGCATGTGTGCAGATCGCTTCTGCGCATGCGCGCACTGCAAAACCTGGAAGTATACACTTGCGGGTTTGCCACATTCGCAACCCGAAGATTATATATCCAGAGGGATACGTAACCCGGGGTACCACTGTACAGCACTCTTTCCTCACTAGGATGCATGAAAATGCCAAAAGTTCTTACTATAATACAAGTATCAATATTGGAAGCCCTACTTGCAAATAAAGCTTGCTCTGGCACCTATATCCAGATTAAACTATGCCTTTAATGCAATAGGATTACCAGGACACATACAAGGAAATGTGCAGTTCAAATTAATAGTAGGTGGACGTGCACTCACACCTCGGGCCACGTAAGACAAACTAAGCCCAGGGCCTGCCCATTTCGTATTTTAGAGCTGCTCAGGCACTGCAAGTCTTGTTTGCTTTTTCCACAAGTGCTTTCAGACATCCTCCCCTCTTCAGAGGGATTCTGCTCAATTTTGCTAAATCATTTGTCAAAATCAGTTGAGAATGTAAAGATACATGAGCCCCAGAAAGCAGCTACGTACTGACTTAGTCAGATTGTTGTATTCTGAAAACAACACTGTCTCAGCAGCAGAGGAAAACAAAGAGTTTCGATAGTTTGGTTTCTCCCTTGAAAACATGGGTAGTTGCCCAAACTTTATAGTTTGCTGAAACCCCAGTGGCCTCAAACAGAAACAAAAATCCTGCACTGCCCATATCCCCATTCCTAGGAATGGGAGAATAATTTGTTCATTCCCTGTTGGTAGGTCCCCTTTTCCTATCGTGCCATCCCCCCCAAAAAAAAATATTTTGTACAAAGGGTGCTCATCAATGGTTCCTCTTCATCTTCCTCTTCATCCTGGAGAAGAGTGACTAGTGGGGTGCCACAGGGTTCTGTCTTGGGCCCGGTCTTATTCAACATCTTTATCAACGACTTGGATGATGGACTCAAGGGCATCCTGATCAAATTTGCAGATGACACCAAACTGGGAGGGGTGGCTAACACCCCAGAGGACAGGATCACACTTCAAAACGACCTTGACAGATTAGAGAACTGGGCCAAAACAAACATGATGAATTTTAACAGGGAGAAATGTAAAGTATTGCACTTGGGCAAAAAAAAATGAGAGGCACAAATACAACATGGGTGACACCTGGCTTGAGAACAGTACATGCGAAAAGGATCTAGGAGTCTTGGTGGACCACAAACTTGACATGAGCCAACAGTGTGACGCGGCAGCTAAAAAAGCCAATGCAATTCTGGGCTGCATCAATAGGAGTATAGCATCTAGATCAAGGGAAGTAATAGTGCCACTGTATTCTGCTCTGGTCAGACCTCACCTGGAGTACTGTGTCCAGTTCTGGGCACCACAGTTCAAGAAGGACACTGACAAACTGGAACGTGTCCAGAGGAGGGCAACCAAAATGGTCAAAGGCCTGGAAACGATGCCTTATGAGGAAGAGCTAAGGGAGCTGGGCATGTTTAGCCTGGAGAAGAGGAGGTTAAGGGGTGATATGATAGCCATGTTCAAATATATAAAAGGATGTCACATAGAAGAGGGAGAAAGGTTGTTTTCTGCTGCTCCAGAGAAGCGGACACGGAGCAATGGATCCAAACTACAAGAAAGAAGATTCCACCTAAACATTAGGAAGAACTTCCTGACAGTAAGAGCTGTTCGACAGTGGAATTTGCTGCCAAGGAGTGTGGTGGAGTCTCCTTCTTTGGAGGTCTTTAAGCAGAGGCTTGAGAACCATATGTCAGGAGTGCTCTGATGGTGTTTCCTGCTTGGCAGGGGGTTGGACTCGATGGCCCTTGTGGTCTCTTCCAACTCTATGATTCTACAACCAATACAAAAAATTAACACATGGCCCTTTGAACAGATTTGGAATCCTTATCTAGGAATTCAGGGTCAATACTCTAGGAAGCCCATAGCTCGCACTGATAATTTGTAGGGAGACTTTGGTCTACCAATCCGATGCACTGATCTGCATCTATGCCTTTTCCTTACTCTTCCTTGTTCCTGCTGGTTTTCATGGACTGCTGTCTCATGTGCGGGGTATTGTAGAGGGGGGTACCTTGTTCCTCAAATGACGGTGCATAATTAAGGGAAAACGCAATACCAGTGGCAAGTGGGTGTTGATGTGCAAGAGGATAGCAAGTAATTATGCAGACAAAATGGCAAGTTTTAGACCAGGCTGTTACACAAGCTAAAAAAAAAAGATGACTTGCTCAATGCATATTGGCAAAGTTAGGGAAAGTATTTCCAAACTATTAAAAGTGTCAAAAGGAGTCTAAACACTCATTTGTCCTACATAAAGTTTATCTTATCTTCCACTATGCCAAAAATACTGAAGAGGCTTTGCTGGCCCCTAGCACTGGTCTTCCCACTTCAAACATATTTTTGGAACATTGTCTGAAGGTACTATAATAAACCTTAGGAAAGAGAATCAGCAATGTTATGAAACGTTTAACACTTCATTCTAACTGAAGCTCATTCAGCATGTTTGCCAAGAGTACATATAAAATTATCACTTTTGCACAATTTTCATCAGCAGAGGGGATGCACCAGGAATGACCATGTACACCCAGAGTCATTACTTATGCATGCTGAATAACTCTAGAATGTCTCTAAAGCATGGCAGAAATTACGCTGAACATTGGCCATGCCAGCTAAAGCTGATGGGAGTTGAAGCCCAACACATATTGGAAGGTCACAGATTAGTCATCCCTGAGATAGAATCATAGAACTGTAGAGTGGAAGGGACCCCAAGGGTCATCTAGTCCAACCCCCTGCAATGCAGGCATCTCAGGTAAAGCAGCAATGACAGGTGGCCATCCAAATGGCAATAATACGGTGCACAATACTTTTAATTCTAGACATGAATGTTCTAGAGCTTAACTACACATTCCTTTTAACTGTGTCACTTGAATTGGTGTCAGAATTCTTAAAAACTGAAACCAAGCACAGGGCCTTGATCCAGATTGGACCCACAGCATATGGAGAGAGATGTTCAAACATTCAACCCCTACTGTGGCCCTGAGTAAGTCTCTCCCCAGTGTCACAAATAGTAGTAGCTTTAAAAACACACAAACCTCCCATTGGTATTACTGGGAGCTTTTTATGCATTACCAACTACAAAAAAGTAAAATGTTTGCTAAAAGAGGGAAAGGAGTTTGGAGAAAAGCTGAATGAATTATCTGCATCTTTCTTCACAACAGAGGACATCGTTGCCTGAACTATCAGATGTGTCAAGAGACCATTTTTGTTCTTCAAAGATCAGCTTCTATAGCAAAGGACTAAAAAGTATTCACTGCAACACCAATTCTGTAAGAGAGATCCATGAAATTATAGGTCAGTTAGCTTAACTGGTATTAAAAACAGAATTACTAAGGATAAAGAAGAATGAATTTTGCAGAAGAACCAGCACTAATTAACTTTTCAGAGTTCTCAGAGAGTCAACAAGTATTTAGAGATGATCCAGTCAACCCTGTGTACTATAAACTGCAATCTGAACCAAACCTACCTGGGAATGATCCCCAATGAATTCAATGGGTCTTACTTCTGAGTAGGCATGGTGAGGATTGCAGTCTAAGTCTTCCAAACAAGTTTTTTATTAAGCCCCTCATCAAAGACTCACGAGTAAGCTTAGCAGTCATGGGATAAGAGGACAGGTCCTCTTATGGATGTGTAAAGAGCAGAAGGCGGAGAAGAAAAACAAATGGACAATTCTCACAACAATTTATTATTGATATGCCACCCATCTGACTGTGTAGGGATGTAAGAGGTGAGGTGCTCAATGGTTCAGTGAATCTGAACTTTTAAAACTTGTCCATAAGTTATCTAGAGCTAGAGGTGATCACTGAAGTGAGCAAGCTTCCTAATGCCAAATTGTTCAGGGTGGTTAAAACAAAGGATTGCACGAAACTCCAAAAGACACTCTCCAAACTGGGCTCTGACATCAAAATGGCAAAGATGACCCAATGTCAGCAAGTATCAGCACATTGGGACGAAAACTTTTAACTTTATAATGTTTGAATTGGGAGTCATGGCAAACTAGCCTGCAGCAGCTGTGGAAAAGGTACATTCCAGCTTAGGGATCACTGGAAAAGGGATTGAAAATAAAACTGCCAGTATCATAATGAATGTCATTTTAGAAATAGATGGTATCTCAGAAAGGTTACTGCAGAGCTGGAAAAGTTCCAGCCAAGTGTTTATGGAGCTAGAACCTCCCTATGAGAAAAGACTACAACATTTCAGGCTTTTTAAGTGTAGAGAGAAAAGGCAAGTAAGAGGGAACTGACATGCTGTTGGAGAGTGTGATGTAAATAAAGCACTGGTTTAAATATTATATTCAAAGAAATTCAAATATTTATTTAGACATTTTTATTGGAAATACTTGTAGATATTTTAAGATACAATTCAACAGCTTGTTGTTTCCCTTGCATTGCTTATATTTTAAGTGGAATTGAGAGCTGTTAACATACTAATTTTAGCATACCTCAAGAACCGGGGCACATAAATATATGTGCTTCCTAGTGCTAGTTATCTGAAGTAAAGTTACTTATAACTTCATTTGTTTATTTCACTTCTAAACCACCTTTCATTTGAAAGAATCCCAGGGCATTTAAACAATTTTAGATTCAACAAAATACCAGCCACACACTGTACTAACTAGCTTATCACAAAATGCATTTCTTAAAAATGAAATATTTTCCACAGAAATATATAGTAGTGGAAAATTCCTAGAAGTGTAAACTTTTCCACTGCCAAATTCTTCCATGGATACTTCTCTGCCATACGTCACGGGTCAACACTTGTGCCTTCTAAGTGCAATCTTCCCAATAACTTGAACATGGCCATTTTGCAAGTTATTTTCCTTGCCGTCAGTTCTGTCTGAATCCCAGCCACAGACAGAAAACTGTACTCAATTCAGCTGCTCTGCAGAAGTCAGCAGAAATAGCCCAGCTGGCATGAACTCTTCAGAAACGCTGAAACGGCATCAAAAGGACGAGGGAGCACTGCTGATATCCCCGGATCGGATTGACACTACCCTTGATAGCAGAACTGGCAGAAACAGCAATACAAATTGAAGATAAGCAGCCGAAGTAATACCCACTTTAGACCTGACCATTAGAACTGTTAGTAGCTACATCCCATGTTATGAAAAATCAAGAGTTCCTAGTAAATATTGGCAATTCAGATGTGACTGAACACATGAGGGCCAAACAAGATGTAATGTAAGAGATACACAAATAGGATTTTCTCTGTGTGTGTGCATGCGCTTTAAAGCACTAACAGTAGCCCAGAATAATTCTTGGCACTGGGGAAGGAGGTTAAACTCTTTCTTCCTACATACCATTTCCCCCAATTAAATGTGGACCCTCAGAGCTGTTTGCCCACAGGGCGAAAACCATCATCTGTAGGAGAATGGTCTACTTTGCTTACTGAGCACATAGCTTGTGGGGGAAGGGAGCTCAATTTTCACCTGGAAAATGGTAAACATCATCTGGCAGTGCTTCCCCAGTGCCATGGTCACTATCTAAATTCTTCCCTGCGCCTCCCCACTGTTATTGACCTTTTAGTAAAAGAACGGGAAACTCTAAATGTGAAACTGTCTTTTGACAACAGTTAACTTCCATGTATTGTTAGATCAGCCACTTTTGAAATTATGCGAATAGTGGTCATCTCATATGAGAAAATAAATACAGAGCAATCCTAAGCATGTTTACTTTGAGTTACACAGGACTATAGTACACGGGCGAGATTTTACGTTTCCTACACTAAAATTGCTCAGCCTTATAGATCAAGCAAATGGCACTCTGCTTGGACAACCAAATAGTCTAGTGACACAGGGCCATGCCATCCATAGCTGTTATCTCTACACGTGTGAAAAAGACCACAACCTAGGATTTGGCCTAGTCATGTGCCACAGCTAAAACAGGCAATGTAGAAAGCTTATGAGCTACATCTGACACTTTAGGCTAGGGCGGAGAATCAGATCTGGCCAGCAGGCCAGATAATTATTTTCCCCAGCCCTCACAAGCCAAGCTTTATAAATGAGCAGAGGTACCCACCTGTTAATTGCCTGATATCACAATGTCAGGTGAACTCTTGCCTGCAGGAGTTTTGGCTTTGCAAGGCTTTGCAAGGGGCCTAGTAAAACCCAACAATCAGCTGATCAGTGGTGACTGCAAACTCCATTTCAGCAAGGCCAGATTTTTACTTGCTTTACATCTGACATCATAAATGTGAGGTCCATTGTACTGGCAGGTGGCTTGCCCAAAATGGTCTGCCAGGACAAATGGGGAGGCCTGCTTTATGCAGATTATAATGCAGGGGTAGGCAACCTAAGGCCCATGGGCAACAAGCGGCCCATGGGGGTCGTTTAACCGCCCCCTGAGCCGCCCCCGAACCAAGCCACGCGCTCAGCAAGTCCCCGTGCACTGCACTAAACCAGCACAGTGAGGCACAGGGACTTACTTCCACGGAGCCGGAAATCACGTCTGCGCAGACGCTGGAAATCGCGAGTGCGCACACTCATGGGCGCAATCCGGCCCGCGGAGGGATCTCCACTGGAGTAAACTGGCCCAGACAAGGTAAACCTTGTCGACCCCTGTTATAATGTATTGACTTTCTTCTTTTCTTTTTTAAGGTTAGGGACCAGTTTTCAGGAGTTCATTGTAATGACTGAGAAAACAATGGAAGAGACAAGTAGGCAGTTTCTCATCTCACTGGTTTTGCAACTTTAGCTTTCCAGCTCTAAGACCTACTAAATTTTAAACACGTAGCAACATTGATTATTATCACGAGGGACTGTAAATGAACAAAATTTATAGTTCCATTTGGAAAACATCATTCTGGGAATTTTCTATACCACCCAAAATAACTTTCAACAGCTGTCATTTGGGACCTATAATAACCTCATAAGCTTCATCTGGGATGTTGTAACTGCTCTAGCAGCTACGCAGGCCATGCACCCTCCTAGTTCATGCTAATGTGGATCGAGCATAAACATTCCACTCAGCTGCACCAGTCCAGCTTATTAGATGCTTTTAATGTGACCCTTGGTGTTCAACTGCTCAGCTTTGCTGACTAAATATCTTTCACACATAGGCTATAAAACTAAAATCTCAGCAAGCCCCATTGAAATACCAAGTATCACAATCCGGCTCCTTAGAAATGGGCACTTCGCCACCAACTTCATTAGGAGGTCTGCATCCTGATCCATTTTAATGCATTATTCATTTCTACCCATATAAAAATAAAGCAGCTTACATTTGAAAAAAAATGAAATATAAAGAAAAGAAACACAAATGTAACAGACAATCTAAAAGGAAATTGCGAGTGTTATATAAAGTTATATAAAGCATGAAAGAGGACTGTAAGACCTTGAACTAGAGTTGTTTTGCAGTCTCACTGAATGATACTATTTCAGTGACCTTGGTGGTTAGCCATTATTTGGTTTCCGCGGCCCATGCTGAGCTTTGAAGACACTCTGAAGCAGTGATAATTTCTTGCTCTCTGGGGCTCTAATGCCTGCCATAAAGTGACGGACTACTACTTCCTTTCAGAAGATCCCAATACCTGAAACAAACCAGAGAACTTAGTGGGGCAGTCTGTCTCTCCTGCACAAACACAAAATGAGGCCCTAGCCACCTCTCTGCGATGCAGGAAGAAATCAGCGATCTCTTGCTTTGTCCTGGGCAAGCTAAGTCACATGGTCACCAGAAGATCTGTGGCTGCTGCTGGCCACACAGAGGCATTTGGCACCTGCTGTGCTAGGAGTATTTTGCCTTCTTCAGCATAGCCCACAAACAACTGCTCAAGTCAGCTGAAGCAAGTGGAAAACTTCAAAAAGGCTTTCCCAGGCATTTGCCTCTTCCTCAGTCACATACCCTAGGCTACCATTGTTACAGCAGATCCAAGGAGCACAGCCTTGGGTGTCTGAAAAGCAGGCAGATCACAAGCAAACAAAAAGACAAATGGTGTTGTGTTGCTTTCTGTTCTCAAACAGGTGTGTTGCTTTCTGTTCTCAAACAGCAATAAATGTAAATGTGCAATAAATGTACTGTAATACCCGAACATGAATAATGGTACATACTCTAAAATATCTCTCTGCTTTTCTTTTTCACTTGCACACACACACAAGACAAATTTAAAGGCTTCAGTACCCTAATGTAGGGTGCAGAACAGAAAGGGTGTGTGGTGGGCTTGCAAATGCCTAAGATGACAAATGACAGGTGGGAGAGGCAAGGAATCTAGTGTCTGCTCTGAAACATTTTGCTTTGTCCCCACACCACTTGCCTCAGGCCCTTTCAAACCACCCAACTCAAGCCTAGAAAGGAGACCCCCTTCCAGCCCATACAGGGTTAGGTACAAGTCTTCCAAGATGCCATTTCGGCATCTAGCAGCCTCCTGGAAGAAATGTACCTCTGTTCCTAGATCAGTGGCAGTGGGCCTGGGGCCCTCCAGATGAGGCTACACTAGCCCCGACCATTGGACATGCTGGTTGGGGCTGATGGGATTTCATAGAATCATAAGAGTTAGACGGGACCCTAAGGACCATCTACTCCAACCCCTTGCAATGCAATAATATGCAGTTGTCCCTTACGGGGATCGAACCTGTAACTTTGGGTGTTATCAGTGCCACGCTCTAACCAAGCTGTTCAGATAGGCAGGCCAACAACATCTGGGGTGCCCCACAACTCCCATCAGCCCCAGCCAACAAGGCCAACATCAAGGGGTGCTAGAGTGGTGTGACCCAACAACATATGGAAAGCCACAGGTCGTCGCCGTAGTCCCACTTCTGGCCTCTCTCTTCCTGCGCCCTTCTATAGCCAAGAGCCACACTGACGACGACGGCGCCACCCCCGAGATCCTAGCCCATCTTGCACCGGCAGGAAGACTCTGCTCGACAGCTGCATTCACGGAGCCATAGAAATCTCCAAGCCAGCCAGTTCCCGCCTCCGGATGCAACAAGCAGGAGGAGGGGGAAGAAGAAGCAGCCTCCGAAGGAAGCGAGCCAGATATGCACGGGGTGGCCGCTCAGCAGAAGCCGAGTGTTTCGACGGCCCCCCCCCCCCGCCCCAAGGTCCAGAGGGGCTGCGTGAGGCGAGGCGAGCTGCTGCCTTCTTCGCTCCTCTTTTCCCCGAGAGACTCTCTTCGGGCTCGTGCTGCGAGGCAGGAGAGCGAAGGGCGGAGCCGGCCCGCGGGGAGAGAGAGAGGGAGGCCTCCAGCGGAGCTGCGAAGGGGGCGGCTTGGCGGGGGGACCCCAACCCGGCCGACACGCCCACCCTCCCCCCAAAAAACAACGTGCACTTTTACACCCCCTACTTTTCCTTTT
The DNA here is from genome assembly GCF_027172205.1 of Podarcis raffonei. Lineage (NCBI taxonomy): Eukaryota > Metazoa > Chordata > Lepidosauria > Squamata > Lacertidae > Podarcis > Podarcis raffonei. The sequence continues at coordinate 30,076,468 of NC_070608.1, read as the reverse complement.
TGCACGCACGGCGAGGGCCAAGAGCAGTTGCTCGTCTCTCCCCCACGCCCACCCGGAGTTAAGCGCCGCGCCTTCCGAATAGAAAAGGGGAGCCCGCGCGCGAAAAGCGCAAAAACTGCTAGCGAGGGTGGTGGGGGCGGTTGAACGGGAAAGGGGGGGGGACGGAAAAAAGCCGGCCGGAGCGAGGCCCGAACAATGCCCGCCCCCACCCCCCGCGAAGGAGGAAGCGCCCTCTCGCTTTCCCGCTTCCCTTACCTTGCTCGCTGTTGGGGTCCATTTCGGCAGCCATCGCCCTCAGGACGCTCTCTCTCGCGGGCGCGTTTTCCTCTTCGGGGCGTGCCAAGAGGGAGCAAGCGGGGAGGAGGAGGGGAAACGTCGAGGGGACGCGCAGCAGCAGCAGAGCAGCCGGCTCGTCGCCGCCCGCCCCGTCCGACCTCCTCCACCCTTGCAGGCGCTCGGCTCCTCGCTCCGCCGCACTCGGCGCGCCCGCCCGCGTCTCATATAGGGCGGGTTCCTGTTGGCGTCCACGTCAGCCAGGCAAGCAGCCGGAGCCACCTGACCAGCGGCTCTCGCCCCGCCTGGCCCGCGCGGCGGAAAGGTGCGCGGCAGGTGTGTGGGCGGGGGCGGGGACTGGCTGCGTTTCCTTTCAGGGGGTGCCTCTCTAAGGGGTGTGCAAGAGTGACGGTGCGGGGCTCTATGTGTATGTGAGGGAGACAGAGCACACACGTGTGTGTGGACAGACATACTCCTGTGCCAAGTGGGGTTTGTCCCTAACAGGGTTCAGCCCAGAAAACTCATTTGCTGAGACACGGCATTGGAGGTGACAGCACCCCTGAGCATGCACAGAGTGCCTTCAGTCCTGACTGATAAGCAGAATCTGCTACCATCTGGGATTGGGCGCAGGGCGGCCTTTGATAATTTTCTGCTAGGATTGAATCCAGCATTTCTTTGCTTAGAAATGAGCTGCTGAACTTTCGTTTAACAATCCCACTAGCATGCTATGTATGTATTGTTGCGTGAATAAATAAATAAGATGCTGCTATCTGGAAAACACTGTTGGGGAGAACTGCCAGGAAAGCCGTTACATCTGCTGCATGCTTAGTTATTGCACAATAGTTTTGTTAATTGCACTTTTTTTTTCCATAATGCAGCCACACTACTATTTGGCATACATTTAACCCTTTCGCTTTAATTTTGCAACCTTTATGCTATTCATCTTCCCAGCTATCTTGTGAGATTCTTGTCAGCTCACTGCAATGCCCATCGCACTCACCTTATGGCCTCCAGCCATTTGCTTGGGAGAGCTTCAAGCTGCACTTTTCATGTCAGAGTAAAATATTATAAGCACATTTTATCATAATTCTACCTGCTGCCCAGACACAAGCTTTGTGTGTGTGTGTGTGTGTGTGTGTGTGTGTGTGTCCCTCTCTTCTGCTAACACAGAATGAAAAAAGCACATTTTGAATATGCATTTGACTGCATAGTGAGGAATACCATGCATACCAAAAATAACCTCACTGTAGACCGACCTTGCAAACATATATCCATAGTTATGTGTCTAAGGGTGCATTCAAAGGGTATATAGCACTGCCCATTTACTGTAGGCTACATTTCACTCTTCAGCAGGTACATTCCCCTGTCTTTCATCATGTGAATTCCTATTCACCTTTTACATAGAAAACAGTAGAAATTCCACATTAGAACCCCTAGTGTAGGTGTACCCTAAGACCTCCAGATTTTGGAATCCAATTCCCATCAGCCCCACTCAGCGTGTCCAATGGTCAGGGATGATCCTGGTGCCTAAAGATGTATATTGAAGGCGCTGACTGAACCTCCCTTCCACAAACAGGGAGGCACTGCAAAAAGGACCCATTCTCATGTTGCCACCTTCCAACCCCCTCATGGGGGAGACACGTTGGCTCCAGCAAATCTTGCAATATATTCTCGCATATAGATACAAGGGGGGGAAGTTTGCATAAACATCCTCAGAGATCTACTGGGTACAGGGCGGTATACAAATTTAATAAATAATCCTCAAGCATGACCTGCCATTTAGCTTTAACTTTGCTTCTGTTGGGGGTTCCTGGAAACAGATCTCCAAGCCATTTCTCTTCTCTCATGCTTAGGCCTGGAACCTCAACAATTTCACCAGGCACAGCAGTATAAATCTGAGCATATCACTTTAATTCTTAATCGTATTTTCCAAAGCTACTTTTTTTTTCTTTGGGCCATTTTCACCGTGTCATATTTAACTTTGAAGAGGAATTCCTGTCCTACTCCTCAACATGACAAAATAATGGATTTCTTCAACCTGCCACATGTATTTCCCCCTTTGGCCAAGAATTAGCAACGTGAGAAATGTTTCTGTCCCCATTGCAGCTTCATTTGAGATTCTGCAATGTACCTTGCCTGCTGCTCTAGGCTTGAAAAGCATCAGTTTTACGCAAATAAAACAGCAACCTCAAATTACTTTTGTGTCTTCGGGCTTCTGAAATGCAATACCGCAGATCAATATATATGACTCAGGGGTGAAGACCTGCAGAACAGAAATAAAACGGAATCTGCACCTCTTGCATTAGACACAATTACTAATGAGCATAGAATTATATAGGTACCAATGCCCAGTGTTAGTATAGCACAAGATGCTCAGGTACTAATACTTTATGTTTCTCAAGTGCCAGAAAAATTATCTGAATTTAGAGGAAGAAGGGGTTAAGTCGTTCTGTTTAATACAACAGCAGCTCATTGTTTCAGGCATGGATATGAACAGTGCGCTTCTGAAACTGCTGTGCAATCATGTTTATATCAGTAATTATTGTTATGCTACATTTATATAAACCAGCCTCTGAATGATCTACAGTTTAGGAGACATTTTCATATTCCCTGCAGCTCAGCTTTGGCAAAGTAGAGATTGTACTGGATGTGCCCCTGAGGCCGGAAGCTAACTGTAAGAGATAAATAATAAATAAGGGCAGGGAGTTATGGTCTTTTTTCTCTAGATCCATCCCTGTAACTAGGGGTGTGCATGTGTGTTTTATCGGAAGCATTTTGATATGAAACAGGAACATCAGGTTTCAGTGCTTCCTATGCTCAATTACACACTCGAACTACTCATTAGAAATTAAATTCTTTAAAAGGGTGTGCATTAAAAAATTATACGCATGGCCCATATTCATATTCCGGTGTGCCTAATCTGATTGGCTGTTCCAGAGACTTGTTGCCATAGCTACTGCCACATCATACTGTGTGGGCTACGTCTTTAAGTGAAAGGGCACTTTGTAAAGAAACATGGAGATGTACAGTGCAGTCGTGCACCTGTCTATTTTGAAGTATGCTCCATTGAGCTCAACGGGACTTACTCCCAAGTAACTGTGTCCAGTATTGCAACCTTAGCCCTGCTGACTTTCGTACAATTGTGTGATACGGGTCAGGGCAGGAGATATCATATGCTGCAGCTCTTTGTGGAAGTGGAAATAATCTGACAGAATTTATATGAAATCTCTTTGATTAGAATTGTGGGTGTGTGCCACAAAACTTTAGGGAAAATCCTATTTTCTGGAGAGCAATGCAACCACAATTTTTATCCTAAAGGCACCTGTAGTGCTTCTCTCACCTTATGAATCTACAAGTGAATAAGGTCCCCAAGGCTTACCTGGCACTGGGGACAGATGGCATTTCCCCCAAAGAATCCTGAAGAGGAATTATTGCTCATCACAGTGTTTACTTCAAGTAAGCAGGTTGTATGAGTTCATATTTTTTTTTGAAACCTACCAGAATTCACAGAAATACACTTCTGAAAGCCTATACAATTCAAAGACACTTTTCATTTTGAAAATTCCAATATGTCTTAAAACTTGAATAAACTAGAATGTGTTTCAACTGTGGCTAAGAGAAAGAAAGAAAATCAGCTAGATGTTGATGGGTAATAATGTAATCTTTAGAAAGTGAAGTGCCATGCATTAGGGATTGGTACCTCCATGATATAACAAGACAGCAGAATCAAACCTCTTTGATAGTAATATAACTTCCTTCATTTCAATTTATCTGCTCTCAATACTATTCTCCTGTATTTCTTTCTTTTTGGAGTGATGTGATATATTCTTTTGGATAGATTTTAATATGAGTAGTGGCAATGTATTACATTTAAATGTGACGCTTCCACCAAGGTGCTCCCGGCAGCATAAATACATCACTCCCATCCTTATTCACAACACAACTGTGAGATAATAATATACCAATACTATTAATAATTTATTATTTATACCCCGCCTATCTGGCTGGGTTTCTCCAGCCACTCTGGGCGACTTCCAAGAAAATATTAAAATACAATAGTCCGTCAAACATTAAAAGCTTCCCTAAACAGGGCTGCCTTCAAATGTCTTCTAGAAGTCTGGTAGTTGTTTTTCTCTTTGACATCTGGTGGGAGGGCATTCCACAGGGCGGGCGCCACTACCGAGAAGGCACTGTGCCTGGTTCCCTGTAACTTGGCCTCTCGCAGCGAGGGAACCGCCAGAAGACCCTCGGTGCTAGACCTCAGTGTCCGGGCAGAATGATGGAGGTGGAGACGCTCCTTCAGGTATACTGGGCCGAGGCCGTTTAGGGCTTTAAAGGTCAGCACCAACACTTTGAATTGTGCTCGGAAACGTACTGGGAGCCAATGTAGGTCTTTCAAGACCGGTGTTATGTGGTCTCTGCGGCCACTCCCAGTCACCAGTCTAGCTGCCACATTCTGGATTAGTTGTAGTTTCCTGCTCACCTTCAAAGGTAGCCCCATTAAGAGCATGCAGTAGTCCAAGCAGCAGATAACCAGAGCATGCACCACTCTGGGGGGCACAGTCTGCAGGCAGGTAGGGTCTCAGTCTGCGTACCAGATGGAGCTGGTAAACAGCTGCCCTGGACACAGAATTGACCTGCGCCTCCATGGAAAGCTGTGAGTCCAAAATGACTCTCAGGCTGCGCACCTGGTCCTTCAGGGGCACAGTTACCCCATTCAGGAACAGGGAGTCCTCCACACCTACCCACCTCCTGTCCCCCCCAAACAGTACTTCTGCCTTGTCAGGATTCAACCTCAATCCTGGGGTTAGGCTGAGAGTGGGATTGATTCAAGATCATCCCGTTTGCTTCCCAGTGGGAATTTGAACTCAGGGTCTCCCCAGTTCAGGTCTGAACACTACAAAACCATTATACCATGCCAGCTTGATACATTAGCTATCTATTAAACTGACCCCCAGTTTAACCCAAGAGCAGGCGAACATTATCACATTCTAAAAATCAGCAAAATGTATGTAGAAGTGAGCCTCATTCTAATTTTTTTATTTCAACTTCCTCCCCAGGCAATATACAACTTAGGTGCTCAGTAAATGGCAATAATTAGGCACCATCATCACACCACCTCAAGAAAATGCCTTTCCTGATTTTATCTGTCTACATAGTAATTAACACATATGTAAGAGGACACTAATTTTAAAGCTCACATTTTTGTTCGTTAGGCATACATATGTGTTATCATGGTTGTTCAGGACATGTCTCTGTATGATGATTATTTATTAGATTTGTTAGCTGTTTGTTACCAGAAGGAGTCCAAGTGACTTACAACGCTGTTATTATTAATAATATTATTTATTAAATTTATATACCGCCCTTTATCCAAAGATCTCAGAGCGAATCACAAGATAAAAATGCAAGATAAAAGCACAAATAAGTAGAACAATAACAAAACAATAACCACTGCTCCTACAAATAAATATTTTATAGCATGAAACAGAAAAAAATAAATCAACAGCCACAGGAAGCTTTGGCAGCATACTAATAATGACAATATTGCATAGGTGCCAGCGCCCATGAAGGTGCCAGGCATCCACCAATTTCAGTGCCGGGCCATGCACACTCCGTGGCATCCACAGCCCCAGGCACCCACAGTCATGAGGCCAAGTTGGCACTCCTATAATATTGTCTTTATCAAAAGCCGGGGGCAGGGAGTCGCTGTCTGGTGCTGAAAATATGCCCATGAAGGTGCCAGGCAGACCTCACTGGGGAGTACATTCCACAGATGGGGAACAACAACTGAAAAGGAGAGGACCTGAAGAAGGGACTCAGATGAAGATCTAAGGGTCCAGGTAGGTTCATATTGGGGGAGGCATTCCAGAAGAAATTGGAATCCTGAAGCATAAGAAGTTTTAAAGGTCAAAATCAGCACTTAGAAGCACAAAGGCAGCCAGTGTAACTGGAGCAGAATTGGTGTTATCTGTTCATTTCAAACCTGTCAACAACCAGGTAAGTCACCTTCTGCACTGATTGAAGCTTCCAAACCATTTTCCCAGGAAGTCCTATATAACATGCATTGCAATAATCTAAGTTTGAGGTGAGCAGAGCATATATTACTGTAGCCAGGTTATCCTTGTAGAGATACAGGCATAGTTAGGCTGCCAACCAGAGGTGCCAGGTTGCCCCCTAAGATTGAGGGGGCCCAGCGTGTGATGTCACAGATGTGTAACATCACACATGTGTCGTCGTGTCATCTGGAGGAGGCCGAGCACTTTGGAGGAGCTGGCCACTGAACCTGCAACGCGCAATGCACATGACATCACACATTCGCGCTGGGCCTCCTCGACACAAATTACCAGGAAGAACTTAACTGAAAGGGGAACAGCTGCTCACTGCAACCAAGACTGTGTTCTGCTGGAGGACAGTCTGTCCATTAAAGCTGATCCAGAAACCAGCATTTTCCAAATATAGAGAAGCACAGCGTGAGTAACTTTAGACAAGGTAGTGGAGTTTCCATGTAAGGTTCTTGGGGAGCAACAGGGATAAGATCAGAGTTTATCCAGAAATGGGGTTTTATTGGAAAAGCATTAAAATCTTGGGAAGTTGTCCCAGAGAGGGAAGAAGGGAATGAGAACTGATGCAGTGCTCTTTCAGCTTCAGCATCCAGGGACATGGAAAAGGAGGAGTGATGTCTCTTCCTTAATCACCCAGGATGCTTCTTGGCTGAGTAGGAATTTGTTTTTTTTTTTTTATAATATTTTTTATTACGTTTCTTTCCAAATTTTATACATTACAAACAAATAAGGAGTTTACAAGAAACCATTTTTTTTTTTTTTTAACAAAAATCCCAACTTGGACTTCCCCACCCCTTCCGATTCTGCGTTCTTTATATTAACAATGTCAGCAATTTGTTACCTTATGTCATACCTTATTGTAACTTTTACATGTTATGTATCTATATTCAATGTATTATGTCACAATTTTTATACCTTTAAAATAAACGTAACATGTTCAATTTCATATTATCTCCTTTTCTCTTTTATCACTTAGTTTACTATTTACTTAATCATAATTGCTAAAGCGTATCATTTCCAAATCATGCACCGTCTTAAGATTCATACAGTTTGTAATACTTTTGCAAGTAGTCTTTAAACTTTTTCCAGTCCACCTCAATTGTTTCTACATCCAAATCTCGGATTCTGCCGGTCAGTTCAGCTATCTCCATGTAGTCCATCAACTGCATCTGCCATTCCTCCAGCGTGGGTAAATCTTGTGTCTTCCAGTTCTTTGCGATGAGTATTCTTGCTGCTGTACTAGCATACATAAACAAAGTTCTGTCCTTCTTTAACACTTTCTGGTCTACCATGCCCAACAGGAAGGCCTCTGGTTTCTTGGGAAAGGTATACCTAAATACCTTTTTCAACTCATTGTAAATCATTTCCCAGAAAGCCTTAACCTTTGGGCATGTCCACCAGAGGTGAAAGAAAGTCCCCTCTGCTTCCTTACACTTCCAACATTTATTGTCAGACAGGTGATGTATCTTAGCTAACTTGACTGGGGTCATGTACCACCGGTATATCATTTTCATAATGTTTTCCTTCAAGGCCGTACTGGCCGTGAATTTCATTCCGGTGTTCCATAACCTTTCCCAGTCTTCAAACATAATGTTGTGTCCAACATCCTGTGCCCATTTAATCATAGCAGATTTAACTGTCTCATCCTGTAAATTCCACATAAGCAGCAAGTTATACATTCTAGATAACAGCTTTGTCTTTGGTTCTAACAATTCTGTCTCTAGTTTCGACTTTTCCACCTGGAAACCAACTTTTTTGTCCATTTTGAAAACCTCTTGAATTTGAGCATAATGTAGCCAATCTCGCACCTTATTTTTTAGTTTGTCCTGGCTCTGCAACTTCCAATTGTCTCCAATTTTTTCAGTCAATTCCCAATATTTCGGCCAATAGGCCTCCATATTGGGTCTTTTTCGGGCCTTGGCCTCCACTGGTGATAGCCACCTCGGAGTTTTACTCTCTAGTAAGTCTTTATATTTCATCCAGACTGCAAAAATTGCTTTTCTGACAATGTGGCTTTTAAACAATTTATGTGCTTTAACCTTGTCGTACCATAGGTATGCGTGCCATCCAAAAGCATTATTAAAACCTTCCAGATCTAGGACATCGGTGTTTTCCAACAAAAACCAATCTTTCAGCCAGCAGAAGGCTGCAGCTTCATAATACAACCTCAAGTCCGGCAGGGCAAACCCCCCTCTTTCTTTCGAATCTGTTAATATTTTAAACTTTATTCGGGGCTTTTTGCCCTGCCAGATAAATCTAGATATATCCTTCTGCCATTTTCCAAAGCAATCCACTCTGTCCACGATCTGTAAGGTTTGAAACAAAAATAACATTTTCGGCAACACATTCATTTTTATAGCTGCAATTCTTCCCAACAAGGAAAGTTTCAATCTTGACCAAATTTCTAAATCCTTTTTAACTTCCAACCAACATTTCTCATAATTATCCTTAAATAAATTCAAATTCTTGGAGGACAAATAGATCCCAAGGTATTTCACTTTTTTAACCACATTCAGTTCTGTTTCTCTCTGAAACCCCTCTGTTTCTGTAATTGTTAAATTTTTGGTCAGAACCTTAGTTTTTTGTTTATTCAACCTAAATCCCGCCACCCGACCAAATTCAGATATAAGTTCGAGAACTCTTTTTGTACTGGATTCTGGCTCCTGCAGTGTCAAAACTAGGTCATCTGCAAAAGCTTTCAGTTTATATTGTTTCACTCCGACCTCTATCCCTTGTACCAACCGGTCCTCTCTGATCATATTCAATAGCACCTCCAGGACTGAAATAAATAACAGAGGGGATAGAGGGCACCCTTGTCGTGTCCCTTTTTCAATTTTAAATTCCTCCGTCACCACATTGTTCACTATTAATTTAGCTTTTTGTTCTGAATAGATTGCATGTAATCCATTCTCAAACCCCCGTCCCACTCCCATCCCTTCCAAGTTCTTCTTCATAAACATCCAAGATATGTTGTCAAATGCTTTCTCCGCATCAATAAAGATTAACACCGCCCTTGTGTTCCTGTTAGTCTGCAAAAGTTCTAAAATGTCAATGATGTTTCTAGTGTTCTCATATAAATGTCTACCAGGGAGAAAGCCAGCTTGGTCTTTATGAATTACTTCATTTAAGACTTTTTTAAGTCTATTTGCCAAAATGTCTGCAAATATTTTGTAATCCACATTTAGGAGTGAGATGGGACGGTAGTTTTTAAGCTGAGTCTTTTCAGATTCTGACTTAGGTATCAATGTGATGAAGGCTTCTTTCCACGTTTCTGGTGCCCTCTTCCCATCCATAATCTGGTTACATACCTCCAACAAAGGTTGTATCAAATAGTCCTTCAGAACCTTGTAATATTTGGAGGTAAGTCCATCCGGGCCTGGAGATTTGCCTAGTTGCATATTCTGAATGGCACCTTCAATTTCCTGTAAGGTTATTGTAGAGTTCAAGATTGATCTTTTATCTTGAGTTATTTTTGATAGTCCATTTATCTTTAAAAATTGATCTATCTCTGATTCTTTCTGGGGCCCCTGTGCATACAGTTCTTTGAAGTATCTGTGGAAGCACCTCCTAATTTCTTCTGGTTTCTGTACGATCCTTCCATCAATCTCTAGATTTGTTATCGTGTTTAGCTTTTGTCTTTTTTTCAGCTGCCAAGCTAGCAGCTTTCCACATTTATTTGCTGATTCAAAAGATCTTTGCTTCATCTGTTTTATTTTCCATTCAATCTCCTGATTAATCAATTTTGAGTATTCTGCTTGGTAGAATTTAATTTCTCTCAGCACCTCCTTGGACTTTGGTTTGGTTCTCAGTTTTTTTTCTCCTTGGTGTATTTTCTCCAATATTTTGTCCTTCTTTCCGTTCCAGAGTTTTTTCTTGATTGAATTCTGTTGTATCAGAAACCCTCTCATAAGAGCTTTGCTTGCGTCCCAGATCGTTCTTTTTTCAACTGTAGTATTCAGATTTATCTCAAAATAGTCCTTTAATGTTTTTTGGGCCTTTTTCACAATCTCTTGATCTCTTAGTAGTGTGTCATTCATTCTCCATCTGAAGGAACCGGGTTGAGTTAATCTAAGTTCTATTTTCAAGGCGTTGTGGTCGGAGCATGTTTTTGGGCAGATTTCCACCTTTTTAGTCTTGGGTGCCAGCCCCCTGGAGGTCCAGATTTGGTCGATCCTTGACCAAGACAGGTGGGCCTCAGAGAAAAAAGTTCCTTCTTTACCTAGGGGGTTCTTTGTCCTCCATATGTCGATCAAATCCAGATTGTCAGTCAGTTCGAAAAAAGTTTTGGGCAGTCTGCCGTCTGATGTTAAGTTTTGGTTGTAAGACTTATCCATATGTGTAGACACCACTCCATTCATATCTCCCATCATTATGATGTTAGCATAATCCAGATAGTCCAGCAACGTCTCATGCAGCTTCTTGAAAAATTCTGATTTCCCGTCATTTGGGGCATAAATTCCTAATATCAATATTTTTTCTCCTTGGGTTTGAATTTCAATTGCCAAAATTCTTCCTTGTTCATCCTTAAATAGAAATTTGGGTATCAGGCTCTCCTTAGCGTAGATCACCACTCCTCTTTTCTTTACTTTGTCAGACGAAATAAATTCTTGGCCTAATCTTTTATTTACCAAAACCTTCCTGTGGAGCCTGGTCACATGGGTTTCTTGTAGGCAAATAATGTCCAATTGTTCTTTCTTCAATATGTGAAATAACCTCCTTCTTTTCTCCGGGGAATTTCCGCCATTTATATTCCAACTGAGTAGCCGCAGAGACATCCTGAACTATTCTGCTACACCTAGAGCGGTGTATCTTCTTTCTCCTCTGGTTCCGAAGGTGCAGGTATTGCTCCACCTGGGTTGGGTATAGGCCAATTAGCTGCTGCTTCTTTTTGGAGGTCTTCTCCGTGATCGTGCTGGAACTTTTGTAAGTCCTCTGGTGATCTTATTTTAACCTTCTTCTGTTTGTAAGTGAATGATAGCCCTTGTGGGAACTCCCACCTGTAAGGAATTGTGTTGAGTCTCAGCAACTTAGCCAAATCTGAGTAGGTGGCTCTCAAGTCCAATAACTGTTTAGGAATATCTCGGTAAATTTCCACCCTTTTCTCTTGTATCACAATTGAGTTTTTGAAGTGTAGGCCTAGTATTTTGTCTCTCTCCTCCCTTGATCTCAAAGCTATTAAGCAGTCTCTGGATCTATCTTTTCTTACTAATCTTCCCAACCGAAAAGCCGATACAATTTTGAAATCAATTTCTTCTTTTAAGTCCCAGAACTTTGTAAACTCTGTTGTCAAAAGTCCTTTCAAATCTTCTTGTTCAATTTCTGGGACTGCCCTTAGTCTGAGGTTGGTCTCGCGATTTTTCAATTCCACCAACGAGAGATAGGTTTGTTGGTCCCCTATCTGTTTATGAAGAGGCTTGACTTCCGCTTTAACTTCCTCGACTTCTTTTTTAGCTGATGTTGCAATTTGAACGGCTTCCCCTGCCAGTTTACGATTCTCTTCTGTTGCTCCTTGCAATTTTTCAATTGCTTGGGTATGTTGGGAAACCTGATCTGTCAATTTCTGGATCGAGGATGTTGCTTGGTCAATTTTTGTTGATTGGTTATCAATTTTTTGATTTATTGCTGACAATTGTTCCAAAACTTGTTTCAGTACTGCCTCAGCTCCTCCTGCTGCCATATCTTCCTCTTCAGATTTTTCAGGCTTTTCGGTTTCTACTTTTTGTGTCGCAAGCACAGCTGGAACTGATAATCTACGTCCCTGAGTTAAAGTTGTTTGCAAAAGCTGTGCTTGCTTTTTTGCTTTCTCTTTCTCCTTAGCTTCCTTAGCTTTGGCTGCTCTTGTCTTTCCTGTGCCACTCATCAGTCAACGTTCAAGGTCAAGTGTTGTAATCCCATGGGAAAGGCAAGTCCAGAATTAAAAACAGTCTATTGAGAGAAGGTAAACAGAGAAACTTTCCCAGGCCTCTATATTCCCAATGTCCTCTAGGGGGAGTGCCACCAAAGTTTTAATAAGAAGAAGGTAACTTTCCGCAATTAAAGTCTCTTTGTTCCAACTTTAAAAACAATTTTAAAAGCAAATTAGTTCCAGCACGCTAAAAGAAAGGTCCTGCAGAGCCCTTTTAAACATATAACAAAGTTCCAGCAAGGTGCCTGCAATTGTATCCACTTCAGCTAGGTGAGCTCAAAATTACACTATCCAGTTACAAAAGTATCTGGAAGCTTGCAACAGTTCCGCAGTTTAAACAACTTTACCCGGCCACCCGGGAATTTGGGGTTAGAGTCTTCCCTTGCCCTTGGGGTGTCCGCTCCAGGTCAATTTTATGCTGTATTTATTCTTTAAAAGTAAAATTCAAATGTGCACGAAAGTCCCGATTTAAAGCTTCAAAGCTTCCCTGTTCACAGCGCTTTCCGCTCTTTAGACCGTCTGCTTTGATCTTGAAAGCAGTGTCGGAAGACGGACTTCCTCTTTCTCGTCTCCCGTTTTTAGCCAAATTTTCCGATTTGATTTGTAGAATCTTAGGTCCTTACTCACGGGTTTGATGTTTCAGCCCGATGTTTCTTGGAAGAAAGGTCAGCGCTCATCCGTGACAGCCGCGCGGCTTCGCCTCCGCAGAAAGAGCGATGAACCCACAGCACCGCTCCCCCTCCTTCACTCCGGAGCCCCTTACGGGGTTCCTTTTGTGATTTCGGGGTCGCTCCAGGTGCCCGCCGGGTCCCACGGCCACGGACTTTGGCTGAGTAGGAATTTGAAGCTTGGTTTCCCTAATCCTATTCCACTACCCTAAATACCACACTGTGCTGCCTGAAGATGAACTTCAAGAGAAAACTGGCTAGGATTAAAACCCAGTCATGACTAAGCTGTAGGCCTCCAGATATGGTTGACTCCTGAGCATCTTTCAGCTGCTGCCCAATACTCTGGGATTATGGTACTAGTAGTTCAACAACATCTGGAGGGCCAAAGGTTAGCCACCCCCACAATAAAGCAAATAAGTAGGTTTAACTGCTTGGAATGGGCTCAGAATGTGTGTGGGGGGGTGAGTTCTATTAGTGTACTCTCTCATCCACCAGCCTTTCCTCTGAAGATTCTGCTGGTTTTGTATTTGCTCACTTGTTTTATTTACTACAATGTACATCATTCCACACCTTTACTGTAAACAATTCGGATTATTCTGTATGTGATCAGCTGAGTTTTGCCTAGCTTTTGTTGTTGTTGTTGTTCCACCCATCATCATAAGATTTCAGGCCAATTCACAAAATAAAAACATTATCTTTTAATTCATGTTTAATTTAAAATATATGTGGGTTTGAAATAAGAGTTTATTCACAGCCAATTATCAAGAAGAAGGGAATGATGTGTTTATTCAATATCACACTTGCTGCAGAGATTGTCACTGCTGGAAGTTAAGATCATGGGTGTTTGAAAATGTGGCATTTTTGCCTGCAGGCGATCTGTTATTTAGCGATTTGATTAGAGAATCTTCTTGAAAAATGTTCCTTCTACACTACATAAAAGTAAATCAGCTAAAGCCACCAAGATAGCAACAGTAAGTAGAATTTGTATTCTTGCTGTAACAGAGACCATTTTGCAGCTTTTCAGCAAGAGTTTTATAGAAAGGGGTTGATCAATAATTCTACATCTTTGCCAGACTCATTTACAAGGATCTGATAGCATAGGAACATAAGAAGCTGCCCTATACCGAGTCAGACCATTGGGTCCATCTAGTTCAGTATCAGCAGGGATGGGGAGCCCTTTACAATCTCCTCTCCTGAGTCTGATCCGCTCTCTGCCACAGCCTCTTCCTGCTCACTAAACCCTGTTGCCTCTTCAGCTTCCCACTGCTCCTCCCTCCTCCCAGTCTGCTCCTCTGACCACCTCTGCTCCTCATTGTCGTCCCACCACCAACCCCTTGGCTCTGAGCCTTCTTCCGCTGGGGGTTCCCCAGCTGGTGCCTCCCACCACTCCTTTGCATCTAGCCAGTACATGACATCATATTATAATATTCTATTGAGTGAATTGATGGTATATTTATTGTATATATCTTTTGAATTAGATATGTTCTTTGCTGCTTTGGGGGCTTTAAGGTATATAAATAAACCATAGCACGTTAACACAATATCATGAATCTGTCAGAAGCTATAGAGAGAGATGAAGGACCATGCTAACCTCATCTTATTGGACTTCCATGACAAATTTTATGACGGTGTTAAGAAGCAGGGCTTGATTCACCAGCAAGTTTAGTATGCTACAGAGCAGGTCATGTGCCTTGCGTTACTTTAATTATTATTTGAAAGCCTCTCTGTGTGGTTAGCAAGCCTTTCTGATTTCTTCTGCAGGATTTTAAAAATCATTCTTTGAGAATTTAGTAGGTAAAGCTGAGCTGAATCAGAGGGTTAAAGTGAAGGTTAAAGAGACCTTTCTTTCACTTGGTCTTCAAAAGTCTCCCAGTCACCTTGTGTCCTCTTTCCCCTTAAACAGCCTCACACCTGAGGCGAAAGAGCAGCATCTTCTTAGCATGCTTAGCATTAAAAGCTTTAAACTTCTTTTAACTACTTAACTTCTTAAGTAATTCAGCCTTTAGCCTTTACAATTCAATTATGGACACTAACAAAATCTCACTTTCATTACAATAACAAAACTAATGGATTAAGAAAAAAGATAATACTGTATTTTAAATAGTTTATCAGGGAGGGGGGGATTAACATTCCTATTTCAATGCATACTACTGAAAAGATAAAATAAAAAAATTCCTTCCAGTAGCACCCTAAAGATCAACTAAGTTTGTTATTGGTATGAGCTTTTGTGTGCACGCACACTTCTTCAGATACACTGAAACTGAAGTCACCACACCTACCAGAAGTTTAGCACACCTACCAGCCAATCACCCATTCCCACCGCCCTTCTGAGTAATACCCCTCCCCACCCTCTCACTATATATAAGGGCCTGGTGACTTCTGTTTCACTGTGTCTGAAGAAGTGTGCATGCACACAAAAGCTCATACCAAGAACAAACTTAGTTGGTCTCTAAGGTACTACTGGAAGGAATTTTTTATTTTGTTTTGACTACGGCACACCAACACGGCTACCTACCTGTAACTGAAAAGACAGACAGGTTTCTAAAGACAGATAACATGCATACTCCTAAAGTCTTGTGTGTGCTGTGCCTATAGACAAATAAAAAGTTCTTTTTTAAAGAACTCTTCAGCTCAAATGCAGCATCTCTGGAGGGCAAAAGCTTTAAGGAGACCAACCCCCTCACCAGATTGCCTTTTTAAAGCATTGCATCCTGTTTTGTGGTTCTGTTAGTGAAAGCAAGTTACAAGATGCCCCCCCCCAAAAAAAATATCTCTCAACATAAGGCTCCTGGGCAAGGGAGGTCAGGAAGGAATGTTTTCACTTTGATTTGGTTTCAGACATCATAAAGAAAATAGGTACCGGTATTTCAAAACACCATTCTCTCCATGTGCCACTACAGAGTCCTTCTTGAGGTCTGCATGTGGGAAAGGTAAAATATTGTTTAGTGTGATGCATGTACAAGATAGTAGGCTAACACTAGCTAAGCAGGGGTAGCAAGCTAAGGCCCATGGACGGTCAGGGAATCAGCGTGTTTTTACATGAGTAGAATGTGTCCTTTTATTTAAAATGCATCTCTGGGTTATTTGTGGGGCATTGGAATTCATTCATTCCCCCCCCCCCATAATACAGTTCGGCCCACCACATGGTTTGAGGGACGGTGGACCGGCCCACGGCTGAAAAAGGTTGCTGACCCCTGAGCTAAAGCCTCCTTGTCCTAAGGCTCAATATAGCTAATGCTATCAAATAATCAGCTCACAATGTCCTTTTCAAGGATGCTACCAGCTCATGTTTGAAGTACTTTCACTGTCACATTTTCTTTACCTTTGACACACCACTTTAGAACCTCAGGTTCTTACCAGATTGATATAGTTAACTGGTACTTGCAGCATTCATTCAGAGTGATGTATGAAATCTCCAAAATAATGGTGCGCATCCAAGCAGACCCCTTTGCCACAAACTTGATTCCAAATACTAGTGATAATATTTCTCTAAGGATAAAGATAAAGGCAGGAGGAAGGAATGCATGGAATGGAAGAGATGCTGGTATTTTCATTCTTTTAAGGCTTTGCTTATGAACCACTGACAGTATATTAACATTGACCCAGATCATTGACCCGGATCATTCTTGACCTTGCATTATTGGTTTGTCCAAAATGCCATAGCTGCCATGTGTTTGGAATGTCACACTGGCAGAAAACCTGACTAGCCAAAGGAAAGACAAATCCATTCTACTTTTAGTCTCCCGGACAACCATTCATCTCCTGTAAACACAGGGACGATCAAACAAGGCGACCAACCCAAGCCCACAGGGGACTATGGAGAGACTCGTTGGATTAAGCCGTTTGCGTTACGTTCTGCTCTTCACTTGTGTCTCCATGTATTAATTGCTAAAGGGTCTTGGCTTTCTTCTCCATTAATTCGCCAAGCTACATTTTGTTGCATTTGTATGTTAAGCATTTGTTTGGTTTACAACTGAAAAGCGATTTAAAAAACACAGTCATGTAGCATGGTCGCAACCATGCCAGTTCCTCAAACAGGGAAATGCAGGATTGGACCCTTAAAAAAAAGCTGGGAGAAATTGCATAGTTGTACGGCAGTCAGAGCGAATGCACCAGCACAAAAGAGCGGCAGGCAACTTCCAGCAAAGGGGCACCATATCTGTGCTCTCTTGCCTTGGCTAGAATCCCTCTGCCTCACTCATGGAGGTGCTGCAATTACAGCAGTTCTTGTCTGCAAGGTAAGTGTGTGAAGGATTATTTTACGGGGGATAGAACAGCGACCCATGGTTCTGCCCCTCTCATAAAGAGCTGATTTCATTTTCATTCTTTTTTCATTTTTGGCTGAGCAGCCGCTGACGTCATCTCACTTAACACAATAAGGCTGCCAGTTTTAATCCAATCATCTCTTGCTCACGTAAACACTGATCCTCAGAGAGATGTGGAAAAGGATGCCCTGCGACTCCATTAATTATTAATTGCTCTTCTGCTCACAGCTGGGCTTCCTTCCTGCCATCCCTACATAGGCAAAAGCCCAAATAGGGTGCCATCTGGCTCGTTTTAACGTGGCCTCAACCAGGTAAAAGGCTTTAAGACTCACAGTCAGGAGGTTGGTTGGCTAGTTTAAGAAGCTGGTTTAAGAAGGGTGTGCATGTATGCAGCCCTTAAACAGCAGCGCCCAGATTTTCAGCGTTTACCGGGGACTACAACTCCCAGGATTCCTTGACGAGAAAGACGTGACCGTGAAAGTAGTTTACACTCGTTGCCAAGATATGCCCTTCAGTGGCACCAGCTTGATGACATCTGCTGCAAAAACACGTCATACTGATTAAATCAAAATGACTACAGCAAGTAAACAATGTCCAGCAAATGTATTACGACTAAGTGCTTTGTTTTAATCAGTTGATGGCAGCTTTTATATTGTATTTTAAGATTTGTTTCCTTGCTTTGCAAGCTTTCCAGTGAACTCTTGTTATGAGGTTTTTTATGAAACAAACAAACAAATGCTTAAGCATGTTAAATCTGAAACTAAACTTGAAAACAGAGCCAGGGCAGGGAATAACACATTCCTATTTTACTACAAGGGGACACGGGTGGCGCTGTGGGTTAAACCACAGAGCCTAGGACTTGCCGATCAGAAGGTTCGAATCCCTGCAACGGGGTGAGCTCCCGTTGCTCGGTCCCTGCTCCTGCCAACCTAGCAGTTTGAAAGCACGTCGAAGTGCAAGTAGATAAATAGTAGATACCTTTACCGGCGGGAAGGTAAACGGCGTTTCCGCGCGCTGCTCTGGTTCGCCAGAAGCGACTTAGTCATGCTGACCACATGACCCAGAAGCTGTATGCCAGCTCCCTCGGCTAATAAAGTATTTGACTTGGAGCATTTGTAGGTTTTGGCTGGAATCTGAAGCAGCGGCAGATGGCGTGACCACAGGAACTTATAGAGCAGGTTTTCCTCATCGACACATCAGATAGTCAGAACACCATATTGGATCTGGTTGCTGAGATATTAAGTGCTTGAGTAATCTCAGAGCAAACAAAGACAAAATGTAATAAGTGGTGCAGGAATTAACTGGAATGTTGTCTGTAGCATTTGAACCGAAACAGAAAATTAGATGGTGGACTGATCGGTGGGGCCAATGTGTGTCCATCTCTGTGTGCACACATAAAATAACACTGGAGCTTAGGATGTCAATGACTGCCTATTGGCTGGGACTGCCTAGTGGGCCCCACTGGCAGAACATGGGGTCTCAAATTTCAGCAGCACCACTGAAATTTTGTGCCCCCCGCTTCTCGCCTTCCATTCAACAACATAGTTACTATGGCACCTCCAAGGCTCCATGCCCAGTGTGACCAAACTGGTTGCGCTCTTCTAAATCTGCCTCTGGTGGAGAAGGGAGGAAGAGATGGCAATGCAGCCATATTTTTTAAATATCCCCCCCCCCGCATAAGTTTGCACAAACTTTCATCATGTTGTAGATGAATTTTCCAAGACTACAACTATGAATTGCTTTCCACAATCCATTACCTAATCAAATTTCAAGTCCTTGTAAGGAGTCATCCATAAATGACTTTGGAACCGAACAATTAAATAATTTGTAAGAAGTTATCCCAAGTGTTTACTTTCAACTGCTGAGGTGATTCCTGCTCCAAAGAATATCACAAGGAGTGGGATGAAATATTTTTAGTACCCTGTAGTAAAATAAGGTAAAGGTAAACCACTTAAAAGTGGTTGCTGCGAACATTACTGTGAGTTTTTTGCTGCAATCTTACTCCGTTACAAATGTGCCTCAGAAGGGAACTGACCTGACCTGTTGCAAAGTCCAGTTCTGGATTCTTCTCGGCATCCTCATTTCCAAGGAAAATGCACAGGTTGGAGTGTGAAGAGCCAGTTGTGGCGTGGTAGTCAGAATAATGGGCTAGGACCAAGGAAACCCAGGTTCAATTCCCACTGATGAAGCTGTATTGACAACTTCAAGCCAGTCACGGTCTCTCAGCCTAATTTACATCAGAGTAAATGTTGTGAGGGGACGCGGGTGGCGCTGTGGGTTAAACCACAGAGCCTAGGACTTGCCGATCAGAAGGTCGGCGATTCGAATCCCCGCGACGGGGTGAGCTCCCATTGCTCGGCCCCTGCTCCTGCCAACCTAGCAGTTTGAAAGCACGTCAAAGTGCAAGTAGATAAATAGGTCCCACTCCGTCGGGAAGGTAAACGGTGTTTCCGTGCGCTGCTCTGGTTCGCCAGAAGCGGATTAGTCATTCTGGCCAAAGGACCCGGAAGCTGTATGCTGGCTCCCTTGGCCAATAAAGCGAGATGAGCGCCGCAACCCCAGAGTCGACCACGACTGGACCCAATGGTCAGGGGTCCCTTTACCTTTACTAAATGTTGTGAAGATAAAATGGTGAGGGGAAGAACAATGTGTGCCACCTTTATCTCCTTGGAGGAAAAGGTGTGATATAAATGTAATAATAAATATATAAGTTGGACTGTCTAAACACCAGGTATCTGAAGAAGTGTGCATGCACAAGAAAGCTCATACCAATAACAAACTTAGTTGATCTCTAAGATGCTACTGGAAGGAATTTTTTTATTTTGTTTTGACTACAGCAGACCAACACGGCTAAGTTGAAACAGCTTAAATCTAGACAGGAGTGCTGGCATCTCTAGGTAGGGTTTTGGAAATTCCAAAGCATGGGAAACTGCTGCCGGTTCATGTAGAACAGGGTTAGCCAATGTGGCACATAAACACCCCAGATGCTGCCAAGCCACAACTTCCATCATCCCTGGCCATGCTGGATGGCACTGACGGGAGTTTTAGGGTCTGGAGCACCACAAGTTAGTCAATACTGAGCCATAGGAACCAATCCTCTGACTGCAAGGACAAGGCAACTTTCTGTGACCTCAGTGCTAGCAATAACGTACCATATTTATACTCCATCCTTCATCTCAGGGTGACATACATGGTCCTTCGCTCCCCTACCCATTTCGTACTGACAACAACCCTGTGAGAAAGTGACAGGTCCAAAGCTCACTCAGTAAGCTTCATGACTGAGTTTCTCCCCTGCCCTAGTCCAGCACTAAAGGCATAACACCACACTAGCTCTTTTGCCAGTTATGATCCTGCCACAAAACATCTGGTTTAAGCCAGTCTTGGCCAACCTGGTGCTCTCCAGATGTTTTAAACTACTCCCATCAGCGCAGCCACTCTCCATCTATGTGCTGCACCCAACCCCTCTCCTCCCCTGTGTGCTGTTCCCCACCCTCTGGAGTGGATTGGGGGGGAGGGGGGGAGAAGTGGAAAGCCCCATTGTCCTAGCACTGGCTTCCACTAGTGTGCTGGGTAAGTTGAGTTCAGCTCTAAATGTCCCATTTAAAACTATTTGGCCCCTGCTTAATTCAACACTCGTCAGGTCAGTGGCAGACCTTGGGGTCTCAGGGTCTCAAATTTCAGCGGTGCCCTGTGTGACGCCAAAATTTGGCACGCCCTCTTGTGCTCCGTTCTAAATCATAGTTTTGATGCCCCCTGTGGCACCCCCAAGTCTCTGCACCCAGTGCCAGTGGCGTAGCGTGGGGGTGCAGGGGGGCCCGGCCGCACCGGGCGCAACATCTGGGGGTTAGGGTTAGGGGGCGCAAATCCACGGGTTGGGGGCGCAAATCCACGGGTTAGGGGGCGCAAATTACTTGCCTTGCCCCGGGTGCTGACAACCCACGCTACGCCACTGCCCAGTGCCAGTCACACTCCCCTAAATCAGCCTCTGGGTCAGGTCTATTGTGTGGGTAGCTCACTTGCAAATACAGTGGAATATGTTAAGCATAATGTTGCAATGTAAAGGACCTCTCCTTAGCCCAAGCTAAAACGGACAGAGGGTTGCACACACTAGAAAGGAACTGCTGCAGCGAACAATGTGGTGGCCTATGAAAGAATAAATAAGCACACATCACTGGTTCTGCACGTCCTGCACAAACTGTGTAGGTTAGACTTTTAAAAATACAATCACTTTGGAAGGAGAAACTTTTGAAGCAGCTCCAAAGTGCATAGCCGGAGCCAAGAAAATCCTCTCGTGAGTTTTGATTTATTTACGGATAGGTAGCACTAAAAGAAACGACAGGAAGCAGGAGCTGGCTGGGAACTAGTGGACTCCTGGCAGTTTGTTTCAATCTCCAGTTCCTGGAAGAAAGTCCTCTTTGGCTCCCTCTGCTGGAGTCCTGGTACAATCTGTGTTGCAGAAGTAACAGATCAATCAGAGAAGACCGTCCCAGTCTGGAGACGGACAATTTTGATGTGCCGCCCACTTCCTAGGAAATAACTCACATAAACCCTGCTTAAAACAGCTGAATTGGGTGCCAGTTTGTTTCTGGGCCCAATTCAAGGGACTCACATTAGTAGGGGATCCATCTTGTCAAGATAACTTGCGTGTGTGACATTACAAGGAGCAATATCAAATGCCCTTTGAACACCGAGGGGGCCCAGCCCCCTCAAAAAACCCAAAGAAACATTGGGGGGGTCCCAATGTTTTATCAGGGCTGTTCACAAGATAAAAATACAGGATAAAAACACAATTCAATAGTTAGAACACAACACAACAAAACAATCCCCCCCAAACACATTTAAAAGGCCCAATAAAATTAATCATCCAAAGGCCTGATTGAAGAAGAATGTTTTTGCCTGGCTCCCAAAGGTGTATAATGAAGGCGCCAGGCACACCTCCCTGGGGAGAGCATTCCACAAACAAGGAGCCACAACAGAGAAGGCCCTCCTGCTGCTGCCAGCTAATTTGCGTTGCCACCCTCCGGACCTCTTGTGGAGGAGACACACAAAGAAGGGCCTCAGAGGCTGATCACAGAGTCCTTGTTGGTTTATATAGGGAAAGGTAGCTTATATGGGGAGAGTCGTCCCCCCCCCCCCGCATACACACAACCTGAAGCAGGAGCTCACCAACAACAATGGACCATCCAATGGATATACAAATCCAGGAAGTAGCCATATAGCAAGACTTGGTGCTAACTCTGTCCTCGTATTTGTTCAGGTAACACTACTGCAGGACCTCACATCTTCAGCCATACCATTAAGGGAGTTGTTGTTGTTGTTTAGTCATTTAGTCGTGTCCGACTCATCGTGACCCCATGGACCAGAGCACGCCAGGCACTCCTGTCTTCCACTGCCTCCCGCAGTTTGGTCAGACTCATGTTTGTAGCTTCGAGAACAGTACAGAGAAATAGTACAAAGGCAACAGGCATCAAGGGGTTACCGGTATTCACCAGCAAATGCCGGAAAATATGATGTATATATACAGACCATAATGCTCCAGCAGTGCCATTCAATTATTTACATCAGCCAAACCACACAGTTTCTCTGCAAAAATAAGAAATGGACACAAGTCAGGTGTTGAAGATGGTAACACACTGGCAAGAGAACATTTCAGCCTGTCAAGACATTCAGTAACTGATGTTGAAAGATGCTATACTACCCTTTCATGAGTGTGCAGTTACCAAATAACATAAATATTTAAATAAAGAAATAGTACAGTACTCAGGTTTTAATGGCATTACAAAGGAGGAGGGATCCTATTAGTGGTTCCCGTGCTTCCACCCACCTAGAAACAACAGTTTGAACCCCAAATTTCATTTTTAAAAAATGCTGCTGAGCTGCTATCAGTATGCAGATTTGACACAATCACAGATCAATCGAGATTAGGATTGGCAGCCCACTAAATAGAGTGATTCTCCCTCTGAATCATTGACCCTTTTTGCTTCTTTGCAGTTGGCTCTGCATCATAATGGGATGCTCTTATCTCTTGCATTGTTTGGTCTCCACCCTTCACTTTGTAATAACATCCCCCACCTCCTCCTCCTCCTGCCAGCTAATTTAGCATCACTAACTAGAAACCCTGAAATTTTGGATCCCCTCCAAACTGGTGCCACAAACTTGCCAGTCTTTAGGGTGGCACGGGACTCTATGTTATTTTCCCCCCTGCAAGCAGGTTAGCACACTTTCCCCTCTAGAATTTATCAGCTACTCATCTGGTGCTCTGCTTCCAGGAGCCTCCCACAAAGGTTTATTTTGCAGAAGGCTGTGCTATTCTCCAGGGAATGGCTGGCTTCTGCTAATTAGGAGGGAAGTTATAAAGAGTGTGTTAATTTTTAAAGCAAAAGAATGATAAGCCTGCGGTGACTCTTACTTCTGTACCTATACCCCCTAATACAAATAAGACTGCATTCTGGACATAACCCTGTTAATAGCATGCACTTATAAATAAACAGCT
This sequence comes from Podarcis raffonei, assembly GCF_027172205.1. Classification (NCBI taxonomy): domain Eukaryota; kingdom Metazoa; phylum Chordata; class Lepidosauria; order Squamata; family Lacertidae; genus Podarcis; species Podarcis raffonei. The sequence continues at coordinate 30,052,799 of NC_070608.1, read as the reverse complement.
TATGAATTCTGTTTTGTACCCTGCACTTCTGTGCGGGGGAGCCCAAATGCTCAAAGCAGATACATACCCTGAGTAAAATGTAAACCTGCGTAGGAGATCCTCATTGGCTCTCAAATTCAGTGCCACCCTTGTTGTTTAGTCATTTAGTCGTGTCCGACTCTTCGTGATCCCATGAATCCATGAACCAGAGAATGCCAGGCACTCCTGTCTTCCACTGTTTAGTCAAATTCATATTTGTAGCTTTGAGAACACTGTCCAACCATCTCATCCTCTGTCGTCCCCTTCTCCTTGTGCCCTCGATCTTTCCCAACATCAGGGTCTTTCCCAGGGAGTCTTCTCTTCTCACTGATGTGGCCAAAGTACTGGAGCCTCAGCTTCAGGATCTGTGCTTCCAGTGAGTACTCAGGGCTGATTTCCTTAAGAATGGATAGGGCTGATCGTCTTGCAGTCCATGGGACCCTCAAGTGCAGGGGTCAGCAAAAGTTTTCAGCAGGGGGGTGGTCCACTGTCCCTCAGACCTTGTGTGGGGTCGGACTATATTTTTTTGGGGGGGATGAATTCCTATGCCCCACAAAGAAGAGAAGAGTTTGGATTTGATATCCCACTTTATCACTACCCGAAGGAGTCTCAAAGTGGCTAACATTCTCCATTCCCTTCCTCCCTCACAACAAACACTCTGTGAGGTGAGTGGGGCTGAGAGACTTCAGAGAAGTGTGACTAGCCCAAGGTCACCCAGCAGCTGCACGTGGAGGAGCGGAGATGCGAACCCGGTTCACCAGATTACGAGTCTACCGCTCTTAACCACTACACCACACTGGCTCTCTCACACCACACTGATGCATTTTAAATAAAAGCACATATTCTACTCATGTAGAATATTCTACTCATGTTTTTACATAACACCAGGCAGGCCCCACAAATAACCCAGAGATGCTTTTTAAATAAAAGAACACATTCTACTCATGTAAAAACACGCTGATTCCTGGACCATCTGCGGGCCGGATTTAGAAGGCGATTGGGCTAGATCCAGCCCCCAGGCCTTAGTTTGCCTACCCATGCTCAAGAGTCTTCTCCAGCGTCCATAATTCAAAAGCATCAATTCTTTGGCGATCAGCCTTCTTTATTGTCCAGCTCTCACTTCCATACATCACTACTGGGAAAACCATAGCGTTAACGATACGGACCTTTGTCGGCAAGGTGATGTCTCTGCTTTTTAAGATGCTGTCTAGGTTTGTCATCACTTTTCTCCCAAGAAGCAGGTGTCTTTTGATTTTGTGACTGCAGTCACCATCTGCAGTGATCATAGAGCCCAAGAAAGTAAAATCTCTCCCTTACACCACAATTACAACACATAAGTAGCTGCATTCTGCCAAGTGACACCATTGGTCCATCTAGTTTACTTTTCTCTACACTCACTGACTGGCAGCAGCTCCCCAGGGCCAGATTCCTGCTCCGTGATTGCAGTCGTGGGATTGTTGTCTATCACATGACGGTGTATGTTTTGACTCCACAGAGTGGGAAGTGACGGAGACAGAATGTTTATGTTACTGTGTTCCGTGAAGTGGGACTGTTGTCCTTTGTTCTTTTCCTCTTTGCTGTCTGATGCTAGAAAGAGAGGGAGCCATGTTGTAGTGCTCTGTGTGTGTTTATATGTAAAGAAAGTAGATTAGCCAAAATGTTGAGTCGCTGAGGTCTGTTACGTAAGCTGGAAAGACACTGCAGATCCCTAAATGTGTTGAAGTCTGTTGGCATTGGTCGTGTGATGTTCGGGCAGAATAAAGCTTTTGAAGCTCCCAAACGATCGAGCAGGAGGGAGGGAACATGTCAGTCAGGCATGTGTCTCTGCCAGGGTCCTACTCGAGAGTAGAACGAACTCCTGACACTAGACACAACAAAGAAACGTTTCAGTTTAAAGCATTGTAAATTTAAACAGGGAAAACTGGTAGAGGAAAAAATGGGACTCCACATCTCCATCTGGTGGCACAATGTTATATCTCACATACAATGCATATACTGTAAATCACTTTTTCTTTACCAGTCTAACTGAGTCCCAGGATTTCAAACAGGGGACATTTCCAGCACAGCCTGGAGATGTTAGGGACTGAACCTGGCGCCACCAGCCTGCAAGCTAGATGTTCTACCACTGAGCCGTGGCCCTTCACGCCTGACTATTTTAAAAGTAAGCTACTGCAGGTGGAAGCTATCCCATCTATTTTTTGGTCCAGAGGTGCTGAAGGAAAGTGACAGAACCCTGCAACAACTCCCTTATTGCCTTTTCACGGCTGGAATACAGTTCAGCTCCAATGGAACCGCACTGAACCTCAGGGTTTTGCTTTAAGCAACAACAACTTAGGTGAATATCCTTGAGAATCTGCTCAAGGTTTTTATTGGATACTTAATGGAGCAGTTTGCTACACCTTAAAGTGAGTAATAAACACTGAGATACCTAAAAGACGAATGGAAAAAACCACACCTCCCTTTCTTCCATCATAGAGTTCACAGGTGGTCTCTATCTAGCATTGTCCAAACCAAGACTTACTAAATTTCAGGGGGGAAATAGCAATGTAGGAAGCTGTCTTATACTGAGTCAAACCACTAATCCATCTAGTTAGTACTGTCTACACTGACTGGCAGCAGCCTGCCAGGCTTTCAGACAGGAATCCTCCCCAGTTATAACTAGAGAGGCCAAGAACTGAACCTGAGACCTTCAGCATGCAAGATGCATATTTCAATGAGCACAGCCCTTCTGCAAAGTTGCGATACTTCATGCCATTCGACTATGCCCTTTTATACCTTCACTTTTCTATGTAATTTTGGAAGTATATTAAGCACATCAGTTTATATTTTTTGTGAAAAAACAGATATAATCATCTTTTCATCTATCACTAATTTTGGTGGTCTCATGCCTATGAGGTTGACCAGAACAGGAAAGGTCAGAGGGGTCTGCAAGATTCCCTCGCCGCTAACCTTCAAGGCTGTTGTTTTTTCTACATCATCTCAGTCCCATAAACCAAATTTTATTATCAGGCTTTACCAACCTGCCCCATCTCTTCTTTTCTAGCTTCACACTGCTAACTGAAAGTCCCCTTCATCCTGCTTTCCTCAAATTTCAGCCTCTTTTGGCTTTACCTTCCTTGTAAAAAAGAAAGAAAAGGGCCCAAGTGAAACATCAAATCTTGAAAGCGCCTTAGCTGTTCATCAAAGAGAGCCTATGTGAACTTGCTTTACTGAATTCATTGCTGGTTACTCTTAAGTTATTTGCTGCCACTTACTGGATAACTATATATCAGCCTGGAACCTGGTTGCAATGAAGCTCACAGGTTTCTGAGAATATCAGAGCAATGTAAGTATGTTTTGTATATTATTTTCAGAAACATTTTTCTTTTTTGTGCATTTCCCACAGTATAGGCATTTTTGCAAGCACTGGTTGGAGAACAGCATCGCAAAATCCAAGTAAATATGAATTTTGGAGGGTGGCTATATTTTGGTTCTAATATTGTTTTAGAAAGTGCAGATTTCATAAATTTGGATTTAGATGAGAACTGAATCAAAATTCCCCCCTATGCTTGCTCTGAACTAAATCCAAAGTTAGCAAAATGGAACTTGGAGAGTCACCAAGTAAGTATCATAGCTGAGTGGGGATCTGGATCTGGATCTATCTGGTGTGAGGCTGCATGCAGACCATACATTTAAAGCACATCCCCCCCAAAAGAGTCATGGGAACTTTGATTTGCCACTCACTGAGTTACACATCTGAGCACCTCTAACAAACTACAGTTCCCAGTATTGTTTAGGGGAAGCCATATGCTTCAAATGTAGGGTGTGTATGCTGCCTAAGTCCAATTCTCTAAATCACTACACTACACTGGCTCTCAGTAGTTCTTGACTTGCATTAGATTTTACCAATTGCTTCCCAAAGGGGCAAGTCAGAGTCTGTGTGGTGCTTTTAAGTTCTTTGTTTATAAATGTACATAAAAGGTAAAGGTAAAGAGACCCCTGACCATTAGGTCCAGTCGTGACCGACTCTGGGGTTGCGGCGCTCATCTCGCTTTACTGGCCGAGGGAGCTGGCGTACAGCTTCCGGGTCAGGTGGCCAGCATGACTAAGCCGCTTCTGGTGAACCAGAGCAGCACAAGGAAACACCATTTACCTTCCCACCGGAGCGGTACCTATTTATCTACTTGCACTTTGACGTGCTTTCAAACTGCTAGGTTGGCAGGAGCAGGGACCAAGCAACGGGAGCTCACCCCGTTGTGGAGATTCAAACCGCCGACCTTCTGATCAGCAAGTTCTAGGCTCTGTGGTTTAACCCACAGTGCCACCCGCGTCCCACATAAACATGCATATACTTTCCCAAAGAATCATAGACTATTGTAGAGTTGGAAGGGACCTCGAGAGTCATCTAGCCCAATCTCCTGCAATGTAGGCAGTGGCGTAGGAAGGGGGGTGCAGTGGGTGCAGTCCGCCCCAGGTGTCATCACTGAGGGGGGTGACAAAATGGCAAAAATAAGTGTTTTTAAAATAAGAAATTCCCATGGTGACAAAAAGGTTTTAAGTGTGTATGCTCACAGTGTTAAGTAAAATAAACCAGAAAATAACACTTGCAACTGTATCTTATTTTTCCTTCTTTTAATAATTTCAATGGGGGCGGTGACAAGAAATTTTCTGCACTGGGTACCACCTGACCTTGCTATGCCACTGAATGTAGGCACCTTTTGCCCAATGTGGGCTCGAGCGCACAACCTTGAGATTAAGAACCTCATGCTCTGCTGACTGAGCCATGAGCCAATGGTCTTCCTTTCTAAATTTTGTCCTGCCAGGGCTCGGAGAGAGATGAAATCCCAGCGAGCCCTGAGGAGAGAAGCGACCACATGCACACAGCCAAGAATGTTTTAGAGGCACTTAGACCACCAAACTAATCTCACACTTTGTTCGGAATCATTTGACAAGACTTGAGAAGAAAGAGAACACACACACACAAAATCCTTCATGTAAGGAAACTTGCAGAAAACCAGCAAGATGAAAGGAAGACATGCTGGGACTTTCTTGTTTTATCCCCTCTTTGTATCACCATTATCACGTTATCTTTTTTTAACAAAGTATATCCATTTTGTTATCTGAAGGCGTACTAAGATGATAAAATAGCTGATTTCCTTCTGAACTCAATTCACGCTAGGAAATAAGCCTTTGAAAATCATGCCTTAGCAAGACAGGTGTTTAATCTAAAATGTGTTCCTTTGCTCTTGATTCTGTTCCTAATTGTATCATGAGATGCTGCTTAAATTTAAATTATGCCACCTACTTGTTTTTGTTTTTGGAGGGTGGGTTTTCTTTTCATAATGAAAGGGAAAGGAGAGCTAGCATGGTGTAACTGAGGGGTAGGGAAACTTATTTTAGCCTTCTCTTCTGGGTAACCTTCTGAGGACCACATCAGTAATGGATGTTAAAGTTACCTTTGTACAGTAGGCTGGTGCACAATCTCATACACAGCCTCTCCATCTTCCAGGAGAGCAATATTAGAAGTCAAGGACACATTCCAGCTAGGAGGAAATTTCAAGGCCGGTGAGCTGGGTGAGAGAGGGACAGGAGGATGTTCCCTGGAGAAAATCCCAAGAACCAGACACAGAGGCCTACAGGGCTTAAAGATTCACACACACACACTGATTCTACAATTTAAAAAATGTAGAATGATACAAAGGGCCTGTTTCTACCTGCGACACTGCTTTAAGAAGTGTTGAGATACTTGTTTGGTTGGATGTTGCTGTTTTCTTAAATATTTAACTCAAGGTGAAGTCCAGTCATAGGTGCCCATAGGAAATTTGCTTTCCGTTTTGTTTTTACGTACACTGATTTGAACAACCAAAATATACCAAAGTTATCAATTATCAGAAACTACTGCTGCCACGTGTCTGGATCTTCCCAGACATTACCGAGATTTCAAAGGCAGAATTGATGTCCAGGGGAAATTTCCAAAAGGTGGCACATCATCCTGGATCTGGATTTTCCAATTGAAAAATCATGCTCTTCAGCATATTTATTAAAAAAAGCTCAAGAATTTCTGTGGTTTTCTTTTTTTAAAAAAAAATCCTATCAGAAACCCCCCCACCCCCATTTTTCTCTATATGAACGAATGATTCAGACACAACAGGAAACCCTGGTTTGCTACTACCTGAGCAAGCCAGAGCAAGCTTTATCTTGTGTGCTTCTCTTCTAACAGGCACTAGAGAAAAAGATCAGGGGATTTTCAACAAGCAAGAGTTCTTTGTTACAGCTGAACTGGGGGGAATCTGTGTTTTGCTTAAACTCTGGTTAGTAAATAAGCCAGGAGTTGAAACAGGAACCTTGGCTTCTTTGAATGAAGTTTAAACAAACTACAGCTTTCTAAGTGTGGAAGAGAAACTATGGTTTGTTTAAAGCAGAAGCAAATGCATTCTTCTAATCTCCTCTCAGTGGTACTTCCCTTCAACAAAATGTTTAGGTGTGAAATAACAGCTGTGCAAGATGTCCTAAATCCAACGTATTGGGCTTCTTACCTGTTTATAGCTCTTCCTGCATGTTCATTTGGATTTGATTGTATGCAATCCCTAGCCCTAAGCTATTGTCATTTATCAGTAGAAGCACTCAGACAGCTGTCACATTTCATCCAGAGGAGAATGCATTTCTGTGAGCCCTGATAAGTGTTTGCGTATCCATTTCAAATGGTTAAAATAAATGTGGACCATTCAAGAAGAAGGTAATACTTGGAAGTGCAAGATAGCAATGCCATTATTTTTATCACACAGAAGTCTGACCCTTTGATGTCTATCAGTGCTAGAAGGTCAGGTGAAACATTGCCAAAGAGTTAACAATTGTGCAGCAGAGATCATAGCCTTTGGGTTTTGAATGCATTATCAAATGCATTACCAAAACCTGTTCTGCTACTTAGAATTTCAACTCTGAGGTCATGGGGCTTTCTAAGGCACTTTTGGTGCTGGCCTTTAACTCTTAATTGCCCAAGGAGTGAAAGATTACAATATTAAAAAGCTTTTCTATATTACTGTACTCAAGGCAGTTTACAAGCCACAGAAATGACAAAACATTCCACGAAATTCACATTGGTATCCTATGGTGAGGGTAGCTGATGTGGTATCCTCCATATGTTGTTGGACATCTCTGCCCATTGGACTATGTGGCTGATGGGAGGTAGACTCTAACCATCTCCAGAGGGCATTAGACTAGCCGCAGAGGCAGTTTTGGGGTAGCAAGACTGGTGCAGCCACACTGGGTGCCATCCTGAAGGGAGCGCCAAAACAATGCTGTAGAATGGAATTGGGGGGGGGGGGAATCTATTAAGTGTTAGGCCTAATGAGCACAGCATCTCATCCCTGGTAGGTCTTACCCCATGAATCAGTTGCCAAGACTGAAAGTCCCCAGCTCCTTGCAGCCATCTAAGTTCCCTCATCTCCAGGGCTTTTCCCAAGCAAGCAGAGACTGAGTCTGTGTGAAACCTGTCATAGCTCCACCCATTTCAGCCCTTTTCTGGTTCTGTGAAACAGTGGGGGAAGGAGGGGGAGACACTCATGACTCTTCACCAGCCTGACTCATCACTGCCTCTTGGCCTCTCTCCTCCCACTCACCTCACTCAGTGGATTTGTAACTGGCTGACTGACCGAACCCAAAGGGTGCTCATCAATGGTTCCTCTTCATCCTGGAGAAGAGTGACTAGTGGGGTGCCGCAGGGTTCTGTCTTGGGCCCGGTCTTATTCAACATCTTTATCAACGACTTGGATGATGGACTCAAGGGCATCCTGATCAAATTTGCAGATGACACCAAACTGGGAGGGGTGGCTAACACCCCAGAGGACAGGATCACACTTCAAAACGACCTTGACAGATTAGAGAACTGGGCCAAAACAAACAAGATGAATTTTAACAGGGAGAAATGTAAAGTATTGCACTTGGGCAAAAAAAATGAGAGGCACAAATACAAGATGGGTGACACCTGGCTTGAGAGCAGTACATGTGAAAAGGATCTAGGAGTCTTGGTTGACCACAAACTTGACATGAGCCAACAGTGTGACGCGGCAGCTAAAAAAGCCAATGCAATTCTGGGCTGCATCAATAGGAGTATAGCATCTAGATCAAGGGAAGTAATAGTGCCACTGTATTCTGCTCTGGTCAGACCTCACCTGGAGTACTGTGTCCAGTTCTGGACGCCACAGTTCAAGAAGGACACTGACAAACTGGAACGTGTCCAGAGGAGGGCAACCAAAATGGTCAAAGGCCTGGAAACGATGCCTTATGAGGAACGGCTAAGGGAGCTGGGCATGTTTAGCCTGGAGAAAAGGAGGTTAAGGGGTGATATGATAGCCATGTTCAAATATATAAAAGGATGTCACATAGAGGAGGGAGAAAGGTTGTTTTCTGCTGCTCCAGAGAAGCGGACACGGAGCAATGGATCCAAACTGCAGGAAAGAAGATTCCACCTAAACATTAGGAAGAACTTCCTGACAGTAAGAGCTGTTCGACAGTGGAATTTGCTGCCAAGGAGTGTGGTGGAGTCTCCTTCTTTGGAGGTCTTTAAGCAGAGGCTTGACAATCATATGTCAGGAGTGCTCTGATGGTGTTTCCTGCTTGGCAGGGGGTTGGACTCGATGGCCCTTGTGGTCTCTTCCAACTCTATGATTCTATGATTCTATGACCTGCTTCAGCTTCTGCCTCTGATTCTGGACTTCTCTCTACCACAGACTCTCCCAGCTCAGTAAGCCCTCTTACTTCTTCAGCTTTTGACACATCCTCCCCCGCAGTCTTCTCTTTCTTCTTCTCCCCCTGACCACTGATTGTTGTCCCATCACCACTCCCCAGGCTCTAAGCCTTCTTCCCCTGGTGGATTCTCTGTTGGTTCTTCCCGTCATTCCTCTGTGTCCAACCAGTCCATGACAACAGCATATTGCCTTTCAAGGCGATGGGAGAGTTGAGACTTTGCCAAGCTAATGTCTACCGTGTGGTCCATTATCTAGGCTGCCAGTGGAGTGAAAACTTGGAGTGAAACCAGTTTCAAGGATGGTAAGGTAAAAACACACTCAGCACAATTTGAGGACGGACACATGAGAGATAATCAGCCAAGATACTCATTAAAGTAAAAGCTGTCCTTGAAGAATATATTCATGAATGTTGTGGTCTAATAAAATCTAGATATTACATCATGATTTATTCACCTCTGCCCAGGAACCAATTTACATATTGATCATAAAATTTGATCTCTTTTAGTGTGATGGATTTTCACAGTTCTCTCATTAATGTTTTGCCTTAAAATGCTAATGCTAAGCAGAGTTATAAAGTCAAGCAGCCTGATTCTGCAGAATAATAATGTTCCTTTACTTTCAGTGTTTCCTTACCATCACAATAGGTACAGTTTCTTTTCCATATGCTTTTTCCTCAGAGGACTGGTCAGTAATTTGCTCTGGTTATAAATAGTGTAAGTGCCATGATTTCAACTATCCTAAGCGCATATGAAGCCAGTGATTAATTCAGGAGCTTGATTCATCTCTAGGGTGCTATTCAGATAATTTTCTGTGGAGGAGCCCATGCACACATCACTTAAGACAATCACAAAAAAGGACCAAAAAACCTTCTGATTTGCATAAATTTTGCAGACACTAATGCACAGAATAGCTACAAATAAAGGGAGAAATTCTGTAATTTAGTGTACAGACATACCACCATTGTGGGAAAGACTGAGCAGGTTCTGTGTGCCTTGCTTATTCTGCTTTCCAGGTGCTCTGTTGATGGCCAACTCCAAGAACCATCACGTGTTCCTTTATCTTGGGACTGAGTTGGACTGGACTGCCCTCCAAACAAAGGACAGTCCTCTATAAAATAGGATGCACGGCCTCCCCAATTTTTGCCGTTTTGCTGATATAAATCTGTACTGCAGGTGTGCCTGGACACATATTTATGTGTACAATAAAACTCATGGGCTTATATTATTAATATTCAAAGCTTTGCTTTTATTTATTGATATAGAGACATAGATGTTGATACTAGATGCCATATTTATGCTTTCATTTCCTAACATTCACATCAACTGGTTTGACGGGGATTCAAGAAAGCAGGAAAGTGTTTTTCTTTCCTCCAGAGGGATTACTCCTTTGTTTAAAGTTATTTATGCGATGTAAGTTTTCGTCACAACAGAACCAGCATGCTGAACATACCACCAGGCAGTGCTCAGCAGGAAGACACATGAATGTACACACCTGAATTATCTCCGCACTGAGGACAGCAAAATCGCTATGGAAAACATTATCTATGGCTGCAGAATGCCACGGGCATTTTCTAGTATCTAATGATTTTTTAAAAAAAATATATCTGCATACATAAGATGGCTCATGAATAATCTATGAAAATACTGTCCATTCTCCAAACTCTTGAGTGTGTGTGTGTGGTTGTGTATAGAAACATGTGTATGGCTGTGTGTCAATACAAAAATGGCAATGGGGAGAGGGAATACTGAGAGTGTCTATGGGAGAGATTTTTCTTCTTCTTCCTTCTCCCAGGTTCATAACATTCATAACAATGAGGTTGGAGCTGAACAGTATCTTCCCATCCCCCATACCATCATAATCCAGTGTGACAAAAGTATCTTTGTTATACCTATATGTGCTCCTTTGCTATTGCCTACTGACCTGACATTTCTTAATCTGAGCTTGTTTTCCAGGTCACCGGTTTGCTTTCCCAGTCTTTTCTATCCTCTGCTGCAATAGGGTGAAGTCATCATCAATCATTATCGTTCTGTCTCCATCTTACCCTCTCAGATGCTGCTGGTGAGCCATGTAAAGCTTTCACAGCTGTTAATGAAAGCAAGACACAGAGCCTTAGCATGAGCGATAACCGATCTTTTAAAAAATAAATAAACAAACAAACTAATGCTGTCTTAAATCAGGAATAACTATATCTACAGAGGCACATCCACCAGAAGATATGATACACCCAGACAACCTGGAAATAAGGCAACCATTTCGTAGAAGAAATTGCCCCAACAATATCAGAGAATGGGGGGCTTCTAGGAATAGAGGAGCAAACAAACAAGCCAGAATCCCCCCACCCCACTTCACAAAGCACAAAGGCACCTAAAAGTGTTTGCAAATCTGTAGAAGGAGAATATTTTTCTTCCAAGGCTTTCTCTGGATGGCTGAACTTTGCTTTTCAAGAAACGTTTGTTAATTGCCTGCCAAGGAAAGGGGCAGCCTGACAATTCATGGGCCACCACAAATTGCCGATTTATTCTTTGAGTTTATATGACACCACCTTCTCCAAGGAGCTTGGGGTGGTGTACATGGTCCCCCCCCCATTTAATCCTCATAACAGCCCTGTGAGGTAGGTTAGGCGTTGAGGCAGTGACTGGCCCAAAGTAACCAAGTGAGTTTCATAGCTGTGTGGAGATTTGAACCCTGGTCCCCTAGGTCCAAGTTCAACACTCTAATCACTATATCACACTGGCTCTGAGGGCAGAAAGGGAGCAGGATGAGACACAGAGACAACTGCTTTTTCTCAAGCTGAGGCTTAAGGGGTCTAAAGTGTGGCCCACTGCACACCCCTCTCTCATAATTAATTTCTCAACTTTTTGGCTGGCAGGAGTTCCTTCCAGAGTCACAATTTATCCATTGTAGGCAACCAGTCACTCTGCCCCCCTCCTTGCAGACACATTGTTTTGGCTGAGCCAACAATTCCTCTGTCCTGAGCTGCACCTGCGCATGTACAACCATGTGGTACAAGTGCCCAAGAAACGAAGTTGGCTGGGACAGATATTTCTTTTCCACTCTGGAACATGCCACCATTTTATTTTATTTTATTACTTTATTTGTTTTGGCTCAATACAGAGTGCCAGAAAAATAAGCTTTGTGTTGAGGAGCCAGGCATTCATCTGAATGCACATTTTGACTTGCTCCTGTTAGTCTTTCTCTCATAGTGGAGAAGTGATAAGTTTTGCTGATTCACACACACACACACACACACACACACACACACACTTAAGAAAATGGATTCCTCACATTAACCTGCCCAGAATCCAAGGTCACCTTTTGAAGCCCTGGGTGCCCCCAGGCAGATGATGAGCAGAGAATGATGGGGTTTTTTGGGTTGTGATGTGTGGCCTTTTCTCCATGTTTTCTCCATGCTTTCTACCACCCCTATATTCTCTTGCATGTCTTTTCAGAGTATCTTATTTACCCATGCCTTTTAAATTCTGGCTTATTGCTACAACCTGTGCTTTTCTGAGTTTACTGCTCTGCAGGTTTCGTTAGTTTGCTTGAGACTGTAGCCTTTGCAATACTGTTTGTTTGTTTCCTTCTCTGGAAATAGCAATATTGAAAAGAGGAATTTTTTCTTATTTTTAAAGGACTGTTTTAAGAGCAAGGAACAAAACAGTGGATTGTACATAGAATCAGTGGGACCTGCACCTTGTCGTGTGGAGTGTTTCTGTTGTCCTAAGAATAAGAACCCGCCTGCTGATCAGTCCATCTGGTCCAGCATCCTCTACTCACAGTAGCTAAGCCCTGGGAAGCCTGTAAACTGGACCCGAGTGCAGCAGCACTTTGCCCACCTGCAGTTCCCAGCAGCTGACCTGCAGAGGTACGATGGCTCTGACGGTGGAGTTAGAAAAGAACCAATCATGGCTGGTAGCTACTGATAGCCTTACCATCCATGGGTTTGTGTTGTCTTCTTCTTCTTTGATGATCACTTGTAGCCGAGTAAGATTGTCTTCCATGAGCACGGTTTTAACAGTGAGTCCGTAAGTGACTGTGGAGGCCAACTCTGGATCCACACTTCCTTCCACAGTGGGGACATTGGTTTCTGGGCAGGAATTGATCACGGTGAGGGTTTGCCAGGCGTGCCTTCCTCTTAGCACATTTCTCCCTTTCATCCTGACTTCAAGCATCTTCAAAGCCCATGACACTTCTGATCGGCAAGTCCTAGGCTCTGTGCTTTAACCCACAGCGTCATCCGCGTCCCTCTTAAAGCCACCTGAGTTGGTGACTATCAGTACCCCCTGTGGGAACAAGTTCCAAAGTTTAAGCATGTGCTGCATGGATAAATGCTTCCTTTTATCTGTCCCGAACCTTCCAACATTCAACTTTGCTGGAGGTCCTCAAGTTCTAGTGTTAGGAGAGAGGGTTGAGCCATTTTTCTCAATGCACTTTATCCATGCTGGGCATAATTTTATAAACTTCTGCCATGCCACCTCTTACTCTAAACTAAAAAGCCTCCAAGGGTCATCTCGTCCAACCTTCTGCAATGCAGGAATCTCAGCTAAAGCATCCATGACAAATGGCCATCCAACCTCTGCTTAAAAATCTCCAAGGAAAGAAAGACCACCACCTTCCAAGGGAGCCCGTTCCACTGTTGAACAGCTCTTACTGCAACCTTTCTCATGGGAGGGGTTGTGTGTCTCTCCACCCCCTTGACCATTTTGGTTGCCCTTTTCCAGGATATTCCATTCCATTCTTCCTCACCCAACCCCCAGTGTCCCACCCCCTGCTCCAACAGCAAGCCAACATTCAGTGCCCACTGAGCAGCCTCAATCATATGGCTTTGATGATGTACTTAGTCTGGCAGAGGATGCGGTCTAAAGATATTTGTTGTTTGGCAAATCATGGGCTTTTCCCATGGGCTTTTCCCAAGCTCGCTGATACCATTTTGGGGACACTCAGATAACTAAGTTCATTTTTAGCATATTTGGTGATCTAATGTGTGAGGTGAGATACCAGGGGAAATTGCATATTAACCGATTCCCACCCCCCACCCCTGCCCAAGGTAAGATACTGATTAGCTTTCAGTGCTTTTGTTACTTGATAGAGCACTGTTATGATCTTAGAAATGTAAATGAATTCCAATTAAGAACAGGAACATCTCCAGGGAAAGTTCAGTGACAGGCAACTATAGTGCCAGGGGAGGATATAAATGATGAAAAGAGACTCACAGTCTTCAGGAAGACTGACGCGTTAGAAAACAAAAATGAAGACAATGGCTGCGTTGTGCTCTTAAGCTGGATCGAGAAGACGTTGACTCGACTTCACTTAGCAAAGTTATGGATTTAAGTTCTTAAGTAAATACTAAGGTCAAGGAGTTGTTTATACCAAAGTTCATCTTGGATCCTTGAAACCAGTTTTCAGAGCACAGAGAACAAATGTAGTATTAATTAAAATAAACCAATACCGTACCTTCTTTTTTCTTTACTTATTTCAACTATTTATAACTGTGCCATGGGGGAATCCGTTGCAGACGACTGCAGTGCCTGGAGACAGGCCGCCAAGTTGTGTATCCATAGCATTGACCAGAGGAGAAATGACCACTGGGAGGAGCACAGAGAGAAGGAACGTCATGGTTAATCTACAGCAGCGCAACTGGATGCCTTCATCTGCCCCAGCTGCAACGACACGTGTCTCTCCTATATTGGTCTCTCTAGCCCCACCAAGCACAGCAAGCACTCTCTAGCCCAAAAGCATGACTTCACCCTAAAGGCACACTCCTTCATTGTCTCCCAAGACAGATAGATGCCAGCACACATATAAACGGACCAACATGGTATTGTCTAAGTGGTGTGCATGTGCAGGTTATTTTCCCCTCCTTGGTATGAAGGACCCACAACCAGCACCAAAGACACCTGAGGGAAGGGCTTTGGGAGAACAAAAAGCGATTTCCCGGCCCACTTAAATCCTAGCACATCTCCGGTTAGAAATTGAGCACAGGCTGATGGGAAGTTGTTAGTTATATATAGCTGGAGTCTAAGCACACCCACCACCCACGAAATAGCCCAGGGAACACCATCCATTCAAGGCTGGGCTGGTTGTGGACAATTCCCAGGGGTCCCTCTTTCCTCCTCTTTACCTGGTAGAAGGTACAGGCGTGCCAAGTTGGGCCCAACATTGGGGGAGAGGGCCATCGCGTATGCATGATGTCACACTTGCGATGCCATTCCCCCAGTCTGGACAGGCCTGCTGGGACAGTGAGAATGAATGATATGTGACTAATTATATGCAGCTTTATGTGCTCTGTGCCAAGTACTTCCCCCATCTCATGTGATTGTGGGCAAGGCAGCTGCTGGTTGTCACATAACCTTAGAGGGTAGATGTAGTATACAAAGGGAAGCAAGTTTTGTCCCATTGCATTAAAGACCTGGGCCACTGTTGTTGCTGCTGTTTTGCCCCAGTCCTTTCCACACTTACATGGAAGTTAGACCTACCTATTGCACTTAATTGGGCAGACTTCTGAGCAGAGAATGTGCCATGAAGCTATTGTGAGTGCTGATATTGCTTGTGTTTTGGAATTCTGCGCTGCTTTCTCACTAATGTTTCGTCAGGAGTCAACTGGGAGAGTTCATAGCTCTGAGAAAATTATTATTATATTTATTATTTGCTGCATTTCTATCCCACCTCTTTCTTCAAGGAGCTCGTGGAGGTGTACATGGTTCCTCCTCCTCCTGATTTAATCCCTCCTCAACAACCCCGTGAAGTGGGTTAGTCTGGGAGACCTTTGCTGGCCCAAGGTCACTTGGGGAGCTCCAGTGTCTCCCAGGGCCTAGCCTTGACACTCTAACCATTACAGTGGTACCTCGGCTTACAGACGCTTCAGGTTACATACGCTTCAGCTTACAGACTCTGCTAACCCAGAAATAGTACCTCAGGTTAAGAACTTTGCTTCAGGATGAGAACAGAAATCATGCTCCAGCGGTACCGTGGCAGTGGGAGGCCCCATTAGCTAAAGGTACCTCAGGTTAAGAACAGTTTCAGGTTAAGAGCGGACCTCCAGAACAAATTAAGTTCTTAACCCGAGGTACCACTGTACATCACACTGGCTCCCAAACTGTCCTTGTCTTGTAAAAGGTTGAGGAGGGACGTCATGAAAGGGCAACAAATTGTTCATTATTCTATTTGATGGTGTTTGTGTTTTAACTGCTGGGTGATGAAGAGAGGGGAGCTTGTAGGATTTTCTTCTTCAGGTGTCAAGTTGGCGGGCCTTGGATATTGTGCACCTTGATTTGTTGGTGGCACTATATCCTGCTCTACCTCAGGCGGCAAAATGCCTTGGGCTGGCGCTGAAACCAAGCTCTGGGTCTCTGATTCAAAAGAGAATGAATCACATTCCAGGTTCTTAAATGGTCCTTTGTTGTTTAAGCCTCTTTTTATGTTGCTGCAGAAATAATCCATTATGCACCTAAGAAGTTTGGATATCTCCCTTAAAAAAGGGGAGGGGGAGACTGTATTATTATCATTTGTCTCTAGGTGGGGCAGTAGAGTTAAACCGAAGCGAAAGAACATTCATTCTGAAAAAGAAAGTGAGCAGCAAATGTGTCAAAAATATATTGATATTATTTCTCTGTCTGTGTGTCCATGGAGAGGAGAGCATGAGATAATATATTTTTGTTTTTTTCCCTTTAGTTCTCAAACATTTTTGTTACTGATAAAATTATATTTACTTTTCCCCCACTAGCTAGCGTATGCGCTGGTGTTGCATGTGTAGTGTGAGATATGGTTGTCCTAGTGTCATGGAAAATTGTCCACATCATTAATGACATTGCTTCTCTCCCCCGTAGTGCCCGTAGCAGTTGTTGACCTTTATAAAAGTTTTTTTTAAAAAAAATATTTATTTAGAGACTGTGTGCTTCCCCATTATCCCATGCGATCATGCCTGTGGCCTGGCCTTGAACATGGTGTGCAATCTATTGCCAAGGCTTACTCTTCCTCTGCAGTAATATCCACCACTTAGTGAACATTTTACTTTTCTAAACATTGCTTTCACAGCTGAATCTGCCTCCTTTCAGCACAGGTATGCACATGCCTCTTGCTTTCTCAAAACATAGGAAGCTGCCTTATATCTATTTGAACCCTTGGTCTATCTGCCTCACTATTTTCTACACTGGCTGACAGCATTTCCCCAGGGTTTGAGAGAGAGAGAGACTGTGTGTCTTCCGGCCCCATCTGGAGTTCTTGAGGGTTGAACGTGGGGACATGCTACTTGACCACTGAGCATCTTCCCTTGAACACAAGCAGGACTGTCCTCTTCCTAGCAACAAGACTGTCACCTAGACAGCCCATATTTCTTATACGGGAAAAAATAATAATATTACTAGTACTTGTTCAGCACTAGAACAAGTATAGCACAACTCTAAGAAAGAAAAATTTACTTTTATTCAGTGCAATCTTGTACGTTTCTACTTAAAAGTTCAGGTCAACGTTGAGGTCAACAGGACTTACTCTTAGCTAAGTGGGCGTACGATTGCAGATGAAATCATCCAGAAAGGCCTTTGTCCTCTATTGTGCTCTGGTCAGTTCCTCTGCTTAATTTCATCTGGCCAGCCACTCCCTGACACAATAGGAGCCAATCTATTCTAGAACACATGAGAGATCCAGTATGCCATACACATTAAAAAGAGATATCCTAGATGTGTTTACTCAGAAGTAAGTCCCATTGGGTTCAGTTAAGTGTTTCTGGATAGCAGCCCCAATCTCTCATATGCAGTCTGTCTATACAGTAGGCATGCTGTGGAAAAATTGTGGCAAGCATAAGATAAGTGAAAGTACAAATCTGGCAAAAAAATTTTTAAAAATGAACTGACTAGGGAAATATGAGTTTTATTCACTCAAAGTTTGTGTTTTCTTTCCAGTGTGGTGCTCTTGTTGTAATGCCACTAGTTTGTCCATAAGTATAGCGTCCCATACCTGTGAAAGCCAAACTCAAAGAGATTTACATTTAGAGTCCTCAAATACTTGCAATTAAAAATCTGGCAGCAGGCAACAAATGGTTAGTAAGATCTTTATCAGGTATTCCTTCGGCTTCTAAAGGAAAAGAATATAACCATGCTATTTGGTGGTCTGATTGGACCAGGCATTTCATAATCTTACTTATGGGCTGGAAAACGTTTTCCCAAAAGGGAACAATCTTTAGCTTATATTCGGAAAATATGCCCATCCCATCCTAATAGTATGCTAAAAGACATTCTGAAGTTTCTAGCAGAATTTAGTAGTGGGGGCGGGGGGGATCTTTGCTTGGACACCAGTGTAAACAGTCTTGTAATATGGACCCATTTACAGTGGTACCTCGGGTTACATACGCTTCAGGTTACAGACTCTGCTAACCCAGAAATAGTACCTCGGGTTAATAACTTTGCTTCAGGATGAGAACAGAAATTGTGCTCTGGCGGCGTGCTGGCAGCTGGAGGCCCCATTAGCTAAAGTGGTGCTTCAGGTTAAGAACAGTTTCAGGTTGAGAACGGACCTCCAGAACGAATTAAGTACTTAACCTGAGGTACCACTGTATTATGTTACCCTGACCAACTTTTATGCCTGATCCTTTTCATGAGAGAGAACATATCTACAAGGAAGATGTCTAAGACAGCTTCCCAAATTCAGAAAATGAGGAAAAGAGGGGACTCGTCCTTTCTGCAATGCAATCAAGCAGACAAACCACAGGTAATTGAATTAATGTCAATGTTAAAAAGGGAGTGGGAAAACATCCATCAGCAGTAAGCCCTGCAAAACAAGGTACATATTAACATAACAAAAAGGGGAAGCCTTTATCACCAATGCTTAGCAAAAAATAGCACAATCCTGATCCCATTAAATTCAAAGACTAATAGGATTAAATCTAATGTATCTGACACACTTCTGCACAACAATGGTCTTTTGAAGGATTTGATGATCTACAGCCACAAACTTACATTAAACCCATCCCTTACAAGTGAATGAATCCAATGTTAATTCACTCTAGGGCATTTTCGAAACAGAGGGTTTTGAAACCAAAGGGCTGTGGCAGCCCCTATGCTGATAGCTACTGCTAGTCCATTTAGCTGTGGGGCAACAGAATCAGCACCATGTGGAATGCAGGAAGTTGCCTGGACTATTCTGCCCTTTATTGGATGGCAGTTCTCCAGGGATTCAGGCAGAGGGGTGTTTCACATTGCCTGCTACCTACCTAATCCTTTGAACTAGAGATGCTAGGAACCGAACCTGGGTTCTTCCACATGCAAAGCGTTTGCTCTCCCCACTGAGCTATGGTCCTTCCCCAGTCAAGAGATTTGTGGTTTCCTGGATGTCAGACTGCAGGTTTTAGATTGCATATTTCATTATTCCACTACAGGAAACCAAAGGCTGCAAGTAAACAACAACAACAACAACCAAGCATATATGAAAGACGGATTCCACCAGACATGCTATTTTATTTCTGTATGCAGTGATATTCCTGCTTCCTGACCACTATTTTAGAATGACCACCTTCACTCTGAATAACACAGCCACAGGAAAAGCTTCACTACTTGGTTCTGTTAATTGTAGCCATAGCAGAGATTAATGTATGCAGCATAAGCAGCAGGGGGTGGGGTGGGGGAAGAATTACTGCAGGGCCAGTTCTTTTTCTCCATGCTATATCCTCTTGGGAGAAGAAGAAGAAGAGGAGGAGGAGGAGGAGGAGGAGTTTGGATTGGATAGCCTGCTTTATCACTACCTGAAGGAGTCTCAAAGCGGCCAACATTCTCCTTTCCCTTCCTCCCCCACAACAAACACTCTGTGAGTCTTCAAAGAAGTGTGACTAGCCCAAGGTCACCCAGCAGCTGCATGTGGAGGAGCGGGGACGCGAACCCGGTTCCCCAGATTATGAATCTACCGCGCTTAACCACTACACCACACTGGTACACTGGGAACACTGTGCTGCTTTTCCTGCTTCCCGTTTGGTGTTGTGATTGCTGATCTGGTCACTGGGGAGGGGCTACCTGGACAATGCAAAAGGAAGAAGAATAGTTATTCAGAAAAGAAGAGCACAAGATTCTTAAGTTAGTGGTGGTGATGGAACTCCTGTAATTCTTGATGATGCCTGTTTTTTAAAAATCCTTTTCATTCCGATTTCTTTCCTGGTCTAGGCACTGAAATTCCTTTGGTTGCTCTGGAGTATAAGCTATGTCATGAGAAGGACAAGGAGAGTGCTTCCTTGTTATTTCTCTTGGACTTCTTGGTGGCTTTTGGTCCCATCCACCTTGGTAGACTTCTGGAGCAGCTATCTGTGATGTGGGATGTGGGATGTGGGAACAGTTCTGTATTCTTTCCATGCCTACATGGATGGGCATTTCCAGAATATGGTGCGGGAACTATTGCCCTTCCAGAAGGCAGTTATGAGCTACCACAGGCTTTTTTGTTGCCCATGTTTCATGTGACCAAAGAGATGCGAGTCAGTCTCATCTGGATGGGATTGGGCTCTGCATGAAGGACCAGGCTGACAGGTTATTAGAAATGGTTTCAGAGAACTAGCCCTGTGCCAGCTGACCTAGACTCTCTGGGAAGGGACTTCTATGACCAGTACAGTTTTATTATGTTCTATGTGAAATGTAATATGGAGAGAGACAGTGCAATGCAGTGGTCAGCCAATGGTCATTAGCCTTGATGGCTATGTTCTACCTCCGTTGAGCCACCAGACCATTTCTCCCCAATCACATCCTATGTGTGGCGCAGGATGTAGCTACAAAGGAACAACAGGGATCTTAAAGTGAGCTCCCGATTCTTCTTTTGCAAGCAGGGCCTGCTGACGGCACTGGTCAGCTGATTAACACTGACAACAAGCCCCACTGGGACTGGCTGGCAAGTCCCAACTGCAGCCAAGGAAGCTCACTGTAATTCAGTTCATAGGGGCATGTTCTTCCTTTTACCCTCTCTGCCATCTATAGACTCTCCTTCCCTTGTCAAAGCCCTTGGAGCAAGAATTGCCTTTTTGTTTCTTACTAATAAGAATCATGTGCATCAAATGGAAGAGGGATTCCTGTAGTTGTGAGTTAACAGGACTGCTGAGTAATAAATGGCACACTGTAGTGTAATAACTGTCCCAAAAATGCTATAGAGAGAGGGATTTTCCACTTCCAGAAATCCTGAAACGTGAGTGGAGCTGATGTAGCATTGTGGCTGAGAGAATGAGCTATGAATCAGGAGATTCCTACTTCAAACTTGCCTCTGCCATGAACTCATTAGGCACATTTAGGTGAATCTCTGCCCTCATCCCTTCCTTATCTCCCCCGCACCAATATGCTTTAAAAAGGAGATGATAATACTGACTTGTATTGCAGAATGTTGTTAGGATTGCAACTAGATAATATCTTGAAAGCACTAAACGAATGCCAGGTATTAATAGATTGGAAAATAAGTATTTATTTTCTTACAAACTGAAACTGGCCTACATTCATTTTTTAAAAACTCACTTCCTCATGAGTAGCCCGATATACAGAGCAATGAAAAACATCAGAGAACTTGTTTGCCAGACTAACAGCATAGTATGCATGCTTACTAAGTCTCAGTAAGTTAAATGGTGCTTATTCCAAAGAATAATTGTTCAGGAGTGCAGCCTAAGTTGTTAGGATGATTTCCCCCCCTCAGCACAGCAATCTGCCTCAAAACTATGGTGTTAAAGCTCATTGCGATGTCCAAAAAAAAAAAAAAGCTGAAATGTTAGTGGCTGCTTAGAATCCAGTTGTGGCTTCTAATATCTGGGGAGGCATGGGAGATAGTGAGTTTGGAGTAAGTTCATGAGGTGAAACCTCCTACTCAGAATTACTTAAATTATTTGAATAGCCATTGTGTAGGAGGCCTAGCATTCCATTATAATTAATAGGCCAGCTGTTGTTCCAGGATACAGATTAGAGTACACAGGATCATCTGACTTCTTAGACCATTTTTTTCATGACCGAGGTTGAAACCAACAGGCTGACAACACGAAATTGAAGTAGAAATTCTGGGGGTAGGGGTGTCTATGTGTTCATGAAGCAATTGTGTATATTGTGATGAAATATTGCATCCCTGGGTGTTTTGCATGGAACCGTAAAACACTCTGTAGAATGCTAACAGAAACTATGTTTTAAATGCTAATATCTAACTTATCTGAAGGGTAGAATATTTAAACATTAAGATCATAGTTGTGTTGACTACTAAACCTTTGTCAAAGCTGATGCCGACCATACGTTACCCCAAAATGTTTTCCCTACTTTAGAACTGCTTTCATTATAGTCATGCAGATGTATGCAGATTTAATCAGTTTTAAAAATCAAATAATCAACTAAAATGTGCATGATTAGTGAACTTAGATTAGCAGCAATGGTGAAAATTGCAACAAATCATGTGCCATGAAGTAAACTACTGCCTCTTGAAGATGCTCATCACAAACCAGTTAGGGCAAATCCATTATGGTTTCAAAACTGGGTGGACAGGTATCCCAGCAATAACTTCTCAGGTGTGCATGCACACCCTAGTTATTTCATCTTACACTTAACTCCACTCTCCTTCGAAGTCCATACCACAGACAGTCACTATTGAAGCCCTGTTCAAAAAGACCAGCTTGGCTTCTGCTCAAGATTCCTGAAGCATGTCCTTGTATCATGCAAAAAAGTATACTTTTTCCCTTCAAAAGTATGATTTTTCTTCATATGCATATATTTTGATTAATTTACATGAGTTCTCCCATTTCATTTCGTTATCTAAAATGTATTTAATTAGATGAATGCCCTAAGGTGGGTCATGTGTGAATGTTGCTGACATGATATAGAAAATGTAATTGAATGTACAGTAAATCCAATTCATTTCAAAACTGAATGCACATTTTAGTCATACTATTTGTTTCATTCAATTTTCAAATACCACCACCAACAAATGATTTCCAGAATCACATGACACCCATATGTGAAGGAGCAGCTGCTCCAGTTAAGATTTAATGAAGAATAATAGAATCATAAAACTGTAGTTGGAAGGGACCCCAAGGTTCATCTAGTCCAGTCCCCTGCAATGCAGAAATCTCAGCTAAAGCATCCATGACAGATGGCCTTCCGAGCTCTGCTTAAAAACTTTCAAGGAAGGAGAGTCCACAACCTCTCAAGGGGAGTCCACCAGCTCTTACTGTCAGAATGTTCTTCCTGATGTTTAGTCAGAATCTCTTTTCTTGTAACTTGAAGTCATTGGTTCGAGTCCTACCCTCCAGAGCAGAAAAAGCATGCTTGTTCCCTCCTCCATGTCACACAGATGGCTATTATTATATCTCCCCTCACTTTCCTCATTTCCAGGCTAAACATACTCAGCTCCTTCAACCATTCCTCATAAGCCTGTTTGCAGATCCTTGATTGTTCTGGTTGCCTTCCTCAGCACACATTCCAAGTGTCAACATCCTTCTTAAATTGTGGTGCCCAGAACTGAACACAACATTCAAGGTGTGGTCTGACCAAGGCAGAATAGAGTGGTACTATTCTTCCCTTGATCCAGACACTATACTTCTGTTGAAGCAGCTTATCCTGTGCTTGTTTTGCTCTTTCCTTTTCCCTTAGGTCTTGCATCTATTAGATTGTGAGACTGTGGGCAGGGACTGCCTTATCTTTCCATAACTGCACCACTAGAAGGCAGGTGCTTCATAAGTGCATATTAACAATAACTATTTGAAAACAGCGTGGCTCCCTAAAGTTAATACAACCCCCCCCCCCGCCCTGTAAGAGACTATACCTTGTCCGGCAGCCCCCCATTACAATTGCCAATATGTGTATTTATCTAACCTAATTTAATTTATTAATAATATGCCAGCTATAACCATCCATAAAGCAGAGAAAATATTTTTGGATGCGGATCTTCCTTAGAAATGTGTTGTTTTTTAAAAAACAAACCAACCTAAGTCTCTGTTTCATTAAGCAATGCCTTGGTCGGAGAAAGAAAAGTCTCATTAGAATAACCAGCAAAGCAGTATTTGGTTAGCTACTGAATGGCCCGCTTCTGTTTTCCTTTCCGCCTAGCGGGAAACTTTGGAAAACGGGCGGCTGATGCTTTGAAACATTACAACACAACGGAGCGGCGCGCGCTTTGTAACTTTTTTATCCGGCTTCTGGCAGCCTCAGCCTTATCCCAAACTTTTATTTTCACCGAAACTTCTTCATTTCCACGGGCTTCGGCGCTCGCAGCCCTGCCGGGGACCCGGCTGCAGCAGCCGAGGCGGCACTCCTTCCGGCTCTCCCTCCCCCTGCGCTGGCTTAGCAACCCCGTCGCAACCTCTCGGGTCGCTGGAGTGTGTCAACTCCGGTTTCGAAGGCTGCGCAGGTCGCAACACGCCCGGGAAAGAGCGCTTGGGTTGGCGGCGAGTGACGCAACGGCCGCGCGCGCGCGCGTGTCAATAGAGCAACCCTGACTCGCAGCAGCACGTGCATGACCTTTATAATTAAATTCCCCGTTTCACAATAAGCGCAATAAAGGCACTCGGGGCGGTGCATTTGCAAAAAGTAATTATGCCGGGGCCTGGCACCGGAGCTCGCTGAGCAGCCGAGGCGTCGTAGCCCACGGGCAGCGTTTCCAAAACACTGCGCGCGTTCACACCCTCCCACACAGCCCCGGCGGTGCGGCTTTCAGAGGCGGGCGCCGGGTTCAAGGGCGCAGCGAGGCTCTCCCACTGGGTGCTGCTGGACGGGAGAAGCCACGCCGTTGCGTGTGCTCTGAGGGAAGGAGATTAGCAGAGCCTGTTATGCACTCTGTGTGTGTGTGCGTGGCGCCTTGTTGTGTGAGCGCTTCTGAGGGGGGAGCGTCGTTTTCGCTTATCGCCCAGGGCGGGGTGCCGAGATGGCTCTCCAGCGAGCCGTAACCGAGGAAGGTTTCGGTGTCCTCAGGGCGGGGTGTGTGGGGAGGGAGGGGAGGGGAATCGGGGCGCGGCGCGGCCCACGGTGTGGTGGGCGAGTCAAGATGTCCACTTCTGGGCGCTGTAGGGCGATGATGTCAAAGGGGTGGGAGTTTCGCCTCAGGAGGGTGGAGGGCCCTCCCTCAGCGAAGGGGCGGGCACAGCCGCGCCGTGTCTTTGGGGACGGAAAGGTGTTTTGTGTGGAAGGGAGTGGGGGGGTGGCGCTTTGACGACGACGACGAGCGGGGGACGCCGCGCACGGAAAGTCCTGCCAACTCGTGGCGAGGCGGGGCGGGCGCGCATGACGCGAGCGCGCACTAAAACCTGACACTCGCCAGCTGTTCGGGCTCCTCCTCGCCCCCCTCCCTGCCCCCCTTCCTTCTCCCTCTTTCTCCTCCCCTCCCCCGCGGCGTCGGCTGCTGCTGCTGCCGCCGCCGCCCCAGTGCATTGTGGGCGCAGTCCGTTGTTCATTTGCCATTCGACCTGGGCCGGGGCCTGCTGGGGCGGAAGGGCTGCTGCTGCTGCTGCTGGGGCTGGCGGAGTCGGATCCATTGTGGGGGAGAGCGAGCGCTTGAGGAGAAGGAGGAGGCGGCGGCGGCCACACGGGCTAGAGAGCGCCGGGATAAGATTTCAGCCTCCCCCCCCTCGCCCTTATTCCTTTTTTTTTAATTACTCGGGAAGGCTGACTGGAACCTAACCGCGAAGGCTCGCTGCCTCCGTCGTCTTTACCCGTCACCGCGGTCGGTTAGGAGGGGAGGGAGGGGGGCGGGCGACAGTTGGGCGCGCGGCGGGAAGAGAGAGGGAGGGGGCGCGAGGGCGGTGGGGAGGCAGGCGGGCGGGGGGCGCGCGCGCGCTCGCCCGCCATGTTCGCCGAAATGAACCGCAGGACCTTGGCGTTCCGGGGGGGCGGCCTGGTCAGCGCGGCCGCCGCCGCCGCAGTTGCGGGAGGCGGCGGCCCGACGGCTAACGGGGGCGGCGGCGCGAGCGAGGCCTGGGTCCGCCAGGAGGCCGAGCAGCTGAACGGCCAGGGGGTGGAGGAGGAAGTGGAGCTGGAGACTGTGGAGTTCGATGTGCCTGAGCTGGAGGCCACGGACGCCGCCGGGAAGGACCTCCTGCTCTTGCCCACCACTCCTCCGAACTCGGTGGGCGCCGACGCGCCGGTCGCTGCCGCCCCCGCCCCGGTGGGCCCCATGTTCGCCGAGAGGAACCGCCGGACCTTGGCCTTCCGCGGCGGGGGCTCGGCGTCGGCGAACAATGGCTGCGAGGGGGCGGCCTGGCCGCGGCGGCCGTTGAACGGGCGGGGGGCCGGCGGCGGCGAGGAGGAGGACCTGGAGCTCGTGGGCGTGCTGGAGGGGAAAGACCTGGTGCAGGACGGGGGGTCGCTGAGCGACAGCAGCGAGGACGAGGAGGACGGCGAGGGGGGCAGCCTGGGCGATGGCAGCGGCGCCGAGGGCGGCAGCTGCAGCAGCAGCAGGCGGTCCGGGGGAGACGAGGCGGAGGTCAGCAGCGTGGGCGCGGGGGAGGGGGAAAGCATCCAGCACTTCCCGCTGGCGGCCCGGCCCAAGTCCCTCCTGCAGAAGCTGCACGTCTCCTTCCAGAGCGCCTGGCTCAAGGAGTTCCCGTGGCTGCAGTACTGCCAGCAGACCGGACTCGTGTCCTGTGCCTGGTGCGCCGCCGCCGCCTCCACGAACACCTCCGCGGACGGCGGCAGCAACGGCGGCGGAGGGCACGACGAGCTCTGCAAGGGCACTCGCAACTACAAGCGCGCCCTGCTTCTCAGGCACCACATCTCCACCGAGCACCGCCTCAACGAGCCTGTCACTGCTGAGCAGGTCAGTAGAATCAGGGCAGGGGGGGAGCAGTGTTTTCGACGGGGGGGGGGGCGGCGGCTGATGTGGGGGTCAGGGCTGGGGGGCATCTCTTTCTCCTTTGGGGAGTCTCGTGCGAGGCAGCGTGCCCACGTGTGCGAGCTGCTTTAAATGGATTCTCCTCTCCCCTATAGCCTGGGTTTGAGGGCACATTGTACTCTGTTCACCTTCTGTCTCCAGTAAGCAGATTATTCTGCCTTCTGTTTTCAAGCTGACTTGTCTGTTAGTTTTGTTTAGAAGCTTTACCGACTGCCACATAACCTTTTAACATTGTGAGCTGCCATAATATTTACCTTGTATAATAGCTTCCTGTATGGTAATTACTTGTTTCTCCAATCTATTTCTCCAATGTAAAAGATGGGGAATACACAAGTAAGGTTTTCCTGGCAGGCAGTAACCTCTGCAGTTGATCCCTGTGCAAATGTAAAGTGCACATTTGTCTTTGTACCACCACATAGGCCCTGGATCAAGATGCATATATGATGCTTTAACACAGAGTGCCCTATGCTTCAAAAACACAAATAACCACAGTTGG
This sequence comes from Podarcis raffonei, assembly GCF_027172205.1. NCBI lineage: Eukaryota > Metazoa > Chordata > Lepidosauria > Squamata > Lacertidae > Podarcis > Podarcis raffonei. The sequence goes on along the minus strand of NC_070608.1, from coordinate 30,025,754 downwards.
AAAAATCTGTAAATGATACTGAAATTTATTTATTGCATTATATCCCACCTTTTTCTCCAAGGAGCTCAATATGATGTACATTGTTCTTTCTGTCCTCATTTAATCCCCACAACAACCCTGTGAAGTAGGTTAGGCTGAGAGGCAGTGACTGGCTCATGGTCACTTAGTGAACTTCATGGCAGAGTGGGGATTTGAACCCTGGTCCCCCAGATCCTAGTGTAACACTGACCACTACACCACACTAGGTCTAATTGTCTGAAATGAAACTTTGAAGAGTTCTCAGAGTTTTGTGAAAGGTGTAATTCACCCCCACACAAAGACAGCAGATAGTTTATAAATAGTTCTGAAGGATGCTTTGAGTGGCTTTCATTATCTTCAGTGCAATGGTTATGTGTAGAATATTGATGAAACCAAGTGAGTTGCGTAGAAGCTTTTGTGCAGGTTTGCAATATTACATTAATTGTCTAGCCTACTCCAATAGGAATATTCTGTATTCCTAGATACTATCAAACTTTAGAAATTCCCTCAGCTTTCTGGATGTAAAACTGATACTGAAATTAGTTGCACATGACACTTTTGCATCTGCAAGCCTGGATATAGATGATTAAATATCTACATAGTATGTTTGGTTCTACATTTATTAAAATAGTGGTGAAGTAGAATTTTTTACATTTCTAGGAATTCAGAATAGCATTTCTAGTTTTATAAAAATAATTTAAGATTGGTTAGGAGAATCAGCTAAGGGATATGTGAATGAAACAGATGCCCATGTACATCTGAATCATGCGGTCATCTGATGGTTGTGCACATTCAAAGAGCTAGCTTATGGCTAGTGACTTGGCCTAAGGCAAGGGTAGGAGCCCCGGGGCCTCCAGATTTTGTTGCTCCCAGTCAGTATGACTAGTAGAATGGATGTTAAACAGCCCAGCAATCAATGTCTGAGGGCCCACAGGTCTTCCATTCCTGGCATAAGGCAGCACAAGGATCTTCATAACTGAGAAACTGAAATTGGCCATGTGGAAGACAGTGTTCAAAGTTATGGCAGTTCCCCTAAAACTTGCGTGATTATTACAGAATATATGTAACCACAACACAGTCTTTCCCCACCATTCCATGTCTTGGTGTGAGTGTGCCTCTTACCTCATTTGGGTTAGTAGGGCAGTACTAGAGAGGCTGGAATGGGTATAGGGCCTGTGCATAGGCAGGCTCCAAAACATTCTCATCTGGGGGGGGCATAAATAGACTTTCACCCTAAGCATGGTAGGCCAGCACCTCCCCCCCCAAAAAAAATCACTGGTATGTTCTTGCCTCCTTGCCAGAACCAGTGAGTGCTGGACAGATGAGCTGCATCTGACTTTTATCAACACACTCCTGCCTCTTCTCTTCTGGACCAATTGCAATTGAAGAGGGAGCTGGGGAATGGGCAGCACATTACCTGTTGTTGACAGGTGCTGGGAATGGAGGTGGTTGTTGTGTCTGCCCCCCCCCCCAATTGGTGGAGAGATGGGAGGGAGAAATAGAGGAAGCAATCCTGGCAGTTCCTTTACAACTCCAGTCTCAGGGTTAGGGCAGGGAAATCTCTGTACAGGTGCCTAGGAGGTAATTTATGAAGCAGAATGTAGACACCTCTGCTTTCCTGAGCTTGGAGCTGGAAATAAGGATTGTTTTCACTGCGTTTGTGCTTTGTTTTTGAAGATGCTTTCCTCAGAACAGTACAATATTTGGTACTTAAGGGGCAAGGTCATAGTAATGATGATTGGCTTTGAAGGCCAGCTTAAATTTGTGACCTTCTCTATTGACTTCTGTCTTCGTGTGCTACATGTTCCTACTGCTTTTAGCATGGATAGTCACTTAGGCTTTAAGCACTATTGAATAAATGCCTTTTCAATTTTATAAACTTCTAGGTTTTCCTGCTTGAAACTTTTGTGCTGGAAAAAGGACAGTATGCCTTTCAAACACCCAGAGCTTGGTTTGGTGCTTTCTATGCACTGTGCATCTTTTCAGTCTTTTAACTATAGAATTCTTCCTTGTGATTAAAGGAAAGGAAATATTCACTGGTGGCTGTATTTGTATCAACTTGCTGAAAAACAGCTGAAAAACTGTTTCTCATCTGTAGCAGTACTGATCTTAATGAATAGAGTGTTGGAGACTAGTGAAAGCAATGTGTCCTACAGAGTATGTCCTTAAACATTAGCATTTAAATAGTTAACGTATTCTAATTTCTTTATAACAGCTATTGTATTTCAGCACTGAGATAGTGGTGGGTAACAGCTGTAGTTTCAAGTTTACAGGAGTCTCAGATTTGGGAAGTCATTGTTCTGATTCCTTCTAAATGACTTGAATACATTTTGCTTGGGAGATATTTTCCATAAGTCTTATATCTCTTTCTTTCTATTTGAACTTTAGTGGTTATATTTTTCCCTGTAGGTAGCATATCTGGGAAGCCTAACAAATAATTTCCCCCTCAAAGTAAAACATGAGCAGCTCCAATTAGTGTAGTTGTTGCTTTCCTTATTCCATACTTAATTATGTAAAATGCAGAAGTTTTCCTCATAGCCATGCCAGTTGGGCTGATGGGAGTTGTACTCCAAGGCATTGTGAGGGCAACAGATTGAGAAAGCTGGTTTAGACTCATGCAGTGGAGTATATGGGGTATAATATTTTAAATAGGCACAGGAAGCTGATCTCTCTTCAGTTTAAGGATCCCGAAAATAGATGTAGGGCGTTAGTCTCCAAATCTCTTGGGCTTGTGTCTGAAGATCTGTTTGAGGATTAGGTTGTTAAGCTAATTAAAATCCTCCCGTTTGCACATCTTATATTTCACCTTGCATTTCACAGACATTTGAGGGAGCAGCAGTATAAAATAGCAATCTGAATTTTCTTGTAGAATGTATGGAATCCGTTTGTCAAATGTCTAGGTAAAAACTTTGCCTTGTCTAGAAAAGGTGATGTGTGATTATCACAACAGCACATTACAAAGAAAATTTCATTATGCTTTTTTTTAATGATGATTTTCAGTTATGAGAAGTAAGACAAGTAGGATTTCTGTTCTCTTTCCAGTGTAGCACTTGGAAAAGCGCATGGCACACTTCTGCCTGAATATGTAGGCTTTGTGCTCAGCAGGAGCTAAAGTTCTTTAACTTGAAAACTAAATGATCTTCAGCTTCTGTTACTATCATCTTTGCTTCTAAATTTCTAGTGCCTAGGGTTCATGAAGCTGTGTGTTTAGTTAGCTTAGTGTAAAGAACAGACCCAACCCCTTCCCTGTCCATGCATTGTAAACCACTTCAGAAATCAAACACACAATAACAACAATACTTGTGAAATTGCTTGGGTGAAATCCAGTGTTGCATGGATGAACTTTCCCTTCCTCCTCTCTAGCCTGCACACACATCAGCTCTTCCTGCTCTGGAGAGTCCCCAATTCTCTATTAGTTTTGTGGGGCTGCAGGGGAGAGAAATGGTAAGTCCTATTGCTGTGGGCAGTATCCAGAGAAGTGGATTTCTGGCTGTGCAGCAAAACCTCCCTCTCCTTCCCACCATGCATTCTCCAGATCTGTTCTGGAGTATTGGGGGAACTCCCAGAACACATTTGGGTGCACATGGAGAGGAGAAGGAGAGGAAGTTTCATCGTGCAGCCAGAAATTCTATGGCTAATGAAACTTTGTTGGATACCATCCTCTGTTTGCAGACTGACAATTAAATGTTGACCTTTGGGTACACTAAACATAGCTGTGTTTTATTTAATTGTCATCCATCATTAAATATTTCCTGGCTGGTTTACAAAAAAAAATTAAACTACAATATATAATATTTAAAAATGTCAGTAATTAATAAAATACAGCAAAAAACCCCAACCCCAGTTTTCTAGCCCAAATATGACTGAGTCACAAGGCTTGTTAGTGGCTGAAAAGCAGAGGTGTGGTATATTTATACCCTGTGCATTTCTAATGAAATTGTACACCTATGTTTTAATATTTTCTATTTTTTATGTAGATGTCTTGGCATACATATCTGGAGAGGTGCAGTGGGGTGTAGCTATCCTGTTTAGCTGAAATTCTAGGGCTCCAGTCTTGTAATTTGTCTCTTGGAAGTAAGCACCATTGAACTTACTGGGACTTGCCTCCAAGACATGTATAGGATTGTGATGTAAGTAATTGTATCACATATTAAAAAGTTAAAATGTAAACTGTAGTGGTCAACAGTGTGGTATAACTGCTAACTTCAGAAATAAAAAAATAGATTTTTTAAAAATTAAAAATGTGGAAATCACAGCTGAAGACCAGCACTGACATGAAATTATTTATATTGTTTCTATATAATTGGGTGTGAAGAAAATATTTCAAAATCTGCCATAGTTTTAAGTGTCAGCTTTTTGCTGGGATTGAAAATAATCTCATCAGCCTTGTTGACTGTTTACCTTTTTCTTTTTAAAACATATGTTGACTTGAGGATTCTGAATGAAAAGGAGCATTTTGTCTTGGAGGGAAAGACTGGTAGAATAGGTTGCAACTTTTTATAGAAAAATATTAAGTACAATCAGAGTTAGAAATCCGCCAGGTGCATTTTGTGACTGGAGCAGGTCTAACTGACCACGTGGAGATCTCTGGACGCCAGATGACATCTCCATCTGGCTGGCCTCTCCAGCTTTCTTAAGCAGGTAAACAGAAGAGCTTATTTATTGTATTTATATCCCACCTTTTTCTCTAAGGAGTGCATGGTTTAAAACCTCCCCTCAGTTAATCTGTACAACAACCCTGTGAGGTAGGTTAATAGGCTGTGACTGGCCAAAGGTCACCCAGTGAGCTTCATGACTGAGTGGGGATTTGAATCCTAAGCTCCCATGTCTTAGTCCAGCACTTTAACAACTACACCCCCCTGGCTTCCTAGGGTACTACTGCTATGGGGCAGCTATATAAATTAAACAAAATGTCACGTAGAGAAGGGTCTGAAATACTTTTTTTGAAGCTTGAATTTGTTTTATTCTGGATTGTTTGATTTGATGTTTTAATGTGTTGTAAACCGCTTTGAGATTTTTGCTTTAAAATATAAAGTGGTATAGAAATGAAAGGAATAATAATAATAAATTTCATTGCATGAAAAAATGGTACCTAGACATTCTATTGTGGCAACTGTAACCTAGAGTTAAGGTGTCATCTTGAGTTTCTAACCCTGCTACCAATTATAGATTTGTACCTTGCCTTTCAATTGATTAAGTTGCATAAGAAATGAACAAATGTAGGTCAGCTTGCAGAAGAAATGAGTAAATACAGGTCTTCCCAAGACCATAGGATTAGGCAGTAAATGGTAGCTCAGCGGTTTTGGCTTGCTGTTGATTTGTCTGCACATTAACCTAGTACCACTGCCTCGCTGATGTGGGGATCCAGGGCACAGCCCTTCAATGGCTGCGCTCGTTTCTCTCTGGTCAGGGACAGAGGGTGGCACTTGGGGGGGACTGTCGTTGCGCCACTCCTTGGTGTGTGGAGTACCGCAGGGTGCGATACTCTCCCCGATGCTTTTCCACATCTTTATGTGCCCCCTCACACAGTTTTTCAGGTTTTTTCCAGCAAGTTGATACAAATCAACCACCAGTGAATATTTCCAGCTGTGGTTGGATGGTTACATGGGAGCCAGTTGAAGTTAAATCCTTCGAAAACAGAGGTCCTTTGGCTGGGTCAGGACGATATGGGATTGAGGGGCCAACTCCCATCTCCTGCTGGGGCGCAATTAGTGCCAGGGCCATCTGTTAAGAGTTTGGGTGTAATTGACACCTCCCTTTCTATGGAGGCGTAGGTTGCAGCTATAACAAAGGCGGCATTTTTTCATCTCCGCCAAGCTAAGCGGTTGGCTCCTTACCTCTCTCGCTCTGACCTAGCCACTGTGATCCACACGACGGTCACCTCCAGGCTTGATTATTGTAACTCACTCTACGTGGGGCTGCCATTGAGACAGACCCAGAAACTCCAGCAGGTGCAGAATGCCACAGCGAGACTCCTTACGGGGTCCTTGCCACGGGATCACATTCACCCGGTGCTATACCAGCTGCACTGGCTGCCGGTGTACAGGATCAGGTTTAAGGTGCTGGTTTTAACCTTTAAAGCCCTATACGGCCTAGGACCCTTGTGCCTATGCGAACGCCTCTCCTGGTATAGTCATACCTCGGGTTGCAAACGTGATCCGTGCGGGAGGCGCGTTCGCAACCCGCAACGCTGCGCACGCGCGTGATGCGATTCGGCGCTTCTGCACATGCACGTGACATCATTTTGCGCTTCTGCACATGCATGAGCACCGAAACCCAGAAGTAACCCGTTCTGGTACTTCCGGATTCGGCACAGTCCGCAACCCGAAAATGCACAACCCACAGTGTTCATAACCTGAGGTATGGCTGTATGTCCCACAGAGGACCTTACGGTCTTCAAATAAAAACATCTTGGAGATCCCGGGCCACAGGGAGGTTAGGCTGGCCTTGACCAGAGCCAGGGCTTTTTCTGCCGTGGCCCCGATCTGGTGGAACGTTCTGTCACAAGAGACTAGGGCCCTGCAGGACTTGACATCTTTCTGCAGGGCCTGCAAGGCAGAGCTGTTCTGCCAGGCCTTTGGCCAAGGCACAGTCTAACCCCCTCTCTCCTCCTGTAATCCTCATAGGACCCTAACACAATGGTTGCCATTAATTTGATTCTGAATTGATTTTAGAATGTATTTTAATTAATTGACTGTGATTTTATGTACACTGTGCTATTTCTACTTGTTGTTGGCCGCTCTGAGCCCGGCTTTGACCGGGGAGGGCGGGATACAAATAAAAATTTATAACAACTACTACTACTACTACTACTACTACTACTACTACTACTAACTGCTTGCTAGATTCTTACAAAGAATTCTGGTATTGGGCAGTCTTTTGGTAATTGATACAAGTTCAGACATGAGTTGACAATTTGGGATGTCCTGAGCGGTCTTCTTGTTATTCACCATTAGGCTTGCCTGCATCTTCACTAGTTAGCATTCATTATAGTTCAGCATTAGAGCTGCCATGGCATAGTGGTAGTTACTGGTAATCATAGCTTGTTTTAATACAGAGATTGAGCCAGTTTCTAATCCTATTTGGCAGTTGGGCAGGGTTCTGAGCCACTCTTAACACAAGGTATAGTCCGCCCCTTTCCAGGTGCAATCAAGATCTGCTACTGCTCTTGTTGCACCCCACAAATTGGTAATTGGTAACTAAATTTCTAGAAAATAGCTTTGGCACATGAGTTTTTAAAGAAGAATTGTTTAGCATGATACTGCTTTAGGATCACTTATTACAAAGTATCATAGAATTGTAGAGTTGGAAAGGACCCTGAGGATCATTGAGTCCAACCCTCTGCAATGCAGGAATATGCAACTGCCCCATATGGGGATAGTTCTTACATTAATAGTAACTTTTTTCAGGTGTTATATTGACACTGACATCAGGTCTTACTTGTATTTTTGTCACATGTTCTCCAATATGTATACTGAGATTTTTAAAAAAGAAATAAGGTAATCATCAAGACTTGAATGATAATAGCAAATGAATAATAAAACCACAAAATATCTATTGCTCAAGCATGGGGCACTTTGGGAACAAGCCAAAGCCAGGTTTTGGTTGCTGAATCCTGAATTAATTGTGCTCCAATTAACAAATGCATTGCTTACATTGTCATACGTTTTCAGCTATATCCTATTACCAGCTGTATCAAGTTATTAGATGATACAGCAGTTACTGTAACTGGGTTCACATCCCAGCCTCTGGCTTTATACCCATATATCAACATGGGTTTGTGTTGCTAGAGCAACCACCAACTTCTGGTGTGTAGAGCTGCTGCACAGGACAGATTAGGCTGAAAGTGTGCATGACAAAGGTGAAATTGATGTAGCATTTTGCAGCAACTAACAGTTGCCTTCAGGTGAGTATCAAAGGCGTATGTGTGTGCTACTGTTACTCTCTCCCCCCCCCCCGGTCCTCTTTCTGCCTAGGATACAAAGAGTTCTAGTCCCATTGCTTTTGAGGGAGTGTTAGTTGATACCCATAATTGTGTTAACTGAGATTATTGGTTTGGTAGGCAAAGACAGTGGAATCATCTATACTTTTTCTGGGTGTGTAACTTGTGCAAGGAAGAAAGGCACCACTGACTATTAATTTGTGGGATGGAGGATGAGGGTGAGAGGACCTCCTCTTGTGAGGGGGCTCTGCTGTGTCAGTAAACTCTGAAACAGGCACACCTTCAACTTTGGATCCACAGGATCAAAAGCTCCACGGATCACTTCAAGGGCTTCTTCCTTGGTTACTCTAGCCTGGAGCTAGTATAGCAAAAATTAATTTAAAAACAGCAACACATGCGCACCCTGGCCGATGTGGGTCAGCAGGGCTTTGGATGTGCCAGTGGAACTACTGCTCCACTCCTTCCTGGCTCCTTATAACTGCTTTGTTAATCAAGATATAAAATTGTCCTATCTATATTTATATAAATATTTCCTCTTCAATTTGTTAGATAGGACTAAGGTGGCAGGCTAGCTAAAAATTCAGCCCATAAATTTTGGAGGAAAGCTTGTGAAAAACCTTGGGTGCAGAGAGAACAGGGAATGTATACTTGTTCACTGTGCTAACTAGGAATGAAGAGAATAGGAGGCTGGAAAGAGATAGGAAAAAATGCTATTGATTTAGAACACCTGGGAATATTGCTCTCCCCTTTTAGTAGTTCTGTTAGCTAGCATATGTGAGAATTGCCTTGTTAGTGCAAGTGAATGAGGCTTACGAGAGGCCCATTTTGGGCTCTTCTTGGTGTTCCTGATTTGAATCCATACTTCCTGGCTTGGAAGGGAAATATTGTAGGCTGTATCATGAGGAGTAAAGAATGGCCAATGGACTTATGCTGGGACTATCTAGAAGTGAAGCAGGGATGAGTAGACACTCCTTGCAGTGTGTGCTTGGCTGAGTTTTATTTCTATAGCAAAGGATTAATCACCTTATTTTGAGGTCATTGGATGAAAGAACTGAGATAATTGCTCATCAAATTTGCAGATGACACCAAACTTGGAGGGGTAGCTAATGGTGTTGAATACAGAATTGGGATTCAATATGACCTTAGCACAGTGAATGGAGAACTGGGCCCAAACCAACAATGTGAATTTCAGTAGGGACAAAAGTAAGGTTCTGCACTTAGGAAGGCAGAAGCAGTAGCACAAATAAAAGGTAGGGGGAGACTTGGCTTACTAGCAGTACATGAGAAAAGGATCTAGGTGTCTTGTGGACCACAAGCTTAACATGAGTCAACAGTGTGATTCAGCAGCAAAAAAAGCTAATGCTGTTCTAGGCTGCATCAACAGAAGTATAGAGTCCAGATCAAGGCAAGTAATAGTCCCTCTTTATTCTGCCTTGGTCACACCACACCTGGAATACCATGTCCAGTTCTGGGCATCACAATTTAAGAAGGATGTTGACAAACTAGAATGTGCAGAGGAGGGCAATCAAGATGATCAAGGGTTCTGGAAACCAAGTCTTCTGAGGAGCTGTTAAAGGAGTTGAGTATGCTTAGCCTGGAAAAGGGGAGACTAAGAGGAGATATGTAGGCCATCTTCAAATAACTAAAGAGCTGTCACATGGTGGAAGATGGAGCAAGCTTTTTTTCCTCCTGCTCTGGAGGGTAGAACTCAAACCAATGGCTTCAAGTTACAAGAAAGGAGATTCCAACTAAACATCAGGAAGAACATTCTGGCAGTAAGAGCTGGTGGACTCCCCTTGAGAGGTTGTGGACTCTCCTTCCTTGAAAGTTTTTAAGCAGAGCTTGGGTGGCCATCTGTCATGGATGCTTTAGTTGAGATTCCTGTATTGCAGGGGGTTGGACTAGATAACCCTTGGTGGTCCCTTCCAACTCATGATTCTAAGTGCAATTGCATTCTTCAGTGAGGGAACAGTGCCTGTTTCTCCTAAGCAGCTGGAAACAGCATGAGGTTGTATCCTTAATATAGCTTATCTGCTTGTTATCAAAAAGGCATTTCTAATCCAGTTGGTAGTAAAGTTTATCATAGAGTCAAGAAATAATGAGTTGAAATAGTTGAGAATCCTTGATTTGTGTTGGCTGCATGATACCACTTTTTAAGTGTATGTTTTGTTGAACTGAACGATGGGGCGGCTGTGTGCTGAGCACTAAACAAAATACTTATTTAATTGGGAAGTTAGAAATTAAAAAAAAATAGCCTTATTCATTTGGAACTTAAAACCAAAAAGTCAGTACTTAGATGCTAACTTCTTAATTTCTCCATTCTCAATTACAGGAATCTGAAGTAACATCGGAATTGGCTAATGAGAGAGATTGTGATTACAACATTAGGCCAAATGAGAACTCTTACTGCTATCAACTATTACAAGAACTAAATGAGCAGAGAAAAAAGGGCATTCTTTGTGATGTTCATATTGTAGTGAGTGGAAAGGTCTTCAGGGCTCACAAAAACATCCTGGTTGCAGGCAGCCGTTTCTTCAAGACTCTATATTGCTTTACAAACAAAGAAAGCCGTAACCAAACCACTGTTACCTACTTAGATGTTGTTGCTGTTCAAGGCTTCTCTGTCATCTTGGACTTCCTATATTCTGGCAACCTTGTGCTTACAAGCCAGAATGCAATTGAAGTAATGTCAGTGGCCAGCTACCTTCAAATGACAGAGGTTGTCCAATCCTGTCGCAATTTTATCAAAGATGCCTTAAATATAAGTATAAAATCAGAAGCCCCAGAAGCTGTCGTTGTGGATTACAATAGAAGGTCTGTTAGCAGGGATGGATTGTCTTCAAGGGATCAGAAAGTTGCTAGTTTTTGGGCCACACGAAATCTTACTAACTTGGCAAGCAGTATAAAAACTGAAAATGATGGCTACTGCATAGATGAGAGCCAATCTGAAAATTACCAAATGCATGATTGGGTCCAGGACAGCTCACCTGAAACGGCTGAAAATGAATCTCAAGGTGAGGGAAAGGTGTTCGTATGGAATGATATGAGCTCACAGGGACAATCGCTTCAAGAACCTGGAAAAGCAAGAAGGAAAAACCAAACTGCTAAAAGGTTTGTTTACAATATACCACCCAATAATGAAGAAACATTAGAAGAATGTGCAGCTACTCAATCATCGGTCCAATATCCAGAAGAAGACTTGCAGTTTATCAAAGAAGAAGCAGGTAAATACTAGTAGCATAGTTATCCTAAGCACCATGGTTTGTTATATTCATTGACTTGTCGTAAATCTGTTTAGAACAACCTCTCACGTGGAGTAAAATGTGCTGTCTGGGTGTAAACTTGTTCCTCTATAACACACTTTTCCAATTTAGGCTAGTTTAATTTTAAAATTAGATTTACTTGTAGCAACCGCTTTGTTCTGTGTCTTAGAAGTGATACATTTAAGGTAGGGGTGCCAAGGACTCTTAAATAATGCTTCCTTTGCTGTGCTGTTCTGAGACACTCAAGCCTTTTATAAGTAAAAGCGGGAATGGCAGTTGGTTTTATAATTTGATTTAAAATGGGCCAACCCTTAAAGGGAGATGGTGGGGCAATCTGACTTTTCAGTGCCACAAAAGGTGTAGATGTTGTTTGCTTCTGAAAGGCTTCTTCCTTTCATAGTTGCCCACTGCTTCAGCATTCTTAAGTCACATAGGTAATTATTTTATATTGGTTATTAAATTTGTTTTTCCAAGACCACATATTTAAGGAGAAATTACTGGATAGGCATCTTAACATCATTTCTGTGTTTTAAATTATAATAATGGTGAAGATTTTGACTTAATGACATGACCAAGATTGTGGATGCGCAATTTTAAATGTTCTAGCTTTCCAGTCCTATTGTGTTTGCACTTTGTTCTGAATAGGCTACTATTTCATCATATGGGTTCCTGGCATTATAGCTCCTGACAGGGTTCACATTACCACCAAAGACCTTTTTATCTGCTGGGGAGCGGCAGGCTTTTTCTTAAATATATATTTTTCATTTTTTCGCCAATTAGAACCAGTTTCTAAGAAGTAACTTTTGGCTCATGTTAGCACGTTCATTGATTTGGTGTATATTTCTGCATTAGACCAGTTACTTTCATGTCCAGCAGAAGATGGAAGAGTCTGAAACACTCAGGAGTACATTGTTTTATATAACAATTATCAGGAAGCATTTGGAGCAGTGGAGTAGAAAAATTTGTAGAAAAGTTTCCTGCATCTTTTTCTCATGGAAAAGGTTCTGTGTTATAAATTCATTAGTAACATTGATTGTCTGTCAGTTGCAAGTCCAGTACAGTGGTACCTTGGTTCTCGAACTTAATTCATTCTGGGAGTCCATTTGATTCCCGAAACTGTTCGAAAACAAAGCCGCGGCTTCCAATTGGCTGCAGGAGCTTCCTGCACTCAAGTGGAAGCCACGTCTGACATTCGGTTTCTGAAAAACATTCGCAAACCAGAACACTTCCAGGTTTACGGCGTTTGGGAGCCAAGCTGTTCGAGTACCAATGTACCACTATTAGGCAAGCTCCTCAGTTCAACATTAAACATGCTAAATTAGAATAATTCTCTAGGGCCAGTGGGGAACCTTGGGCCGCAGGGACAAATGCAGCCTTCCAGGTCTCTGTTTGTAGCTCTTGAGTCTGCCCAGCCACACCTCTCATTCACCCTGCTTCTCACCTTCTTTAAGTGTTCTTGCCTAGCTTGCATGTGTCCTTGCACTCTGATAATACTTCTTCCTTGTCTGGATGCAGGATATGTGAGTGTGTTGAAACTAGCCTATTAGCCATCTGATATCTTGCAATGATCTCTAGAGCTCATGTGAAATCTTCCCTGAGACATGTTTTTCTGTCTTAGAAAGAGCTTTTAAGGCAAAGCTTTCCAAACTGTCCTGAAACGTTAAGTGTGTTGGCTGCACTGTCATGCAAATGCTCCCCGCCCTCCTCCTCGGGCTGGAAAGGGGTTAGTTAACCTCCTGTTTGCTAGTAAAACTGAATTACTGTGTTACAAAATGATGCATGTCTAAAACGTGTGTCACCAACGTAAAAAGTTTGGAAAGTTCTGTTTTAAGACCTCTTCCTTGCTTACTGGGCTCTGAGAAGGTCTCACACAGGTAGTGATGGTCGTGTGGGGGCAGTTCTGGGGTCGTTCTGGCTGTAGGCGATTTTGGCTTTTCTTGTAGTTCCTGGAACCTACCCCCCATGCAAATTGTGAGCCATCTGTGCAACACATTTGCTCATCTAGTGCTTCTCAGTACACACTCAAAATATTTACTCTTGCTAAATCCTAGGTTGACTTGCCGACTTAACTGTGTGAGTATATATTCAGGTCATGATACAAACAGTCCTCAAGAATGAGACTACATTCTTCTGTCCCCTTTACGTTGGAGTATGACCTATCGGAATAGTCTATCAGAACATCAGTATCTATTTGTATAGGATCTATCAGTAGCTATTTGTAGTATTGCAACAAACTTGGTGTTTATTTTGCATGCAAAAAGACTGTTTTGCATTGCCTGCAAAATTAACATAAAATTAAATCTATCTGTTTTAAATTTAGTCATTCAGGCTGATGAAATATTCATAGCCAGAAGGGTTCAGTCGGGTTTTTAGTGGACAGGCATTTGATACCCTACCCATTTTCTATGGCTATTACATGCTGACTTATTTATTCAGACTAAATATGTGCTAATTTTTTAACTTTCTTTTTTTTTTGCAAAATTTTGCTTTTCTTGTTCTGAAAATTGCAAAGCTCATGCAGCTGTGCCTTGAGTGTTCTGTGCATTTAAATGTTTAAATCATTTTCATTTGTACATTCACATGTACAATGATGTAGGTCCTTAGGGAATTCTGTGAGATAATTAAACAATTGACATGTAAGATTACTTTCCATGTTGCTAATAATCCATGGTCTTGTACTTTCTTGTTCAGAGATTAGCTTAATATGCAACATCCCATGGTAATATCGGTACCATCATTCTTTCCGTGGTATCTGTCCTTAGGGTAGGTTAAAACGTTTATAGATTCCAGAACACATCAAAAATCTATGAGAAGATTTAAACATTTTTACCCACTGGGCCTGCAAACATTTGCATATCGCCACAAATAGTGACCATAAACTGAATTCTATCAGTGACCACACCTACTGAGGAAAATAACGCCTACTAATCCAGATTTCCAGCATGAAATATGGAGGTGTAGGTTGTTTTTTTTAAAAAATATATATGTTGAGCACAGGAGACAACTGGTATTTAGAGGAGGAATGGGATCTTGTGTCTCATTCTGCTTTGGGGAAAGTCTGAAACAGTTTCTTCTACTTTGAGTCTTTGTATCTGGTGCAAAATGCGAGAGTGTTCAGGCAATGGCCATTCTACGCTTGTTCAGTGCACACATGCATTGCTGCAACCCAGAAATGGGTGGGCAAAGGGGTGGGGTGAGGGGGGGGCTTATGTGTGGGGGGGGCCAGGAACTCAACCCCTGTACAAATTGGGGGTTGACTGTAATTTGTTTTGTTACAAGTGTTTGGTAGCAGTAAGAGAATTGGCAGAAACTTTTGATTTATACTGTTTGGGTAAAATCTAGACTTGCAGTGTTAATCATTTTTAAAAGTTTAATCAACTAAAAGTGCCTTAATGAATCAGCAGCAGATTTTTTAAAAAATATAAGTACTTATAAAAGCTTTGGATGGCAAGCACCATCTTTAAGAGGTATTATTCCTTCTCAAGGCCAAACTGCATGTGGCATTAACTCTGAGATTGCAATAATATGAACATTTTATATATATATAAAAAAGTACACTGCTGCAGTAGAGCCTGAGCAGTATTAAGCCATTGAAATTGGTGAACCTAAGACTTAAGTATTGATTTAAGCGGGTCTACTCTTTTAACAGTATTTTCCCACTTGATTTGGTTTACCATTGAATAGAAGTATACTCTATTGTAGTCAATTGTAGTCCCCAGAGCAGCACCTCAGGATCCTCATGCATGATTGCCATTGGAATGATGTTGCCAGGATGAAAGGGTTAAAATATAGTTGTTACTTACTACTACTCTTTCTTTCTGTCCATACTATAAAGGAAGCCGAGGGCAGGTAAAAATCATCCCAGGGTACCTAACAATGACAGTTACAAGCTTAGACTGCTGATAGAAATAGCCGAGGAAAGCAAAGCTAATCCATTATACAGTATTGAATGTTCCTGGAACAGGCCTCAGTTGCCAGAGACAGTGGAAATCAAACTTGGGACTTTTACTTGTAGAGCATTAGCTTTACCATAGAATTATGCTTTCTGCTCAAGATCTTACTTGTACTGGCCAATAAGTCAAGTAGGTGTGCCTGTGGGAGTAAGAGGATTTCATATATGGTAAGACTTTTATTGACACTTACTAGTAGCAATCAGTGTTAGAAACTGAGATATGAAAGCTAGGAGCTAAATGGCACCTTAAATCTAGGTTATGGGCGCCATAACAGAGTGTCTCGGCGCACTTTTTTATAACAAGAATGCAAAGCTGAAAATGAATGATCTGCAGATAAAGTCTTATGTTCATTTTTCACATGGTCTAGTCCTCCTCTGAAGACTGCAAAAAACAAAGCCATACTTCCCCTACCCACCCCCCTAATATTCTTATGAGGGTCCCTTCTCCAGTCTTCAGGGAGTGGCTGGAAGTGGGAGGCAGAAAAAGGTCCTCCTTTCTTTCCAACAGTGGCAGTTTCAGTCTGACATCTTAGATGCAGTACTGCACCCAGAGCTCAGAAACTGCTAACATTAATGAAATTCTGTGTCACAAACTGTGCTAGAGAACAGTGGGAGTTTTGAACGCTGGTGGCAATATGTTAGGGCAGCAGCTTATGGAGAGAAGATGCTCCCATGCTGTTGTAGCCTGCTGCATCCTGATTGGTTCTAGGTACATTGACTTCTGAGAGCATTGTGGGAAGTTTACAGTAGCTTGTGGTGAGGGAAGGTATTTACTATAGTGATATTGCTTGGGCTGCAGTTAATGTGGTTAGATCCTGAAATGCAGCTCATTGGGCTGTGCACAAATGACTTCAGGTACTTTAACTGAATGCTCAAGTACACCCCCTTTCCCATTGCAGTCTTTCCCCCCCATTGTGCATTTGCTTTGCACATTGTGTACAACCATTTTAGTAGGTGTGGCTGTTTAGGTCCAAGTTCATCTGTGGAGGCTGAGTTTCACTTATCTCCCAGGATGAATTAGTTTCAGTTGCAGATCTACTGTTTGTTTACTGTTTGCATTTTCTCTTGAATGTGGTAGGTGGGAATGACTATTGAGCAGTTTTATTCAATAGTGTGCCTGTAATGTAAAACCACAAGTGCTTAGTGTGGTGAGGACTTCAGGAGAGAGTCTCTGTTGTTCTTACCATATTTTAGATCCTTTTTGATAGCACCTCTTCTGCTACCAGCTTTGGGGAAGAAATGTTGGGTAAATGCAGGTCCTTCCGAAACTGTTACTACTTCCTCACTTGCTACAATTTTTATGAGTCTTTATTTTATTTGATTGCCTGTATGCAACCTGGCATGCCTTTAGGAGGAAGATCAGCATGAAAACATAACAAATGAAAAGCTATAGGGAGTTCTTTGTCCTTGCAACTCTACCATAAAAAATGGATTGTGGAAAGTCACTTTGTTTTTGTTTTGCATTAATCTGTGCTTGCCTGCCACAATATTGTGCCAGTACAGGATGTCAGGCTGTTCCTCTGAGCGGGTAAAGAAATCTGTCTAGCCAATGACAGTGATGTACAGTTTGTTTCACTACCCACACACCTTCACCTGTTGCAGGGTTTGTACTCAGGCTTAGCTAAAGGCCAGTGCATGACCACTGTGCCTGTGCAGCAGTATACAAGTCTCACTACTTCACAGTGGCTTCTGGCAAAGATAGAATTTTTAAAAAATGTCTGCATTCTTTACAGGCTACTGTATAGATAAAGCAATCATGTGTACTTAATATTTTTTATATAATTTTCCCCTATAACATCTTTCAACAGGTACCTCAAATGATTTCAAGTTTGGAATGTTTCCGGGTATCTCAAGTGATTTCAAGTTTGGATTGTTACCAGGTTCTTCAAACGATTTCAAGTATGGCTTGTTGCCTGAATCCTGGCCAAAAGAAACCTGGGAAAATGGCAAGTATTAAGTATCTATGCGATTACTCTTCTTATATTTGTGATTTCTAACTTTCACCAGGAAGCAAAATAACTGTCTTACTATTAGCTTTCTCATAAACTATTTGCTCATAGACAGTATCTATGGTACTTGGGAACTTTTTTCTGTCTGTTGATGAACTACAATGTTGCTTTAATCTTGTTCTCCATTTGAAGTCACTAGGTGGCACTGGTGACCACCAGCTCTGAAATATGGTCTCTCACAATAATATTTGGAAGTAGTCATTGCTTGCAGAAACAGCTAACACTTGCAGTTAATAATTGATTAATAGTGAAAGAGCAGATAGAGATGGCCAGTGGTGAGTAGAAAGGTTTCAGTCTCTGCCCAGACAAGTGAAACAGTGGGGATGCAGATCTCCCCTTGCTTATAGGATCTGAGATGGAGCAATGGTGAGCTTGGAGACTACATGCCTGTGTGTTGTGCCCCTATGTATGTGGTATGCATGTGTAATGCTGCTCTCAGGCTGAATTGGTCAGCCATGTCTGATATACATATTCCATTCAATTTTTAGGAAGGTGCAGGTAAAGCCCAAGAGAAGAGCATTGCATTGGTATTCTTTCATCTGATATGCAAGCCAGAACTAAAACAGGGTCAACAGATATTATTAAGTCTCCAAGTTCATAGAATTGTAGAGTTGGAAGTGACCCTGAGGGTCATCTAGTCCAACCCCCTGCAAGGCAGGAATCTTGGCTAAAGCATCCATGAGAGATGGCCATGCAATATTTGCTTAAAAACCTCCAAGTAAGGAGAGTCCACAACCTCTGGAAGGAGTCTGTTCCACTGTCAAACAGCTCTTACTGTCAGAAAGTTCTTCCTGATGTTTAGTTGGAATCCCCTTGTAACTTGAAGCCATTAGTTCCAGTGCAGGAGAAAACCTGCTTGTTCACTCTGGTGGCAGCCCTTGAGATATTTGAAGATGGCTATCGTATCTCCTCCCAGTCTCTTTTCCAGGTTAAACATACCCAACTCCTTCAACCGCTCCTCATAAGGTTTGGTTTCCAGAACTCTTGATCATCTTGATTCCCCTCCTCTGCACATTCTAGTTTGTCAACATCCTTCTTAAATTGTCGTGCCCAGAACTGGACATAGTATTCCAGGTGTGGTGTGACCAAGGCAGAATAAAGTGGGACTATTACTTGCCTTGATGTGGACTTCTGTTGATGCAGCCTAGAATAGCATTAGGTTTTTTTGCTGCTGCATCACACTGATGACTCACGTTAATCTTGTGGTCCACTAAGATCCCTAGATCCTTTTCACATGTACTGCTAGTAAGCCATGTGTCACCCACCTTATATTTGTGCACCTGGTTCTTCCTGCCTAAGTGCAGAACCTTACATTTGTCCCTACTGAAATTCATTTTGTTAGTTTCTGCCCAGTTCTCCAACCTGTTGTCATCTTGAAACTTGATTATGTCTTCAGCAGCATGAGCTACCCCCTCCGAGTTTGGTGTCATCTGCAAATATGATGAGCATCCTTTCAATTCCTTCATCCGAGTCATTTATAAAGACGTTGAACAACAACAGGCCCAGGACAGAACCCCGTGACACCTCACTTGCCCTTTTTTTCCAGGTTCATAAGAAATCATTAATGAGAACTCTTTGGGTTCAGTCTATCAACCAGCTAGAAATCGCCTTAACAGCCCATTTTACCATGATATTCTGTGCAAGAACATCATGGGGGACTTTGTCAGAAATCAAGATATACTATGTCCAAAGCATTCCCTTGATCCATCAAGCCTGTAACACTCTGTATAAGAAAAAGAAATGAGACTCATCTGGTGTGACTTGTTTTTGAGAAACTCATACTGACTCTTAGTAATCAAGTTGGATAAACTCCATCTCCAGTGTCACTGAGGCACCAAAAAACAAGTGTTGTTATTGCATCCAGAATTGATAGTGGACAAAGAGTGCCTGAAGTGTGAAACTCTTCTATTTAGAGAAGGGGGAAGAAGAGAAGAGGTAAAGAAGCCAGAGAGCTCCAGAGAAACCCAACTTTCTACCTAAGGGTAGATATTCAGGCTGAATTTGAGATGGTTCTATTCTCTGGATAGGTCTTGAAGATTTTTGACCCTGCCTTCTGACTTACTCCTTTCCCATCTGCTCTCCTACAGGAATAATGATAATAATAACCAACTACAAAAGATTTCAGTAACATCTGCATATTGGTCATGAAGCACTTTTTGTGTGTTGCTATATTATCGGTTGATATTTGTATGGTCACCATGTCTTTTTTCTTGTATATGATTCTTCTGCGTTTATAGGGCTGTCTTCAACTAGATGTACTCTGGGAAGACATGTTGAATCAGTGGACATGACCAACTGCTAAGTGTCAAATTGCTACTTATTAAATTTGTTTGTGTTTGGATTTTTAGGTGACTCTTCTTTAATCATGAACAAACTGAAGTGTCCACACTGTAACTACGTAGCCAAATACAGAAGAACACTAAAGAGACATTTGCTCATTCATACAGGAGTGAGATCTTTCAGCTGTGACATTTGTGGAAAGCTATTTACTCGTAGAGAACATGTAAAAAGGCATTCCTTGGTATGTAACAGCTTTAAATTACTATAGTGAACTGTTGAGGAGAGCTTGGTGTGGTGGATAATAATTTTTCCTTGTCTATAATTCTTCAATCTAATGTGTTTAACAGTGTAATCCTAACCATATCTACTCAAAAGCAAGTCCTGTTGAATTCAGTGGGGCTTACTCTCCAGTAAATGGGGTTAGGGTTGCAGACTTCTGCCAAATTCACGCACAGTTGCAACATTCACTTTCTGAGACCTTGAACTTTCAGGTCATTGCCCTGTCATAATGTTTTAGAGAGTAGTGTCATAGGGTTGTCATGCAGGGCTGGGGAGAGGGAATTGTCTTTCTTCCTCTGCAGCTCTGGGGCTGGAAGGAAGGCTCAGGCTTGTGTTACTTGTCTAAAACTGTCTGAGCATTCGCTGTAGTAAGTAATATTGGTGCACACTGGCAATAAGACAGCTAAGCTGTTCTGCTTGTAATAAAATTGTGTTTTAATTACTTGTATTTCCAGAAAGTTGCTTTCTGGTTTTGATACTTTTCTAAATCACTGCCCAGGAATAGCATAGTTAAACATAAACTCTGGATTCAGTAAGGAATAGAAGTGTTTTTGTAGTTTAAGTCAGGTATCTAGTATAACAATGACAATAGCTATTGTAGTTACAGAGGTGACTCTCAACTTACATGAGAGTTATGTTATGAGGATGGTACGCAAAGCCAAAATAATGTACAGTCAAGGCACATTGGGTTCAAAGGTGGGTGAGATTGCCAAAGTCTTTTTCCCATAAACTCTCCCTCTTTAAAATATTTTTTTAAAAAAATTCCAGGCACGTAAAGCTGAATGCTTGAACGTTAAATGTACGTATGTTGTGAATGAACTGTACTACAGAAACACTGGTGTATTTCTGACGTCTTGTGAAATTCAACATTTTGGGTCAACTATTAATAGTTCGAGTTCATGCTTTGAAAGAGTTAATACAAAATGTGTGAAACTATAATTTGGATTAATAGCTGTGGTCAAAGCAAATTGTGATTGATATGAAACATAAGTGACTTATTGACACTGATTCCTCTTGTGCAGGTTCACAAAAAGGATAAAAAGTACAAATGTATGGTGTGTAAGAAGATTTTCATGCTAGCAGCCAGTGTTGGAATAAGACATGGATCTCGACGTTATGGTGTGTGCGTTGACTGTGCAGATAAATCTCAACCAGGAGGGCAAGAAGGAGTAGACCAGGTACAGGACACAGATTTTCCTAGAGATGAAGAGTTTGAAGAAAATGAAGTGGGGGAGGCTGACGAAGAGCTGCCTGATGATGTAGAAGAACAGAATGACCAGACTCGATGGGATGAATCTGGGGAAGTCTCTGTGCCTTTAGAAGACTGAGGTGGCTTGATCTTCTTAAGATGCTTTATTTGGACGTCACATGGATTGACCATGTTGAATTTTTGGACTGAAGGCTTGGAAACATGGTACAGGCTGGATGGAAGTTATGTTGCTGTGAAAATCGTAGGGTCAAAGCCTTATAGCAAAAAAAGGATTATTAATTTTTTTAAGATATTTGCACAGGACTGTAAAGCATACAGCCATTTGGTTGAATTATAGAGTCCTCACATCTACAGTCAATTATCAAAAGAAATGTATTTTTTATTATTTATAGGATATAGCTATTTGGGTCCTAATCAAGCATAGTAATAACTGTGCTTGTGTTACACATCCATGTGTTCTTTAACATGAATGAAGCAAATTGCAATCTTTGGAGTTGACTCCATTGAGATTCCAATCATAGTTTGTGAACAAAATGCAGCTAATTTGGGCTAGCGGCTCATGTTTCCTGAAAGGGGATTTTGCTGCACCTCCCTTGCCTTCCCCTCAATGGTTTAAATATCAGCATCTTGATGACATGAAGCTAAGTCTTTTAGTTTTGTCAGGATGTGGTTTAGCTGACAAGTCCTGGAGAACTTAATCATTGATATTTAATTTACTGACTTTCTGGTTTTTGATATCTTGAGTTTGCATAAAGCTACTTTTCACCAAAAATACAATAATGACTTAAAGCTACAAGGAGGATTGTGATTGGAATGAAGTAAATTTCTCCTTGTCACTTAAATAACTTTATATTAGACACTTTCTGGCATGGCTACCCATGTTTTAATTTATGTTTTCTTAGCACTATTCCTATTGGCTATCATTTTTATTCACTACTGTATACCTCAGTCCATCACAAAGCATAGAGTCCTAGAATCTGAGGAGTGTCACAGAAGTAAATGTAATTGGCTTTTTTTTTTGTTTAAATAGTTCAACCCAATTTGTCTGCTTTTGTCTATTTTTGTTATGTGGAAAATTAGACATGAGCTGTCATTTTTCTTTCTTTTTTGTGCCCCATTGCTCTTCATTAAAGTGAACACAAAATGAACTTTTGCTTCTCTCCTATTTTGGGGGTTCTTTTATATACCAAACTACATTTTAATTGGCAGCTTAATTTGCTGGAACTTTTTTTTTTTAAAAAAATTGGTATTTGTTAGTATAACTGCTAGAGCTATTTATCCCCAATGCTCTTTGCTTCTGTTTTTGGATGAGATATTGAAACTTGAATTTTTGTAGCCATAAATCTTTTCTAAACTAATCATTGTACCAATGATTTCAGGCCTTTTTCTGAGGGAAGGGAGGGTATTGCACCTTTTTATGCTTAGAATTCTCAATTTCAACTAGCCTGAATGCAAGTGAGCTACCTGAATGCTACCTGCATTCAATATATTTCTATGTCACAATGAATAAATATGCACAGCATTTACCATAACACATAGCTAGGCCAGTGTGATAGTACTGTATTATATAAGTTGAGGGGTCACCATATTTGAGTTTAACTTTAAAATGAGTATATTTTCCTATTTTATATCTGATAACTAAATTATGGTAGTTGTGTGGTAAACTTAATTGCTTTGACAGATGGAATCTTAATGGTGCTCCATCTGATTGAAGTAGATATATATATATATATATATATTTAAAGAGACGGCTTTATTATCCCTTCTTTCAATACAACAATGGCTTAATATTAGACACTGTTTCTGCAGGATGAAACAGAGATTATATGGGTATTAAAATGTATAACCTTTTCTATCCAAAACCTTCATTGGTAGAATCCACATCACTGTAAACCTGACAGATGGGTAGCTCTTGCGTTTTACTTTTAAAAAACTGAATACATCTTATTCTCGTTCTAGACTGAAATGAGTAATGTGTAATTCTGGTGGGGTCCAAAGTAGAAAATAGTGGGCAAAGATAATATGAATGGGAAGTATTTTAAACGTTAAGTAAATGTTCTGCTCTGTGAATATGTAAGTTATAGTATAAAGATTCTTCCTCCCCATTTATTCCCCTTAAAATAGTTTACAATTGGTAGATCTATATATATATAAAAAGATATATATATATATATATCCAAAATCCACCTAAATCTGCTTTATTAGCGCATACTACTCACTTAATGCTTAAACTGGACCTGGCTTTACATTCTTAATGTATTTTACTTATTCTCTTGAAACCGAATCTCCTTTTGCTACTTAAATCATTTATGTATATCTGGTAAATTATGACCAAATTTGTTGTTAGATTGCATACAGTAAATTGAAATATACACTTGGTACACTACAGAATTGTTGTGCTTTTTGTTCGGGTTATATTTTTTGGACAAAATTTTACAGTAGACATATTTAAACTTATGTTGGCCTCAGATTAATTATTTGGATCTTTGGTCAAGTCTTTTAATAGCGTGTCTCAAAGTGTTGTCTTATGTTGTTGCTTGTTTCGAAATACGCTGTCTCTTTAGCATTGTCAGGATTATTTCATGGAATAAGCAGCCAAAACCTGAGCATCTCAGACCTCTATGCTAGAATATATAATTCTCTTGGTCAAGTGAAATGTTAATCAAAAAGTCATTTAGAATATGTCTAATCATTTGACTTCTGAAAAAGGTTTTCTTACTACTTTTATAAACCAGCGCAGCAGTTCTCCTCACACTTTTGGTTTTGAAGTCAATTTTAATTTTTAAATTGCTTTCTGGAAAGTGATTATACATTTAGAGTAAGGTACAGATTCTCCAAATACTTTTGGCTCTGATCATGTATAGACATCTTGGTTTAACAATAGACAAGCTAAACACCTTTCAGTCATGTATGTCATCAGCACTTTTTGTTAGAGAAGTATGTGTATCCAGAAATTCTATGTGTGTGCTTAAAACATAACCTAATGGCCACTTTTCCTAAAATTTCTATGCTCTTGTACATGCTATTACACTCAAGTCTTGTATTTCTTTGTCCATGATTATAAGCCATTTGAAGAAAATTTCTGATGGCCACTAAATGGTGGGTACATGTATACAATTCTTGTTTGTGCTGTTGAAAGATCATGTGTAGAATATAGTTTAGAACTAGCATTGCTAAAGGGTGCCATCCATGCTCCCCTCCCCTCAGTGCAGTTATATGGTAGCACATGCCACATAACCAAAGGCCTGGTTAAAACTAACCCTCTACAGCTTCTCTAGAAAATGAAAGAATTTGATTCAGCGTATGGATTAATTCCATTGAGTACCCTGACGAAATCTACCCTCTCCAGAGTCATTTGAAATTATTTGCAGAAGAGTTAGTGTCCCAAGAGCTGCAACTCCCCTTTACCCCATTTTACATGTTTTCCAGGAACTATTGTGTGAAGACAACTTGGATATCTAACTTTTTGCTTCCTCCCTCTAGAGCAGGGTGTCATTAATTTATCAACTGCTGTCCCTTTGTCTAAGGCAATTCAGTGTGGAATCATAATCTGGATGAAGGAGGTTTCTAATTTTACAATGGTAATGGAAGTTCTTACTGCCAATAAGGATACAATGCAGATTCCATTTGTTCACTTAGGACTAATGAATTCATAAAACATTTCCTGTCCACTTGTTGAATGTTGGTCACCGAAAGAGCTTTAAAAAATACCTTGATGCCATTCTCTGATTAGCTGAGGATATGCTAATGACTACTTTCTTTCTTTTTAGACTGCGACTGAGGTCTATTTTTATTCACATCTGAATATTATCTTTGTAAGAATATGGCCTAAACAAAATTTATCAAGTGGCACAACATGCAGCTTTTCAATTTGAGCAAATCTTCTAGAAATATGAATTAAAGTAACAGCAGAAAAGAATGACTGCTTCCCAGAGTTAGCTCATTGATGCTGTGTTTGCTGTTAATATATTGGAGAATTCTTTCCATTTTTCTTTCTGCAGAATAGATGCCGTATCGACTTGAGATTGCAAACTGTTGAGGTCACAGGACAAGCTGTTAACATGGCTGTGCAGAAAACTGAATTCCTTTTCCTTTTCAGCAATCTGGATAATGGGAAAAGACATGTTAATTTTGAAACAGCAATAAAACTCTGCTCAAAAATCAGTCTTCATCTTTGACTGCTGACTGCATATATAAATATGTATAAAATGGTTGATGAGCATTTGACTCACTGAAAAGTTTGCTTTTGCAAAAACAACAACAACATGCAGTTGTTCTAGCCCATAAGGTGGTGGTGGGGATGTTTACAGTCTTGCACTACACAATCATCTATATTGAGTGGTCAGTCCAAATGTAGTTCTTCCTAAAGCGTTCCGGGTAAGTAATTGGTGGTTCTACATAAGACACATGCCTTCCTCTCCACTAAGTATCTTGTCACTTACTACAATGTGGCACCTTAAACACAACACCAATTTGTGGCATACAATGTCATGTGAAGAATGTATCTGAAGAAGATTGCTCTCGCCTTTGAAAACTTACGCTACAATAAATGTGTTCCTTTTTAAAACACTACCAGAGTTGTTGCTGACCAACATAGTTATAACTCTGGAATTTATTGCCATTGTTGTAGTTACAGACTTCAGATTTTCTTTTGGGGTGGGAGAGAACTTACCATCAATGGAGTTAGTAATTTGGACATATCTCCAAAGAACTTTTAGCCTCCCAACAACTTTGTGACATAAGGGTGTGAACCAGGGGGGAAAGAGACTTGTGTCAGACTTCTCATATTGAGCAGAATTGTAGAGTTGGAAAGGACAATGAGGCACTTATCTAGTCCAATCCCCTGCAGTGCAGAAATCTTTGCCCAATGTGGGGCTAGAAGCCATCAACCTGGTGTTAAGGGTCTCATGCTCTACTGTGTAATGACATAGGTCTGGATTCCTTGCAAACGAGGCCAGTAAGACTAACCTAGGGAAAATGAGCCTTAACAGTCGCTTCACAAAGGTAAATCTCTATTCTTTATCAAGGAATGCTGAATTCTGTGACTATAAGTTATGCCAATTTTATCCAGATTTTCCTAATCATGGGGAGTGGAAAAGTTAGGTACAGCACTGATGTTGATACCTCTGACACCTGGATGTCCTGTTGATTATCTGGTTTCTGAGTTTTAACCAAGTGTTGCTTACATACTTCAAAACTGGTTCAGTTTGCAGGTCCATGTAATGCAGCGTTGTTTCCCATAGTGGTGTATCAGATACCTTTGGGAAGCCCGCAGCATAACATTATTTTTATGATTTACTATATGTACCACTCCCAGTGGTTTGACTTCACCCCCAAAGGTGCACTCCTCCATTGTCTCCCAAGACATACTGATGCCAACAACTAGATATATTGGGCACTTTTTACAGTGAAGTGTCTCAAGGCAACTTACAGAATATTCCAACTAAATAAAAAAGCAATAAAACAAGTCCTAAAGTGCTCATGCAAGGTATATATAAAAAGAATAAATACCATCCAACCCACTTAAAAGGATCAGCCATAAAAGGATGAGCCACAATGTTACCTGCCAAATTAATGGCCAAAGGCCTGGCTAAATAATAATGTTTTTGCCTGGTGGCTTTAAAGTAGACAGCAATGTTGCCTGGGAGAGTATTCCAGAAGTGGGAAGCCACCATTGGAATGGCCACTTCTGTGACATGAAGGCTTCTCCCAAGTCTTTCCCAATATCTGGTACTGAGTGGCATTCTTTCTGTGGAACTTCCAGGCTCAAAGAACCATCATGACTAAGTGGCTATTATAAACTTGATGTGATTCCTTGACAAACCATTTTGGGGCCAGGGAGATATATGAATAGATGGCCACATTTTGCATGTTTTCTGTTGAACAGCCATTTGAGGGATGTTGGGCTTTCTCTGAGTAAGGAAATACATACGCCTTTGTCTCCACTAAAGATAGTGAAGGAGCTAAAACTTTTGTGAGAGCTGAGAGAGTTCTGAAAATAACAGGTTCTCTCAGTTGCCATTGATAGGGGGATCGAAACCTGTAAGTAGAAATGAAGTAAGACAGCTCCTTCGAAAACAGACTTCTCCTACTCAATATGCTGATATATTGGAGTTTAGTTCAAGGGAGAAGGTGCAGTTCCCATTAGGGTTGTAAGGGACAGAGTGTGCTGTGGCAGTGCAGGAATGGCAAGTCCTACAACTCTACTGCCTCCACTTTCATCCTCTCTCCCAGCCTTGACAACTAGTGGCTCAACCGCAGTCCCTCTGGCCTTAAGATGGTGCTGGGGCATGCCAGGTTGGCCAATGGAAAGGTGATAAACCAACTGTAATGTAATCCTGGAAGAATTTGCCAAACCTATGGTTAACTGATCTGGTGGATGAAGTGATCAGTGTAAAATCTCATTGACGTGGTCAGGTGAGCTGAGAGCGGGGGAGTCAGAGTGGCTTCGGCCTGTGACAGTATGGGTAAACCTTTTGCTCCTCCAGGTGTCCCATTAGCGCTAGCAAACAGCCAACAGGCAGCGATAATGGAAGTTTTTGTTCAGCAACATCTGGAACGCCACAGGTTGCCCACATCCGTGGGATAGCTGTCGGTAGAGCATGAGACTTGTCATTTCAGGGTTGTTGGTTCAAGCCCCCTGTTGGGACAAAAGATTTGGTCCTGTCCAACTCTACAGTTCTATGATTCTTTCGGGTCCATAAGGATTCCACTACCCTTGTCAGATGCCCTGTGCCAACAGTCAGTTTTGAACCTGGGATTGGGGGCCCTAGATAGGATGGGGATTTTCTTGGCGTACTGTCCATGCTACTATCAAGTTTTCCTGCCCAAACTGATGGGCATGGTCTTTGAGGTGGTGGTGGTGAGGACTTCCATGGCTTTAGCCTTGGGACTTGGAACATACATGCTGAGGCTGCCTTGTCCTGTATGGCATAAGATGAATACCACACACCTCTCAATATATAGACCAGCGCATGCATCGGGACATGAACTGAACTTTTATCTTCTGTACTGGTTTAGGGGACAATGATGGGAGGAGCTAGAAACGGCTCAGTAGTCACAGATTATCTGAACATTCGACCTATTAGGCACTCCTAGCCCTTGCAGGGATTTAGATGGGTTTCCTGCAGTTTAGCTGGTAGTTCTACTGAGGCCAGACCTCTGGGAATGGTGAGGTGACCCAGGTGATCAACAATCACTCCTAAGTATATTCACCCAAATTGTAGTGGCGCCTTGTTCTGAGCAGCTGAGGGATACGAAGCAATTGGGTTGACAACTAGAGCACAGGTGGCAAAAAATAAAAAAGTGTGATTAAGCTCAGGTAAGAAACTTACTCTGTGATGGTGGCAAAGATATCTTACTTCCTGACCACCAGGAAAGCCAGCAGAGGTTTTTCTGAGGGGTGAGAAGCCTGCTTTCTAGGCTTGTGGCATCCGCTAGAACCAGCAAAAGGCCAGCTGTGACCAATTGGCATAACATTTGGTAGGCAAGATCACTTGTATTCATTCTGACTTGGATGCCATACTTTTGGTAGAGAAGGAGTTAAAGTGGTTGGAGCCCTTTAATTGATGCTGGTTTTATATGGCTAAAGTTGTCCTGGCAAGTACACAAATACAAATGCAGTGCTTTAATAACAGCAGCAAGCCGTGACTTGGCAAGTTCTTATTTGCTCCTTTGCTTGCACACAGTCTCACAATTTGGTCAATGTCCTCCAAAGTGAATAAATTACAGCAGCTTCCTAACAAGCACTCACACCTGGAGGTTGTTACATTATCAGTAGGCTGGGAGAATCCTTGATAAAGTCACATGTCAGCTCCTTGCCTCTCCTCCACAATGAGATTGTCTTTGTCCTTTTATTTTGCATTTCCAGCAAAGGTTCACTTACATTTTGCAACTGTAAGTATAAACTACATTAATATCCTATGGCTTTTTAAATGTGTGTGGGGGTGGTTATTGGTTTGTTTTTGTTTTATGTATTGGGGGCTTTCATTTTGTATTTTTCTGTTGTGAACCACCCTGGGATCTTCAGATGGAGGGCAGTATACAAATTTAATATATAAAAATAATGATGATGTTGGCAAATTCTATACTCAAAGCAAGGAGAGCTCTCACATGTCTCGTCTGCCTGCTAGTTTTATATTCCACACTTCAGTTTTAACTCTCACCTATATTTTTATTTAGAATGTACCTAATGCTGATATATAGCACTGTTTCACATAGGTGTAGCCAAGGGGAGGGTAGGTAGCAGCTGCCCCCCATCAAGTAAAAAATAGAAATAACTAACTGACCAATCATGTTGGTTTTGTTCCCCCAACAAAAGTACGGGGTCCCCCTACACCCATGCTGTTTTATATTTTTATTTTGTAAATTGCTTTGAAAAGTTTGGTACCTTCTTTAAAGGTGGTATACAAATGTGGATTTTTTAAAGGGACATAATAGATGCTCTCCCTGCCCCTGATATAATGCAGTTGCAATGGTATCGATAGTAGCTTTCCTTCCCTGGCAAAAAAAGCAGTTAGGTGGGAGATTTTGTCAGAAGTGCAGCAGAGAAAGGGTTATTAAACACACTGTGATGCACCACAGTCTCAATTCTGATTCTACACCCGCCCCCCGGCCAGCTGCTAGGAAATACAAACACACGCCTCACAAAATGGTCTCAGTTGTGGCCTGAGGTCAATGGCCATTCCCATATTTTGTGCCAGTGCATGTGTTGCATGAAGAATTAGATGGAGGTGGAAACTCACTTGTACTGGGAGTGCAGGCTAAAAAATAAACGCTGTTTGAGAAGTGCACAGATAAACTTACCTCTTTATGCAAGTGAGCAATGTGCTCTACCAAATGAGTCTTTTCTCTTTGCAGCTTGGAATTTTCCAGTTGAACTTTGCCACGTCTCTTTTCCAAATCTATTATCTGCGACTGAAGCAGCTGCCCATTCTGATCCATAGATTTCCTTTCTTGCTGGAGGTGAAGTACCTGTTTACCAATGGCTTCTATTAGCATTGATTAATGTCTAGGCATTGCTCTAATTTTAATTCCCCCTGCCCTGATAACTCACTGTAGCATCACAGGCTTCCTGTGCATGGGATTAAGCAAGCGTGTTTAGAAGAGAGCTGGGGCTACTCCTATAATGCCAACCTTTTACTTGGCAATGGGGTGTTCTTTCAGGCTATTGTAACATTAGGACAGTTGCTTTTCTCTTAGGGCTGTACTCAACTAAGTTTTACTTAGAGTAGATCAATGGAAACCAATGAACCTAAGTCATAACCATTGATTTCAATGAGTCTACTCTAAGTAAGGTTAACAGCGGATACAATCCTTAGTTTTGGAATATACAGCCCATTTAACTGTGTAACCATTACTTAGTATGTAGAACCAATGAGCTGACCAGATACTCAGTTGCTCTAGAGGGGTAAGTGCATGTGGTCTGAAGCACTGTTTTCATGCATCTCCCGTTCTTCTTAAATTACCTTTCTGTACTTAATGCAGGAAACATGCTAGGCACTGATTGGAAATTAAGATGATGTTTCACAGCCTAAAGCGTATCTTCTGTGATGAGGTATTTTGGGCCACTTGCCTCCTGGTAGAAATCTGCATGGGATTTCAAGAACCAGGTTCCTTACCCAGCAAGGCACAAAGCAGGTGTTGCCAATCTATAGTCAGTCACCAGACTTACTGGTGCACAGCCAGTGGCGTAGCGTGGGTTGTCAGCACCCGGGGCAAGGCAAGTAATTTGCACCCCCTAACCCGTGGTTTTAGCCCTCGAGCAGAGAGCTGCGAGTGCGAGCGCCCCCCCGATGTTGTGCCCGGTGCAGCCAGCCCCCCTGCACCCCCCACACTACGCCACTGTGCACAGCTTTCTCTAGTAAGACTGCATCATCAACATCACCATCATTGTGAGATTTCTTGCCTGTCCTTCACCAGAGAGTCCCAGGCGGGGTTACAACAATTTAGAAAAACAGTATTAAAAACTGGCAGTAAGCCATTGACTGTGTAGATACACAAAATCATATTTCAAAGGAGCAAAGTGGCCATTTGGAATAAAAGGGAAATGGCTGGTGCTGGATTCATTGCAAATTTTGTGTCAGATCAACACCATGAGCACAAAGTTTGATCCCTGGACAATATTTGGACAAATATTGTTCTAAATTGCTGCATCCAACACAATTCTATTTGGAAAGTTGCTGTTATATCAATAGTCAGGTCCTTTCTTTTCACCTTCAAAAATGTGTGAAGTGCTCTAATTGCAGCAAGCTTTACATTCTACCAATGCAGTAGACTTAAAATATGTAAGAGTGCACAGACCTGCTCTTGGACCTTCGAAACTCTCTGTCTTTCGTTCTGTAGTAGTGTCTTCAAGTAGGTAAGCTCCCTCTCTAATTGCCATTCTCTCTCTCTCTCTGATGCTAGCTCAGACGCTCTTCTTGAATGGGACGTGCTCTCATCCTCTCTCAGCTGTTTCTCCTATAGCATTGATACGAGTTAAGAGTGTACATTAGCCAAAACAGTTATGCAGTAATAAATGAGGGACATGGTACACATCCTTTTGCCTGGGATGCTGCTATTTCTCTCCCACCTTACAGCATTGCTTCAGTAAACAAGTGATATACTTGTTCCTTTTCCTAGCCTCAAAGACCTACTGATTCCTTAAAGCTAAGAGTGTGCCACATCACACTGGTGAATATAGAACAGCTCCAGGGGTAGAGTGCAGAAATAGCTTTCCTTATATTCTAACCCAGGTGTGAGGAATCTGTGCCCCTCCAGATCTGTGACTACAACTCCCATCTGGCTGTTGGCCATGCTGGCTAGGACTGTTGGGAGTTAAGGGTTCGACAACATCTGGAGGACTATAGGTGCCTGCCAGTGTTCCAGTCTAAAGGAGCTGCAAGCTCTTTAAGGCTAGAGTGCCACCCATGCAGGGGCATAATGCTTTATAGTAGTGCCACTGGGGCTCCATTTTGCCATCTCTTGTGAGAAGGGGGAAGAGCATGCTGTATACAAAACAGATGCAGTTTGCTGTTGTTCAGTTCAGGGCAATTGTTAACCTCTCAACAACAGCAGCCAATTGCATGCCTGTGTGAATTGGTACAATCTGAAGATATATGGGACATATCCTTTAGGTGTTTTGTGCTATAGTTGCACGTTATGGGAGAAGTCCCATGCTATCTGCTTTTAGCACTTACCAGTCTGGGCACACTTATGCCCTGTCTTAGGGAGTTTCAATATGTTCTCTGGTTCTGCAGTATAAACTCATTGATCTGTTGATATAGAGACTTTGCATTCAAGAAGACTATAGCCACGCAACTGCTTTGTGTATGACTAGCTTTGTCCTGTTTTCTGACATTTTCTCTGCTGCTGTGCAAGCAAGTCATCTGCTTCATTGCCATTGCAGAAGCATTAATTAGTTGCCAGGTCATATTCTAGCCAATTTATTGAAATATTTCTTTGCTACGAGAGATAGCACAGAGTTCTGCTGCTATTTCCAGCTACTTGGCCATAATAAGATGTATAGCAGGCACCCCAAACCTTTGGCCCTCCAGATGTTTTGAACTACAATTTCCATCATCCCTGACTACTGGTCCTGTTAGCTAGGGATCATGGGAGTTGTAGGCCAAAACATCTGGAGAGCCGCAGGTTGGGGATGCCTGATGTATAGTAAGGGAAATCTGCTACAATGCCAGTCTTGGGCCATGGCAGAAATCCAGGTATAGGCTGCACTGGCCATGGGACTTGTACATCATGTTCAATGAGCTACTGCCTTGTTCTGTTTGTTTAGCTTCTGTAGAGAAAGCATTCTAGCAAAGCTATTCACATCTATTTTATTTGTTTTTAATCTGTGCCTTCCCCCCCCAACCAAAAACGACATAAAAAACTAATATTGAAAATCTTGAAATGGAGTTCACCTGTTAGCTTTTTAAATCTTTTTCTAGATAGAAATTGAAGACCAAGAGCTAACATGTTGAATACTAGAAAAATACTTACTCTGCTCAGCTGCCTAGTTGCTTTCAGCACTTGAGCTTGTAAGAGGCCATTTTCCCTTGTCAGATGCCCACAATCTTCTGACATCTTGTCACGTAAATATTTGTCCTCATCAGCTGAAAGCTCTTTTTCCTTGAGGACTTGCCTTAATTTTTCACTCTCCTCACTAAATGCACATAATTATAGATATTGGCTCATATGGGGTATTCTCAAAGCAATATTTTTTAAAAAATTATATATGACAATCTTATAATGCCCTTGCTTTATAAATCTGGGGAGTTGTATGGCCATTTCATGCACACCAGAACTGTAAGCGAAGTCTGCTTGTACTAAACAAAAATTGCTAGCCATTCGTAGCTGTAGATTATTATGAGCTTTAGGGATAATCCCACCCTTCAGTTTAGTAGATCTTCAGCATCTAGTCCTCCGATATATTAGCCAAAAGTTCTAATGGTTCACCATCTCAAGCACATCAGTAAATCCTGTGAAGATGAACCCTCTTTAATAAGTTGTACAGTACATTTTCATACACAAGTCATTGGTCAGCCAAGTGAGAATGGCAGAGGCTCAATAGTAATGAAAATATTAAAAGACAGGGAGTTGTTGTCTGCCTACCTAAGTTCTTTTGCAATGTGCTGCTGCATGGACTGGGAGCCGATAAGTAATTTCTCCTCTAGTTGATGAAGTAATGCCTGCAGCTGTAGGCATTCTGATCTGCTTTCTGTGAGTTTTTGTTCTGTAGCTTGGTGCTGCTGAATCTGCAGCTGAAGCTGAATAAAGCAGACTGTGAAAGCAAACGCTGAACATTCTGTGCCCCCACCATGTTTTATTACTCTGATCATTAGAATTGATTACTACTTCTAGTGAGAAAAAGGTTCAAATACAGAAGGGTTTTTTAAGTGATCTGTTTATAGTACAATAAATTCACAGTTGCTACCCACTGGTTACACAGCGTTGAGATGACTTCTTCCAAGCAACACACTGGTAACTGGGATATTGCATTTTCCTAGCACTGGATTTGTTTATTTTGTGCCTTAAAGGTAAAGGTAAAGGGACCCCTGACCGTTAGGTCCAGTCATGACCGACTCTGGGGTTGCGGCACTCATCTCGCTTTATTGGCCGAGGGAGCATGACTAAGCCGCTTCTGGCAAACCAGAGCAGTGCACGGAAACACTGTTTACCTTCCCGCCAGAACGGTACCTATTTATCTACTTGCACTCTGACGTGCTTTTGAACTGCTAGGTTGGCAGGAGCAGGGACCGAGCAATGGGAGCTCACCCCATCGCAGGGATTCAAACCGCCAACCTTCTGATCGGCAAGTCCTAGGCTCAGTGGTTTAACCCACAGCGCCACCCGCGTCCCCCATCTTGTGCCTTGGGAGCATGAAATTCTTCATTAGCTTCCTGCTGGAGTGACAGGTAACAACTCGCAGCCTTGGATGTGGTTGCACATCTCTCCCTCCACACCAAAACTCTCTTCCAGTGGGTCTTGGATGAGCAGAAGTTGAGCTGCATCTTGACCCGCATTAGCAACATACTTGAAAAGCTCTTTGCTTATGGGCATTTAGTGCACCTATTGACTAGTTGTATGTGATGTCCCCTCTATGCTTGCAGTAATTTTGAGCCCTTGGAATAAAAATAATGATGCAGCTCTTCAGCTACATCACTGCAGTGCTCATCTGGCATTAATTTAGCACTTTTGTTATGTGCAAGCTAAAAAGGTATATGAAAAAGCCCTTGAAGTGAATACGGCTTTCAGAATATGGTTTGAGTGAGATCCAGCAATAGTACAAACAGGGGCCTGCTGGCATGACAACAGGGCTTCGGCTTGCTCTCCCCACCCCCAGCACACCCACAAAACCTGCTCCAAAGGTCTGGAGGACTCTCTGAAGCAGAATTTGGGGGGACATAGGGGACTGCAGTGAGGAGGAGAGAAACTGAAAGACCCATTGAACAAGTAAATTTCTTTTGTCCCAGTTGACGGACATCACTGGACGCCACTCTTTGCATTGGAGTTTGCGGTAAAGAAAACAGTATTTATTCAGGGGTGTCATTTGATTTAGCTGGGTCCAGTGTTTTATCTCTTGATCATTCAGAAGAAGAGGAGGAGTTTGGACTTGATATCCTGCCTTTCACTCCCCTTGAGGAGTCTCAAAGCAGCTAGCAATCTCCTTTCCCTTCCTCCCTCACAACAAACACTCTGTGAGGTGAGTGGGGCTGAGAGACTTCAAAGAAGTGAGACTAGCCCAATGTCACCCAGCAGCTGCATGTGGAGGAGCGGAGACGCGAACCCAGTTCCCCAGATTACGAGACTCCCGCTCTTAACCACTACACCACACTGGCTTAACAGCTTAATGTGGCAGCAATTCCTCATATCCAGAACATTTATGAAAGATGGGTTTATTATGAAGTTAGAATAGCTCACCTGAGATTCCAAAAGATGGGCCTCATGCTCTTTTTCCTTCACTGAATTTGCAGTGAGCTGTATGTTTCTCTGAATTTTTAGCAGTTCTTCTGCCTTGTGCGAAACATTCTGAGTGGAGATGTCAGCCAGTTGCTTCAGTTTTGTAGCATCCTCTATTAAGGCCAGCTTTTCTTTAGCATTTTCATCTGCAGGAAATTTAGCATTTAAAATCTTTACTACCTTCCCATAAACTTCAGTTTCTTTTTGCAGATAACTTTTCATGTGA
This sequence comes from Podarcis raffonei, assembly GCF_027172205.1. NCBI lineage: Eukaryota > Metazoa > Chordata > Lepidosauria > Squamata > Lacertidae > Podarcis > Podarcis raffonei. Next base: position 29,990,136 of record NC_070608.1, on the reverse strand, counting down.
TACATGTTTTAAAAGGCATCCAGATATTCTTAAGGTAGTTTTTCTAAGAACCATGCTCAGCGGGGTATGCCCCATTCTGTCACTTGAGGTGAAACAGGAAGTGCCCCCCTTGCCTTATCACTGCTGCCACTACCTATCTCCTCCTGCTACTGCCACTGCTTTCTCTGCCACTGCAATACACCCTGCCACAGGCAATTACAGGCAATATTGCACTGATTTTGGCCTCTGGTGGAGATGGACAGGGCAGGGCACCAAAGGGCATTCCATCTAGGGGTTTTCTGCCACCTGAGGCAGCAGTCTCACTCTGCATAATGGCTGGGCTGGCTCTGACCATACTGAACAGGAAACATGTCCCTTTGAGCTAAGGGGGGCTTATTTCCAAATAAAGCATGCTTATGATTGGGCTGTGAGATACTCTGATGTACAGCCCAATCCACAGTTTGGCGTACAATGTCAGAACAAGCAGTATTTTAGGTTGTGGCAGCTGAAGAAGCCCAGCAAGAAGTTTACAGCCTGATAACAAGGAAGCCATATACAAGTTATGCCTATTCATATACATGCAAAACCTTAAATATTTGTGTAAGCTTTCAATATCCCTAGTTCTTGAAAGAGAGCTAGGAAGATTTAAGCCAGGACTGTAAGTCAGTGTTGGGGCATGTATCAGTTTCGTTGTAAAAAGGTATTGAGGGAAGTGGTAAATTTTGCAAGGGGGGCATATTCTAGAAACTCATTCTGGAGTGAAGTTACCAGTGAAAGAGACAGACATTTGTGCCTTGATCCAGCACAGGTTGCATGGGAAAAGGGTAGTGCCACACTGTGTTGGAAAGCAATGCAGCATCTGCGCTCAAGATGTGTACAGCAAGTTGCACACATTTAACTTGTGTACATACAGTTTTACACGCTTGGCAACTTAAAAATAAAAATAAAAATGGAAAGGGAGCAGGCATCCAGCAAATATGACTTTGTCCATTCCAACTGCCATTTTACCCAATGGTTAGTGCTTAAGATGGATGAACTGAAGATCTATCCATCATTGGTATAGTTGGATGTTAGCCTCTTCCATAAGAGAAGTATCCTAGCTGTATACAAAAGCCAAGCTAGCATCAGTTCATTATTTATAAAAGTATCTTGATGGTAAGAACAACAACTCATGGAACATTTCATTATTACCTGATAGTATTTGAAGTCGTCTGTATATTGCACGGATTTCAGCTTCAACTATCTTGGTGCTGTTTTCTTTCTGTACAGTTTCTATTTGGGCTGTGTCTATTGCAGTCTCTAGTTCCTTTAAAATATACACTGTAGGTTAGCATCATGCAAATACAAATGTGGAAGACAAATGTTGAAGCCAAATAACAAAAAAATATATAGTTAAGATATTACAATATCATTTGGGGCTCCACAATGAATCTACAAATGTACATATAGTCTAGAGAGCTAGATGCAAAGATTCAGCTCTGCCTTTAATACATTTGTTGTGCTTGTGACTTCCAGTCCGGCATATGCATTGCTCTGTCTGGACTGAGGTAATGAGGCTGGAGGTATTTATGTATTTTTAATGAATTTTTATGCACAGTGGTGCTCTGAAAGACTGAGATTGCACATCAGTGGACAAATGGTACATGTTCAAAGTAGTTCAAATGCTGTTGCGTTGAGCATACTGACTGCACTGAAACTTGCACCGCATCTAATCTGCAAGTAAACTTTTAAGTTTCAGTTATGTGATTTCTGATTGTCTCTCCGTCTAGTCAATATCTACTTGTTTTAAATACTGGTAGAAGTATTCTGCATTTTATTCCTAAGAGCCAGCTATGCTGCCTTGCCAAAGTGAAAATGGCTAGAAGCATTTAGAAGGTTTAACTGGAAGATGGGTTATGTCAAGACTGCCAGGTTTATTTTGAATAGGGTATTTGGTCCATAACGGGAGGTATTATGCTTACATCTAACACCTCTGTATACTATTAAAGGTAAAGGTACCCCTGCCCATATGGGCCAGTCGTGTCTGACTCTAGGGTTGTGCGCCCATCTCACTTAAGAGGCCGGGGGCCAGCGCTGTCCGGAGACACTTCCGGGTCACGTGGCCAGCGTGACGAAGCTGCTCCGGCGAGCCGGCACCAGCGCAGCACACGGAAATGCCGTTTACCTTCCTGCTAGGTAAGCGGTCCCTATTTATCCACTTGCACTTAGGGGTGCTTTCGAACTGCTAGGTGGGCAGGAGCTGGGACTGAAAGACGGGAGCTCACCCCGCCGCGGGGATTCAAACCGCCGACCATGCGATCGGCAAGCCCTAGGCGCTGAGGTTTTACCCACAGCGCCACCTGTGTATACTATTAGTGTACAGTTAATACCTATTCCTAAGTGACGTTTCCTATATAAATGCAGTGACTATGCAACTGTGAGAACAAATTTCTGTGAAACAAATGTGAGCCTGACCATGCATCAAAACTAATTATTCTGTGTAGTAAAATGGACTGAAAAGACACTGATTCAAAGAACCATGTATGCATGAATGAAGTGCTTCTGTACATGCACAAAGACTTCTCATATCATTTTACTTGAGCTGGGCAGCCCCTCATGCCTTCCTAGATCTCACACTGGAAGGGTCTCTAAGTCTACATAAAGTGGCTTTCTGGAGGACAGGCTGTTTCAAAAAAGCCCTGTTAAAGCTGTCCAGGCCTGTAGATTAGCTCCTTGAGTCCTGATGACAGTTGACAGATTACAAATTAGCAGTTGTTTACAAACAGAATTCATCCAAAGGCAAGAAAACTTTGGGAGTTACCTTTATTTTTTGCAGCATTTTTTCAGCTTCTCTGGTAACTTGGGGTTGGACGCTTGTAGCCTTTTTAGCTCTCTCCCTAGTTTACAATGGATAATTAAGGAGCATTTGTTTGAGATGTTGGAAGGTCAGTTCATATGTTTTGGAAATACCAATCACATTAACAATCCCACGCTGTATGCAAATTTGCTATCGGTTTGAGATACCCTCTAACAATTTCTGCAGTGCTAATGAATGCACACCCCCCCCACACACAAGAGAAAATAGCTGCTTTCCAATTCAGATTTTAAGAAATTTGAGGGGGGGAGTAGCTGAGGAATGGGTACAATCCTAAAGTAAGCTCCACTGAGCCCAATGGGAGAGTTAAACATCTCCCACTCTAATCACTCACATAAATGTCTTGCTATTTTCCTAGTTTACTTAATAGGTATTAAAAGTTACATATAACCCTGAGTGAAAGGAGAGTTGTGTATCGTGAAATAGATGTTAGTCATGACATGTGGCCTTGAATAAGTCAACAAAGAGTGACTCGTGGCTGTCCTGACTGGCAAAAGCAGGAGACTGCTTTTGTGCCTCAACTAGCATAATTGACATATTTTTGTAAGAAGCCTTTCCTGGCTAGTGCCTACTTTAGCAGGTACATAAAGGGTTAGCCTCAGAATAGCAGACACACATATAAAGGAGTATAGAAGACATAACTACTGACAATAACACTTCATGCATATGTTTTACTGGCATATTCCAGGCCTGTTCTGTGCCTAGTTTTCACTAGAGGAGGGGTTCCCAAATGGTGGTCTGTGAGCTTCATTCAGCTGATCCACAGTATGTGGTAGTGGTGCCCTCCTTGTGGAACACCTTTCTCTTCAGATGTCAAGGAAATAAACAACTATCTGACTTCTAGAAGACATCTGAACGTAGCTCTGTATTGGGAAGTTTTCAAAGTTTGATGGTTTAGTAAGTTCTGATATATGCTGTGAGCTGCCCAGAGCGGCTGGTGAAACCCAGCCAGATGTGTGGGGGTAAAAATAATAAAATTATTATGTCTGCATTTAAAAACAGTACATATTTTAAATCGTATTTTATTGCTTCTTTTATACTGTATTTTGCTGCATTACAGTTTGAATTCAAATTATAAAACAATAAAAGAGCTACAATTTTCAAAGGGGGTGAATGGCCAATTCCTCTTCCCAGGGAGCTCTGGAAACTGTAGTTCTGTGAGGGGAACAGGGTTGTCCTAACTACTCTCTCACAAGCTACAGTTCCCAGGAATGTGGTATGCTGCTGCTTTGCAGATGGTGCTTGAGAGGTGTGCAAATTTCCAGTCATTCTTTTATTAGGATAATGAAAAAGGTTCCCTGTAGGATAAAGTTAAACATAAAGGAACTGCCTTCTCTCTCCTTGCATGGCTTTCCAGTGGCACTGAAAATAATTCTGGCAGATATGTTGTGGCCTGTTCCTGAATAGGCAGACAGAGACCTGACTTCAAGCTGTCAGTATAAAGAACATAAAAGGAATGCAGTACTTTGCCCCTCAAAGGATGGCCTTCCATATTCCTGAGGTAAAGTAGAGATGAAAGACTAAGCTCTGGTTGCCAGAGATTTAATATGCTGCCAGCTAAGCTTACAGCTAAATTTCTTGTCTGAGATAAACTGATGTTAAGAGAAAGGGTTTCACAGTCTCTGTGAAGCCAAAAGCATACACAGCTGGTCGCAATTTGCCTCTCGCAGAGGAAAAAGTCTGTTACTACAGTCATCCCTGCATATGTTTTTGGATGCATTCACTGAAGGGATCAAGGGCCCAAAAGCAGGGTCCATTTCACATTCATCATCAAATTGTGGTAGGAATTACCCCCCCCCCAGTAATACGTTTTAAAGTAAGGTTAATACAACAATTTACTGCTTGTGGTATTAACCATATTTAAAAGCGTATGTGAAATAACACTTTTAAATTTAGCAAGGGTTATTTGAAATGTGGATATTTATTTTGAATAATTTAGGCTGGAAACTTGTGCCAACTTACCTGGAACTCAGAGGCACTTGCTTCTGAGTAGACATGTATAGGATTGCAGTGTCATAGAATTGTAGAGTTGGAAGGGACACTGAGGATCATAGCTGGGCTTTTCCCTGCACACACATCCAGGGTGGATTTGATTTAAATCAAAATTTAAATCACGATTCAAATCACTAGTCAGTAAGACTTGATTTAAATCATTTTTTTTACAGAAAGACTCCTTCTTGCTGATATAACCTTAATATTTACAACCAGATGAAGGTTTCATTTTTGGAATATTAAATTTTCAGAGTAGTTTTTACAGTTATATCAAAAGTTACTGATTTGGTTATACTATTAGAAATACATAGACAGATAACTTATTAAACCTCACAATAATTTCATTATTAACTGCTTATATCTGGACAACTTTTCTGCTGTACTTTATTGGAAGGAGAAAAATGATCATTTCCTTAATAACAATTTAAATGATTTATTTCACTAAAACGACAACGTTATAGCATATGTATCCATGTTTGTTAACTGATGTGGTTAAACAATTAAAAAAAACACCTTAGACTGAATTTTAGCACACATGAAAAACTTGAAACAAATCCTTATTTCCTGATGAATAACCTTTGGACTATAACGTAACTTAAATAGAAAACTATCTTTAGAAAGATTTTCCCTTCAAAAGCATTTTATTTTTAAAATCTGATTTAAGGCTTCGTGAGGTCCTGCGACACCCGAGTAGGAGGCAGCTGAGTCGCTGCTGAGTCGCCCCGTGTTTTCTGCCTTGTCAGCCTGGGCTCCGGCAACAAGATGAGTATAGGCGGCTTGGATCAGAATGAGGAGTTCTACCAGCAACTGTGGCTGCAGGAGCTGTACGGCAAGAAGAACGAGGAAGGCAGTAAGGACCCTTTCACATACATGGACCCGGCGGACGGGATGCAGTACGAGTGGGATTGCGACAAGAAGGCCTGGTTCCCAAAGGTTACTGAAGATTTCCTGGCAACATATCATGCTAACTACGGCTTTCCCACTGAAAGTTCAGATAATTCACCTGCATCTCTTGCAAACACTAAATCTAAGACTCCTGCAGACTCAAAGACTACCAAGGTCCAGCAGCCAACAGTTCTAAAAGTATCTCAGGCAACAGATCTTAAACAAAATGGAGAGAAAATAAAACCCAACGCAGGATGGTTTCATGTTGAAGAACAGAGAAACACAAATGTCTATGTGACAGGTTTACCACCAGACATTACAAAAGATGAGTTTGTGCAGGTTATGTCAAAATGTGGTATTATTATGTGTGATCCGCAAACGGAGGAGCCTAAAATTAAGCTTTACAAAGACAAAGAAGGAAATCTCAAAGGAGATGGGCTCTGCTGCTACTTAAAGAGAGAATCTGTTGAACTAGCATTACAACTTTTGGATGAAAATGAAATCAGAGGCTACAAATTGCGTGTGGCAGTTGCACAGTTTCAACTGAAGGGGGAGTACGATGCCAGCAAGAAGAAGAAGAAATGCAAAGACTACAAGAAGAAGCTGTCTCAACAACAAAAACTGCTGGATTGGAGACCGGAGAAGAAAGATGGCAGCGTTCGAATGCGGCACGAGCGTGTTATCATTATCAGGAACATGTTCCACCCAAGCGATTTTGAAGAAGATCCTTTAGTGCTAAATGAGATAAGAGAAGATCTTCGGACAGAATGTGAAAAATTTGGACAAGTAAAGAAAGTCTTTCTATTTGATAGGCACCCAGATGGTGTTGCTTCTGTGTCATTTAAAGAAGCAGAAGAAGGAGATGTCTGCAAACAAGCACTCAACAGGCGATGGTTTGGTGGACGCCAGCTCTCTGTGGAGACCTGGGATGGTGTAACAGATTACCAGGTTGAGGAGACTTCAAGAGAAAGGGAAGAGAGACTGAAGGGTTGGCAGAAGTTTTTAGGTGATCCAAATTCAGAAATGCCGAAAACAGCATGTGACACAGATTCTGGTGTCCAGCTTCCAGAAGGCGTTCAGCCATCTAAAGTTAAGAGTGCATCTGAGGGTGGCCCAAAGGGTGAAGCAGCTGAGAGAGGAGATAATGGCAAGGGTACCAACGAAGATGTCACAGCATCCACAGACAGCAGCGTTGCAGGCAGTGATGAGGAAGCAGAGACATCTTTAACTCATTTGTAAAAGCATCTATGTAGGGTAACCTCTAAACCTCAGTTATCCTGTGCTTCAAAGTAACTGCAGGCAGCATTCAAATGAATATGTATGCATTACCCTATTGAGATATCAGTGTGTTTTTGAGGTGTTTCATTAAAAGTAACATTTAATGATAATCTTTAAAAACATATGTTCATATCTGCTGCTGTCCAAGCTGTGTGTATGTGTCCATAAGTTGCCAAGAGCCTGCTGAACTGAGCAGCTGTCTTGCATTATATCTTTGCTTGCCAGTGTTCGAAGTCCGTAAGTGTAAGCAGGTACAAACATGTGGTTCCTATTAACTACACAAGGACCTTTAGAATTAGAGGTATGAATGCTTATAATTTTTAGCTCCCAATTTTCTAAATGCCCCAATATTTGGGTGTTCCAGTACTTATTTGCATGAGCTGGATTTCCTGATTCTACACACTTTTAAAATAACAGATCACTGAGAATACATTACAGTATTGGCACCCTGTACATGTACCTGGGGAGTGGAAAAAATAATTATCACCCACAATTAATAAAGATAAATGTTCTGAAAGTGCTCTCCTTGGATGCAAAGTTTTAGATGACTGAAGATCCCCTTTCATTTAAAATCCTGATGAGATTAGATGACAAATAGGAAAAATGTGTAAATAAGACTAACTCTGATCTCTGTTTTTAAGTTTTTGATGATGACTTCATATTGGAAACAAAACAAGAGCTTGAGTGGTGGAAATGTGATTCTATTTTTCATATTACTGTGTTCAAATGTAGTTTGGTTTCAGGCATTTGTCAAGGGTGATGAGCATATGGAGCCTGTTCTTTTTGTATACTTGGTTTGACTACAGGAGACTACAAATGAAATTGTTTTGAGATTCCCTCTCAAAATTGTTGCTCAAATTTTTAAAGGCAGGCGTTTGTTTACAGATACAAGCCATTCAGAACTAGCAAACATTTGTCTTCAGGTTTTAAATGTACCTGCCTTTCCAAATGTTGAATATAAAATTATTTTCCACTATCATTTTTAACAAGCTCTATCAAATCAACTGCACTAAAAACTACCCAACAGTTACTATTTTTAAGCTCAGATCAGACATAATGAGAAACCATGAACTTCCATGATGAGAATGAGCAGGAGCAGCAGTGGGCATCTTCCTCTTAATATTTTATATTTGGGAATATGGGATTGTGTTTAAAAAAATTAGAGAGATTAAATTTGCATCACGCTAAAAAAAAATCCGATTTAAATAAAAAAAGTTTTAAATCAAAAAGATTTGATTTTTTTATTTTTAAAAATTTCTTTGATTTTTATCCACCCTGCACACATCTCATTCAAAAGTAGTCAAAGCCTAAAAATGGAAGGATGGAGGCTCAAGCTTTCCTCAAAGGAATTACTTCAGTGCTGTCCAAACTTTTTTCAAAGACGGCCAGATTTAATGAAGTGAAGGGCCGTGAGGGCCAACCAAAGGGCCGACCAAAGTTGCTGACCTTTTTTTTTTGGATTGAAGTTGTTGCACTTTTTAATGATTTTACCCCAAAGTTGTTGAGGGTTTCTTAGGATTTCACCCCAGGAAATAAACTGCCACAGAGACTGGATTGAACCAACCAGCGGGCCAAATTACGCCCCCAGAACAGACTTTGGACATGCCTGTATTACTTAAAAACCCCATGTCCAAATTTCAGCAACCCAAGGCACTCTTCCGTATTGCCACTTTACAACATCCACAATGAGGGATCTTGTATTCTCATCTGATTCTGAGCCCGGTTCAGCTTTCTTTTCATTTCCTGATTACTAGATTTCAGAGGATAGCATGCTTTCTGGAGTGGCTCTATGTCAGGCTTACTCAACCTCAGCCCTCCAGATGTTTTTGGGCTACAGCTCCCATGATCCCTAGCTAGCAGGACCAGTAGTCAGGGATGATGGGAAATGTAGTCCCAAAACATCTGGAGGGCCGAGGCTGAGGAAGCCTGCTCTATATAATATTGGGGCTGAACCAAAGAACTGTGCTGCTTGAGGAGGGAAATCCAAGCTGACCACCTTTCTACAATCCCACATACCATGTGAGTTACAATCCAGCAGGAAGTTGTCTTTTCCATTCCTCTCACGACAAATAGACACCATGGCTATTCATACACAAGAATGGATGGACCAATGGTATGACTTAGTCTAAGACATCTTCCAATGTTCCTAACTCTACCTAGCTGAAGCTGCTGCCTCTCCAAACATACAACAAAAATCGTGTTCAGGTTACAGCAAGGAAAATTGCAAATTTGTATACTGTCCTATTAACAGAAGATATGACACGTGTTTTCTAAATAAAGGAACATGCAAATGTTTTTGAACCAGTAAAAAAACAAAAAGGCTTACTGATGTATAAATAAAACCAATGAATGACAGTTTTCCAAAACAAGAAAGACTGCGATTCACAATATTCCAGTTTCCTAAATATTGTTTGTGGGGTGAGTGTGTGTGAACAGTTCTGAGTTTTCATAGCTACTTCTACTAAAACAGTATTACTTCAAAGGATATAGATATGACGTCTCACATTCCAGTAAGCAGACTTGTTTTTGCAAATTCTTTATGTACTCTGCTTCAATCGCGCCCAGAGAGTCCATTGTGCTGGTGGGGGGGGGGGTGTAAAGGTGAAACAAAGCATAGTTTGAAACAGCACAGGTAAGGAAAAAACAATGGGTGGTATCATCCCATCAGTGCAAGAATTTCCATTTGAGTAATGAGACTCCTCCTCTCCCCTGCTCCTCAAATCTGGTCCAGAGGTTTAAGGGAACCCCCAGAACAGATTTAGGGGGCACACAGGACAGCACATTTTTAACATACAAAGGGGGGGGGAGATCCTCCCTAGTCCTCCTGAGTTCCCCCTCTTCCCAGTTATGCCTTTTCAGTTCTGCTTTGCCCTGGCTTACATCTGAACAAAACAAAATGCAGATTTCAAATATGACAGCACAGACAGTTGCAGCACAGCTAGTTAAAGCACAGCTAAACATAGTTCTGAGGGACGCGGGTGGCGCTGTGGGTAAAACCTCAGCGCCTAGGACTTGCCGATCGCATGGTCGGCGGTTCAAATCCCCGCAGCGGGGTGCGCTCCCATCGTTCGGTCCCAGCACCTGCCAACCTAGCAGTTCGAAAGCACCTCCGGGTGCAAGTAGATAAATAGGGACCGCTTACTGGCGGGAAGGTAAACGGCGTTCCGTGTGCTGTGCTGGCTCGCCAGATGCAGCTTTGTCACACTGGCCACGTGACCCAGAAGTGTCTCCAGACAGCGCTGGCTCCCGGCCTATAGAGTGAGATGAGCGCACAACCCTAGAGTCTGGCAAGACTGGCCCGTACGGGCAGGGGTACCTTTACCTTTTTAAACATAGTTCTGAATAGGATCAGTCCAGCCTATTATGATCCCTGGCCTGTTGTCCACTTTTTTCCCAACCAGGGACAGGAGACATCATCAACCTGTTCCAGAAATTTATGTTAAGCAGGACTTGATATTTTTCTTCATATTTTTACTTAGATTTTAAGTGCCAAGTTTCTTTACGTTGCAATAATTCACTATTAAAGTACATACTTCATGGCATTTATTTAAATGAAGATTCAGAATCCCCTTCTGTGTTATTCTATCGTGTCCTTTGGAGTTGATTCCTGCCAGTGAAAATTTGTTTTATAAAGGCTTGAAATTGGGGGAATGCAGAGGGAGTCCCAGTGTGCAAGTAGAAGTCCTTGTGCTGACAGGAGGCTTCCTTTAGATGCAACCCACTTTTTATTAATTTTTACACCTTCTGCAATCTTAGGAGTTTTGTAAAAGCTTCCAAATCAATTTATTTTGGCTTTCTTCCCCCAGCCCCCAGTGTCACATTAAAAAATGGCAAGCCAAATGTCAAAGGTATTATTAAATTAAAATTTGTATACCACCCTTGCATTATTGTTGGGGGAAAAACTTACTTCCAGGAAGAAAGGTAACAAAATTCAAGGTGGAGGTTTTAATGAAGCTAAGAGACAGGTCTGTTGTTTGTTTGTTTGATTTTATCTATTTTAGTAAGTTTACATCCCACTTTATCTTCAAAAAGAAACCAAAGTGGTTTACAATAAGGAGAGGATACCAACGACCAATATACAAAAATTAATCAAACTAATGTGAAGAGGAGTGATGTGTATTTGTGTGTTTATTAAGCAAGTTGAAAGAGATGACTGCAGGGTCATGCAACAAAAAAATAACGACATGTTACATATTGTATAATGAGGCCATCCCCATCTTCCAATGTAGATTGGGATCCTGAAATTCAGCTGTTTCCCCATTCAGTGGCAACAACATGTGCTTGTTGTAGCAAAGCTGATATTGTAGTAATAGCCAGTAATTGCTTTCAGAGTGCTACAGTGGGCATTTTGCTGAACTCTAAATGAGCCAGATCAAAAATAGATTTGGGTAGAATGTTCATGTTATCTTGTTGAAGCGTTGTCTTATCTTTATATTCCAGGTAGGGTGGATAACAATCTTTAATGTATTAATGATGCTGCAAAATACAGGGTTCCAGTCACTACTAGCCTGAGGCTTCCCTCATAGGTCTCAAGGTAACTGCTTTATTTTATACTCACATAGAATCAGGTAGAAATCAGCTTCTTTGCCAGAGACTGAAATGTTACAAGTATATTTAAGCATTTTCAATAGTAAATACTGATAAAATGTCTAACTCAAAGGAACCCCTGTTCTCACCTCCCATGTGTATATATTATTCACACTGAAGCAAGTTATTAGACCAATATTGTGTAAATATTGAGATCAGTTGTAGGCATTAAGCGATATTATGTTCACTCTAATAGTCTTGATTATTTAAAGCTAGTCCAAGTCCGGTATAATGTAATGGGTAATTGTGTGTGTGTGTGTGTGTGTGTGTGTGTGTGTGTGTGTGGTTTGGGACACCTTTGCTTCTACCTGCTGTGCAAATTCTCCACTCAGCATGATTGGAGAACTGGTTAGAAGCAAATCCTATAATCTATATTTGGGGGGAAATGAAGTTATTATTATGACTGCATGACCATTCCTTTTGAATTTGCTCTTACCTTGCAATTAGGAAGCATTGTTGATGCGATTATAATTACTGTTGGGGTGAGAAGCTGAAATGACAGTTTTGTTTTAATTAAAAATGTATTAAAAACATGGTGCACTAAAAAGACCAGCTGAATAAAAGTTTAATGTGTTAGGCAAGATCCACTGTGCCCACTCTCCCTGGTCCAACTGAACCCACTGGAACTCGTGGCTGAGTAGACAGGCATTGGATTGCACTATTCATCATTTATCCACAAGATGTGCCTTAAAAACCATTTCAGCTTTGCAAACAATGCTACTGGCTAGGTGGGTTGGTGATGTCACATTTACAGCTGGGAAACTGAGGCAGCAAGCTAAAGAAATGATTTAGAAGATTTCTCTGATGTCCGACTTGAGGGGGATGGGAAAACCACCCTCAAGGAGTTAGAGGCGTGTGGATGTTTCAGCTTCGCTTTCTGCTGGCCAGTCTCTGGAAAACCCATCCAAACTCCTTGCCCCTCGGGGAGGTCGCTCCCTTAGAGCCAACCCTCTCTATATGCAGAGTATTCAGATGCAGATCAGCCCTGCCAGGTACACTTACCTGCTCACATCGCCGACACCTACGAGGGCTAAGCTACTAAACGTTGTGAAGCCCAACTCTTGGTCCAAGTTCAGCGCTGTTTGCTTCCTTGGCTTGTGACGCTGCTATAGAAACCTCCCCCCCCTCCTCCTCCTCCTGCGCAGACTCTTTGAGAGGCTTTTCAGTGCAGACTCTGTCCTCTTCTAACTCCCTGGTTCCCAAACTTTTCGAGGCACACCCCGCCCCCGCCCCGTTACATAAACACCCCGCAACCCTTCCCTATAAAAAAACCACCATTATTCAGAATAGTGGGTTGCACGACTCACTAAAGAAGACAATAATACAATGAAATTCAAAACAGGAACTATCAATTGCACATTTATTCAAAATCCAATTAAAACTAGTGTTATTCAAAAGAACAGATGAACTTGACCTAGCGATACCAGCTTTTTTTTATAAAAAAAATCAAGATAAGGATAGAAATATAACTGAAAAAGAGAGGGGGGTTATTGGTTAGTTTTTTTGTTCTTGTTTTTATCATGTATTTTGTGATTTTATATTCTTACCTTATGAACTGCCCTGATACCTGCTGGTGAAGGATGGTATGCAAATTTAATAAATGATGATGATGATGATGACAATAATAATAATACATGTTTATGATTGCTGTAAAAAGATGCAATCATATGAACATTACCTGGAAATAAGCTTGCAAACATCTGGCTTGAGATTTCCATCATGTTTCTCATCCTCTGTTTTTCCTTCCAGACTGGTTAAGAGCTTTGATGCACTTGACAGCTTGCATAGTTCTTTGTGACTGTTTAATTACGCCAAATAAAAGCATTAACTGCTTTTATTACTAGACAAAAGTGCATATTTTAATTGTTAAAAATTATACTTATTAGTCGTTTTAAAATGAAAAGTAAACTCAAAGTGACTTACAACGTAATACAAAAATAAAAGCCCATGTTAAGGTGAAACGAAATAAAAGCCAAAAACATTCAAGAGACCTCACTTTAGAATATGACAGTGGAATTTTATGCTATTTTAAAACTGTGATGTGCAACTCCATAACATTTTTCTATAAGAGGAACTTTCTTTTGGAGTTGGGAAAAGCAAGCCGCCCTACACAAAATTAGACCATTGGACTGCCCAACTCAGTATTGTCTAAACTGATTGACAGCTCCTCTCAAGGGAATGTTCCCTGCCCTGAGGATGGCAGGGATCAAACCTGGGGCCTTCTGCATGCAAAAGAGATGCTGAATTGCCCACTTAAGATCAGTGACAAAAGGCCTAAGGAACACAACTTGTTTCCAACTGATCAAGTTGTTTGCATGGTTTACATTGGCACTGGGTGGCAAGCAGGATTCTTGCACCTTCCACAGCTTTGTGGCAGGCGGAAATTCAATAGGTTAATCCTGTTTCGGTATGGAAACTCAATTAAGGGGGAAACCTCTATTTGTTGATACTCTGTCACACATATTATTATTTGTGTGTGACCCCTCCACCTCACTTGTAAAAGAGGCCATACATTTGCACATGGTATGTCTTCTTTTTGCAAGTGAGGTGGAGTATGCCATCAACAATAGGGTTCCAGGCCCAGAAAACCCTGTTCCTACCCCTTGTTCCCCAAGCTGTTGTTGTTTAGTCGTGTCCGATTCTTCGTGACCCCATGGACCAGAGCACGCCAGGCACTCCTGTCTTCCACTGCCTCCCACAGTTTGGTCAAACTCATGCTGGTAGCTTCGAGAACACTGTCCAACCATCTCGTCCTCTGTCGTCCCCTTCTCCTTGTGCCCTCCATCTCTCCCAACATCAGGGTCTTTTCCAGGGAGTCTTCTCTTCTCATGAGGTGGCCAAAGTACTGGAGCCTCAGCTTCACGATCTGTCCTTCCAGTGAGCACTCAGGGCTGATTTCCTTCAGAATGGAGAGGTTTGATCTACTTGCAGTCCATGGGACTCTCAAGAGTCTCCTCCAGCACCATAATTCAAAAGCAGAAATTCTTCTGCGATCGGCCTTCTTTATGGTCCAGTTCTCACTTCCATACATCACTACTGGGAAAATGTAAAACCTTCTAATGCTGTGGAGCATAGTGCCAAGCGCCTCTCACTCCCTTCCTCTCCTGCTAGAAGGAAGCCCCAGAAGAAACCTGGAGCCAAGGCTTCAGCAAGTTTATTGTCCACAAGGCACTTGGCTGGCCTATAAAGGAGCTTTGTGGGTAGTAGAAAAAGGGGCCCCGTTTTCCCCTTGTTTCAGCACAGCACAGCACAAGGAGATACAGCAACTGGGTTAAATATAGGTCTCAGCAGCAGGCAGGGCAGTGTTGATCTCACTCTGCTTTAGCTGCGGTAAAGCTCTAGATAGGATTGGTCTGCTAGGCTGCAGTGCAAACGGGAGGATACTCTTCCACTTTTCTGAAGTGATTAGTGGTTTGAATTCCAGCCCAGGTTACCTAACCCCTCACATGACTTCAGGGGGTTTTGGCTCCTCTTCTCCATTTTAAGTCTTTGCTGTTTTGGAGGCTGCTGTTGCAGCAGCACTGAATTTCCCAGTGACATCTGCAGCTGTGACCCCTGCAGTGAGAATCCAGTAATTCCTTCCATCTGTCTAGATGGGCCACTACAGCAATGGCTGCAATGTTTCAAGAGCTGAGTGCTGAGAATTTCCCCACTGGAGCCTCTACTTGAGACATCCAGTCTAAGCAGGAATATGTGACCCACCTTCAAAAAGTGGTGCATCTTTCTTTCTGCACCTTCCCCCTGTGGATCAATGCAGCCCCTGGGAATTTTGCATGAGAATTGGGATCTGTTCTCTGTGCAAATGCTTACAGGACAGAGCTAAAGGGCCAGTGGGGCAGGGTGGGAGGAGGAGGAGACTTGACCTTTTGTTCTATTATTAACATTTCCCCCTGCAAGCCTTCCCTTTTTTGTTTTCTGTTTTGCTTTAGTTAGCAGCCTTTTCCAAGGTTCAAGGTGTTTTACATAATAAAACTATGCAGCCATCCTAATCTGAAAAGACATGTGTTACACCCCATCTAAAAATCTTACCACAGGTGGGAGAATCTCAAAGGGGAAACCCATAGCCTTAGGGCAACAATTCTTTTAGGCTCCTCCTCAAATAGTGTTATTCAGGCAGGTCTTTGAAATGTTAATTTATTCTTGCCAACCAGTATTTATTGATGTTTTTACCAATGTTTTCATTGATCTTATTATAATTTTTGCATGTTGTGGGGGGTTTTTTATGACACTGTGGTTGATAAATATTTAAACAAAGAAATTACTTTTAGCTGCAGGGCTTCTAATCTCACAGGGAAAGTAGCACATAAAAGTTTCTGGGAAGGCAACTGTAGCAGGACAAGGAGAAAGGCACTGCCTTCCCACAAAGCAGGACAATTTGTTGTGATTTACATCTTCTTCTCCTCACACCAGATATGTATATTAACCCCCTTAGAGGCACTGGCTGTCAGTGTGCAGCTGCCAGACTAGAAGTCAAGATGTGAAACTCAAAAAACTGGAATCAGTGGTGGAATGCAAAAAAAGCTTGCTCACCCATTAGCTTGTATTAGCTTGTATCTGTGCCCAGTGTATCGCCACACATGTGAATAAGTGTTACTTACTGAGTTGTACAGCTCAAACATTTGGTGCACAAATTGTACATATGCTTTGCATGATGGATAAACTTGTTGCCACTAGTGTCTGACTTCAATAGGCCTTTTATCCTGATAGGCGTACTTATTCCCTCAAACCAAGATACAGTGGTACCTCGGGTTAAGTAATTCGTTCCAGAGGTCCGTTCTTAACCTGAAACTGTTCTTAACCTGAAGCACCACTTTAGCTAATGGGGCCTCCCACTGCTGCCGCGCTGCTGCAGCACGATTTCTGTTCTTATCCTGAAGCAAAGTTCTTAACCTGAAGCACTATTTCTGGGTTAGTGGAGTCTGTAACCTGAAGCGTATGTAACCTGAAGCGTATGTAACCCGAGGTCCACTGTATTAAGAACTGAGGTGTAAAAGCTATTGTTTCATGATTTTTTTAAAAAAATATTTCTGTACAGGTCTGTACAGCTGCCTATCTCTGTCATAAACAGGGACACATCCTTCTGTGGCCCCCAACCCAGGTGCTGGTAGAACAATTGGAGAGGTCTACATCACCTGTGCAATATCTTAACCCCCCTTGCATCATATTTCTTAATTATATTTTTCTTTTAATTTGAATTTTTATGCACTAGGAAGGGGAAAGGGAGAATAGGTCAGTTGATCCTGTTTTGTTAGGAAGGAGGAAAAACCCAGTCAATAACAGCATACAAATCTCTGAATCCTTTGCATCATTAAACTGCTGAACTGTTTCATTGCCTTAAAACAGGCATGGCCAAACTTGGCCCTCCAGCTGTTTTGGGACTACAATTCCCATTATCCCTGACCACTGGTCTTGTTAGCTAGGGATGATGGGAGTTGTAGTCCCAAAACACCTGGAGGGCCAATTTTGGTCATGCCTACCTTAAACTGCCAACCTAGCAGTTCGAAAGCACATCAAAGTGCAAGTAGATAAATAGGTACCACTCCGGCGGGAAGGTAAACGGCGTTTCTGTGCACTGCTGTGGTTTCGCCAGAAGGGGCTTAGTCATGCTGGCCACATGACCCGGAAGCTGTCTGCGGACAAAAGCCGGGTCCCTTGGCCTATAGAGTGAGATGAGCGCGCAACCCTAGAGTCATCTGCAGCTGGACCCTAACGGTCAGGGGTCCCTTTACCTTTACCTTAAAGAGAGAGAGGCACAATCTCAATCCTTTCTGGAATTGGCATCTTCTGATGTGGTAGTCCTCCTCCTACAGCCCAGAGGCATCAATATCTGAGACACTCACTTTCATTATGACGTCACAGGCCCTGGAGCTGAGCTCCGACTGTCCAAACAGATTCTGAGGCAGAATCCTTCTGCGCTCTTGCTCCAATTAATTTAGTGAGAATGTGACATTTAATAACATTTAATTTAGTGAGAATGGATGCAGATGTTACTAGGCTGCAGTTCCTATCAGCACCACCAGCACTGCCAGTTGTATGACTATCTGGAAAGACGACAGGCGTTAGCTGCTTTGTAAATAGCAGTTTTAGGGATTTTAAAGCTGCAAACACACTTTCTCACCACAAGAGGGCAACCTATGATAAAGATTTGCTCAGCGAAGACATGTATCTAATAAGATGGGTTTTCCAGCTGGTCTTGATGTCTTTCTGTTCTAGGTGCTGTTGTGCTGGATATAGAGGAGCCAGTTGCAGGGAATCCATGCTGGTGTGTGAGGCGACAACCGGGACACTTAACACTGGGCTGACTCAAAGTCCCTCCTCTGGGGCAACACCAGCAGATGCCTGTGTGCAGTATCATGCCAGACTGGTAAAGGTGCAAAAGTCTTGTGTATGGAGAAGATTCTTGCAGGTATATTTTACTCCAATATTTGGGTACCATTTTGAATAGGATACACAGGGCTTAGCATCTCATGGTGCCATAGGTGCCAGGCACCCACAAATGTAGGTGTCAGGGCCATGCAACCACAGCTGTGGGGCCAAGCTGGCACTCCTGCATAGTGTACACCACGGGTCAGCAAACTTTTTCAGCAGGGGGCCGGTCCACTGTCCCTCAGACCTTGTGGGGGGCCGGACTACATTTTGAAGAAAAAAATTGAATGAATTCCTATGCCCCACAAATAACCCAGAGATGCATTTTAAAGAAAAGGACACATTCTACTTGTGTGAAAACATGCTGATTCCTGGATCGGCTGCAGGCCGGATTTAGAAGGTGATTGGGCTGGATCCAGCCCCTAGGCCTTAGTTTGCCTACCCATGGTGTACACAGTTGAGCAAAGGGAGTTTTTATTACAATAGTGGTCTTCACTATAGCTGTACTTACGCAAGAATGTTTGCTTCTTAGGACTATCCGAACATGAAGGAAAAGTACCGTATTTTTTGCACCATAACACTCACTTTTTTCTTCCTAGAAAGTAAGGGGAAATGTCTGTGCGTGTTATGGAGGAAATACCTACGGGTGGCATGCCTACGGATTTTCCCCCTCTAAAAAATACGTGCGTGTTATGGTCGGGTGCGTGTTATAGAGCGAAAAATACGGTATGTATCAAAATATTAAAGTCTTGCTTCCCTTCCACTAGGGAAATGGGTCTAGCGTATATAAATTAGAGTTATCTCAAATCATTATAACAGATGGACAAACATTGGTGTTTAAAATTATTTAAACACTTTGGGGTTTGTTTGCTTTTTTGGTCTTGTCTTTATATCCATCCATCGTTTTGTAATCTGTCCTGAAGAAGAGCCATCACTTCAAAAATGTGTTGGACTTTTGAACCCTTTCAGTTGCTTAAATTCCATGTTTCCATAAGTGGATTAGTACATTAGATTTGGTTACGTGTTCCCCTGCCTTTGCTGGTGTCCCCCCCATCTTTTTGTTTCAGCACAAAATGAAGTAGACTAAGGAAAACAGCCCCCCCACGACAAAGTTTATACAACAAATGACTTTATTACAGGAAACAGTTCAACATACTGCATGGTAGTAAATCAATTATAAGTGCATTTAAGTAATGTTTCTGGACATCATAACAGTCTCAATAGTTCCGCAAGACTTCTTCTGAGTCTTCTGACTCAGTTCAAGCAAGTGCAACTAATGGAATAGCCATTAACAGTAAAATACAAGAAAACAATGATATTTAGACTAGATAAGCAACAGCATATTTGTCACAACCAAACATCACAAAGCACAGCTCACATACTGAAGACTATCACTAAAATGATTTGTTTTTTAAAACCAACATACTAATCTATTCCAAACAATCCGTTCTTGAACAATGTTACTTCAGTAACTCAGATATTTGTTTGCTTCCCCCCCTCCAAGAGGAAATATTTTATTTTTTTGCAATTATTATAAAGGAAGGGGGGGAGAGGAGGGCACAAGAAAAGATGTAAACATGTTGTGGTCTTTTGTTTTAAAGCCCATTGAGAGCAAAATACATTACATGCCACAAAGAAAGTGCATTTTATCTGGTGCCATCCATCAGAGCCAGCTTAAAAATCTCAAATTCCGCTTCTAAACTCAATGTTGTGAATTTACATAGGATTAGAGTTATTTATCAACTTCTGGTGTAAAATAGCTAGAAAACATTTTGATCAATGCATAAAGCCTTTTGTAATTAATTCATAAAGTAATACAAAACACATTTTATTTCCTTAGAGTACAGCGATAAAAACACAAAACATTGAACCTTACAGACCTATTTTTATATATCTTTATAATGTATATAGATATATTTATATACAAACACACAATATACCAAAAACTAGCAAAGCACTTCAAAACAGTCAGTTCCCCTGTCCTGTACCCCCTGGGTTTTGAAACCTGAACTAGTTTTTTTTTTTGTTTTTTTGCAATTACAGTCTGATAGGAATCCACAGAAGTAGTAATCAGAGTATATGTATCTGGCTAAAAATTATATAAAAAGACAGAACATTTTGCTTTTCAAATAACCTTCTAAATATATATTAAAAGTATCCAGTATTTCCATTAGTGCCAAAATTGGAAGCTCTCTTTTTCAAATATTTATAAAGTGAATTCCCCATATTAAAACAGACAATAAAAGAAATTCCTCCTGAAAACCAAAGGATGACTCACTCTCATTGCATTCTTTGGAAAGGAGCTCCACTGATTCCAGTGGAAGTGAAACCGCAGGCATATGACATAGTCTTACAGGTTCTGAAACACGTTAGTAATTTTTGCAGCATTGGTCTAGGGATAAGTTGCCTCCTGTCCCCGTGTCAGACTAGAGGTAGGCTGCAGTTATTCCCCAGATAGATTCGTGCTAAACTTTGGTGGATGAAATTCCACTCCCTGCTCAGAGGTACGCTTGACTCTAATCTGAGGCTAACCTAAAGTCACCTCCTTGGCACAGGGAGCACAATATACTACTGTGAAAAAGCCCTCTAGTAATGTAGTAACTGTAGCTCTATCTGCTCATTGTCCAAGGCTCAGCCCTTCACTATGATGTTTGCAGACAGATTCCTCCAAATCTGCATAGTTGTAATAACATCATATTGTATAACTGGAGTCTTAGGAGACTAGCAAGAGACTTTCATCCTGTATTGGACGGATGCTAGTTTCCCTAAAATTGTATTGTTAATCAGGCAAAAGGAAATATTTGGCACTGTGTTTACAATAAAACATGGCAGGATTTTAACTCATTAGCGCTACAGTAAAAAATAAAATTTAACAACGCCATTTTTACTCTGCAACTCTGCTCCGTTACAACTGCATATTCAGAATCTTGACTAGGTTTTCAAAAGTTACTTCTTAAATTGGCTGGTGGTATTTGAAAAGATCAAAACCACCTGATGACCTAACCCAGAATTCCTCAACTTCATGCCCATCCAGATATTTTGAACTATTACTCCCAAATCAATCCTACCCAACACAGCAACACTAGCTGGAGTTGACAGAGGTGGTCATAGTCTAAAATATAATGAAGGCATCAGTGTGGGGAAGACTGGCCCGACTCCCTATGGCAACCAGTTTCAAGTAACCACTCACAGGGCTGAATGTACACAGTCACTGATAGAGCAGGATGTAGAATGGACAGCCCACTGCAAGCACCACTTAACCTGCTCACAGTTAAGGCCCACTGACAAACACCCACGTCTCCTGCCTAAAAATAAATGGGACGTGAAAGCAGTTCAATTGCTTTCCCTTTGTCTTAAAACTGCATTACCTACAGCAGGCTTCCTCAACCTTGGCTCTCCAGTTGTTTTTGGCCTACAACTCCCATGATCCCTAGCTAGCAGGACCAGTGTCAGGGATGATGGGAATTGTAGTCTCAAAACATCTGGAGGACCGAGGTTGAGGAAGCCTGACTTAGAGGGAGAGAAATACACATTTCTTCCATGACGCCATTCCTTTTTGTCCCTCTAAAGCAGAATTTTAAGTGTGCCAAGAATGGAAATTTGAGCAATTCACCATGGGCGGCATTTAACCATTTTAGTAGACCTTTAGGAAGATTTCTGAACAGGTACAATGTAACACATGTTCTTATGAAAAATGCATAGTTTTACAGTTACAGATACATTCATTAAAATCCATAGATGCTTTTGGGAGCAGACATAAATCAAAACACAGTTTTCCTGCAAACGTTAACTGTGGAAGCAGTAATTCTGGGGCAGGGAACCTCAGATGTGGGAGCCAAATGTGGCCGTCAGGACTTTCCACAGGCTACACCCCCTGCCTGTCTTGAAATGCATCCTTGAACTCTGATAGTGCTTCTTGTTTGCCTGGATTGAGACTATAGGATGTGGAGTGTCTGCGTAGAAACTAGCCTATTGTACAAAGGTAAAATTCACATTTGTTGCTCTGCCTGCTTTTTGCCTCAGATCCTATTCTCCCCTGGGAACTTTCCCAGAAGGGGACGGGGTCCTAGGTCTGGAAAAGGTTCCCCCACCCCTGCAGGAACTGAATAATATTAACTACATTTCCTTCTTGAAACCCTTTTTTGTTATCAGAATCCATTAGTTCAATTTAAAGTGATATTCCCCAAACTAATTAGGGGATTCCCAATGAGCCTTTTGTTAACAGGTTGTTTTTTCCTTTAGTATAAATATGCTGCAGATTTATAGAACTCTGCAAGTAATGCCTAGAAAACCAAACTCAACACATGAATTAAATATTTAAGATTGACATACTAGGCTGCAATCCTAACCTGGGAATAGGCCCCATAGAATTCAGTAAGTTTTACTTCTGACTAGACATGGTTAGGATTGTACTGTCAATTTCTTAAATATAAACTAGTGCTTTTGCGCTTACCAAGTGTGCTTGATAACATGTATTCCATGTACACTTTGGAACTTAGCTTTTCCCCCGAAAAAAGAAAGCTTATTATTGTACCATGTGCCTCTCCAACATTCACTAAAATTATACATTTTCAGCAGCAATACAATCTTGACAGGGAGAAAAAGGGTATGGAAATCTCTTACACTTCTCTTCTAGAAAGCTCTGAACCTGACAAACATGCATATTAAAACATAACTTCTCACATGTGAAGGCTAGGAGCATAATTCACAAATAAGTCAAAGCTTCTATAAGCTGCAACGTAGCTCAGAGATGGACATGAGACAGAAACCGGAGATAAAAGTTGAATTAGCATAGACATTCAACAGTGATTGCAGCTATAAAACTCTGCTAGATATCCTTTACTCCAGAAAATCTTAGAAAAGTTCAGCAAAAATCTGCAAGAGAACTTCAGAAAAGTAGTTCTGTAGACTACAGCCTAGGTTTCCAAGCTTGTAGAGAGCCAGGCAAACTTTCCCCTCACAGGCTAACCTTCTCACAAGTTGATTTGTTTAGTGAGGTTTACACACTGAGCTGGCCTTGAGAGAGGTTGAACATATGTACAGCTTGCAACTTTGCCACGTCTGTCAAAAACCAAAAGGTAGGTCAGATTCAGACAGGTTGCCCAGGGTTGTCTTCTGATTTAATACCTCTGTTAGTAAACTGATATTAAAGCAGTTTCCTGTTTTGGACACCACAAGGAGCTCTGATTTAAAAGCAAACCAAGATCTCCACAATGAAGCCAATGCTCAAGAGCAGGGGAGGGGGAAGAGTATGCAGGCCTGACCCTTGTTCCTGTCTTCACAAACTATGGCTTGTAAAACAGGCGACGTTGCATTCAAACCGGGCCTATGCCACCTTAGTCAGAACCATGATATTTCCACAACATCAGAATCTGATTAAAACATCTACATCTAAACAGAATCTTGATTAACTGTAAGAAAACAGAAAGCTTGCAGTTCAGGTTCTTAGCCTCAACTTTCTAACAGTCTATAGTTCGTCTTTTTGACATTAAAGCATATATTTAAATACTTATTCCCAGCAAATGACAGGAGCTGCAGCCCTTACCAGTTTTGTCTGAAAATCAGCTCTACTATTTCATTTGAAACTTATTTCCAAATATGAACTTAGGATCCCAGACTTCAGATACATATTATTATCTAAGAACAAAATGGTTTCTCCCCTATCTTCCACTTTTAAAAGAAAATGACCACCTTTCTGGAGCAAAACAAAGTTCCTTTTTTTTTTTTTGATGGAGGGGGTGGGGAATCCACTGTAAATTATAATTAGCCGTGCTACTCTTTGTGAAGATGGACTGGTGTCATTACTGCAACCCGAGGAAGCTTTTATTGTATTAATCCAAATATTTAATCTGAGCTGGACAATTACAAAAGATCATGTTCATTAATTTACTCTAACTGTGTAATTAAGCCACAAGCTTGACTAAGTACTCAGAAGATAGGGTGGTATTCAGCTAAATAGCTGTGCAAGTGGAATGACTTCTCACCTTCCCCCTCAATAGTAGACCTTGGGGTCTCAAATTTCAGTGGGTCCCTGTGCAACACCAATATTTGGCGCCCCCACCTCTCACCTTCCATTCTATATCATAGTTGTGGCACTGCCTCCAACTCTGCCTCCAGTGTGACCGACCCAGTTGCTCTCCCCTAAACCCACCTCTGTCCCCCTGTGTGACCTTCATGCCATTCCCAAATCTGCTCCAGTGGGTTGGGGGAACTTCCCAAACAGATTTAGGGGGCCTGTGGGGAAGAAAGGGGGAAAGTCATCTTGTGCAAGTTTTTCTGCTTGTGCAGTTATTGAGTTGACCACCACCCATAGTGACTGGCATGAAAGATTTAGTGTTGTATTCAGTGGTGATTTTTCATTGACAGAAACCCCTTGGATCCAGCACTGGCTTCTATTAATGGAACAAGAGAGGGAGGTGGTTTTTACCAATTACATCCAGCAGATCCCAGGTGCCACCTCCCAGGCCGTTCTGAGGGGGCATGTCTCACAACCCCCAGGAGCAGATTTGGGGGTAGGTTGCAGGGGGGGGGGAGAAGGAATTGTGAAAATATCCTTCCTTTCGGACATGCTGAGGAAAACCTTTACTGGATCAAAGAGGCTTCTGTCAAAGTGTCTACTAGATCTAATATATACAACCCGCAGAAGCTAAGAGTGAAATAATTCAATGCATTTCTTCCAGGTTCTCATTTTATATCACATAAACACAAATCATCAAATACCACAAGGATCATTCAACAGTAGATAAAAAGTTCAATTATTTTGACATGAGAAGACGTAGGGGAAGGCAGGAACAAACTGCCATCTACCACTGATGTATTAATTTCAATGTTGGATTGTGTAGGACCCCTGCAGAAGCCCCAATGAAATGAATGGAGACTGTGATAATACTAATGCTTTGCTAAATGTAGTGGATTTTTAATGTACGTTAGCCTCTGTTCTCCACCCCCACCAGAAATCTGTTCACCTGATGCAAAGTACTGCCACCTTTGTACAATTTGAGTGCATTTTAAGGTATATGATATTGATAACCTGAATTGCATGACTACTGTATCCCTAAACAGGGCTTTCTGATATAGCTTGAATATTTGTCTTCACACTGACCTTCCTCCAGATCCGTAACAATAGAACATCAATGGTTAAAAAAGAAAAGAAAAAGCAAACGACAAGATAACCTGCTCCCTGGATCTTTAATCTTTGGCTAACTTTAGGGGTTTTAGATAGCAATTTTTCTTTTTCTTTTGAAGAATGTAAGGGGGGGGGGAGAGATCATTCCTTATGATGTTTGAAAAGCTTTTAGTCTTGTGGTTAAAAACAAATAATCATTATCTAGGACTGTGGGTCAATTCAAAGTATGCTTTGAAACCAGAAGATTTGAAATCAAATTTTAAGCTACCTTCATGTTGTCTAAATGCCAGAACTAGGCAGAGACTAGTTTAAAACATACAAGACTTTTTCAGGACTAGAATACTAGTTAACCTTCCTTTCCTGTGGGACATATGGCCCTGAGAATAGAATTCAAACTGACAATGACAAGAAAAATCCCTCTCTGAAACGGATTTTCAAATTACATCCCTATTCAAATTTATGTACTCTCAACAAATTTTGGAAACCTATTAGATTGGCTAAAAGTTCTGGCTATACAGACTTGCTAGTAAGATGCTGCAAAATTATTCTTCACAGTGGCTTATACTTTTCTTCAACAAGATAGCCCTTTGTTTAATAGAAAAGCAATATTGCACCATTCAGTAAGGCTGTTGTTGCTTTCCTTTTTTATTTTTTGCTATAACTACTGCATATCTCAGACACTAAGACCACCACGAGACAGGTTAATTTTACAACGTTTTGTAAAGAGCCAATTAAGCTTGCTATTTCTTGGCATATCTTTAATTACTTCTCCCTTTTATATATAAATTGTGGCAGAAAAAAAAGCTTTCTGGATCTATACAACAAATGGCATGGCACCTCAAAAAATCCAGATTGTCGTGCAATGTAAATGTATAAATACAATATTAGAAATATAATGTCACATTCTAGCACCCTAAATAGTGTAAGGGACTCAGCTTCATTGTTAAGTAGTCCTAATTCAAAAAACATAAGCAAGTTAAATTAAACATGAGCTTAAATGTTTTGCTGAACTAGGGACTCCTAAGACAGAAAATCACACAGAACAACGACGCTCAAAAACCTCTTTTCCTCAGACAATCCACCTGACTCTAACTTGTCTGCCAATCAACTCCTACTCTTTTGTCTGGTGCAATAGATTCTGGAACACTTGCAATGCCTAGCAGCTTCCTGGCCATTACTATATTTACACTGGGGCACTCCAAATTTCCAAAGAACACCCTTGCAAACTGATTATAATCAGTTTCTCATTGGCATCTGGTTGGCATTTTTTTTTAAAAGACTCTGAATTAGATGGGTCATAGGCCTGATCCTGCAGGCTCTTTTTATGTTCTTAATATACAGAACAACACCCCTCGCTCTCTATTTCTTTGGGCAGACTTTAGTATTCATTTCCCACAAAACTTTTTGCAAAAGTTAAAGTTCTCGCAAGATCAGCATCCCTATGAGAGCTCTGATCACGAAAAGGAATCATGCACTATATACTGGACTTGAGGGCCAGGCATTTTGACAGAATGGGACTATACAAAAACAGTATTACATTATGCTCAGATAAAAGATTGGTGGCCCCTCATTCACATACAAAAGCACTGCCTTTAAAAAATAAATAAAAAGGAAAGGGGAGTGTTGGGTTTCTTGTATGTGTAGCCACAAAAAGGCCAATTATGCCGTATTTTCATATGCAGGAATATGAATAAATCTCATTTTTATTTAAAATTCTATCTTGCTGACATGAAGTAAACACAGAGGGAGCTTCATTAAAACAAATCTATAAAGAAAAAATAAATAACAAACAATTTTAAAAAGCTCTGGTAAGAAGTTCACATCTGAACACAGATCAGAAGGGAAACAAACCTCAAGCTGTCTTACAGCCTCTTCCTGGCCTGTTTCCCCCCAGCACAATACTGAGTTTTCATGCACTTGGCACCCCCTTGAATCTGCTGCCCATTTTGGGATTGAAAAGATGCCTGAAAGCGGATTCTGCAACACCTTGGGTACAGATAAGACCGGTATTCCCTGGGAAATAATTTAATTTCTCCTTTGGGAGAGGATCACGGGGGGGCAAGTGGACACCCCATGTTGATCCACTCTAATACGGGGCATAGGAATGATTGGCTTGACAATGTCCAAATACCTTTTTGTCTTTGAAAGACACACTATTTGCACGTAATAAAGTTTTTGGTTTTTTTTTTTAAAAAATTGAGCGGTCATTCTGTTGCAGATACTTGAGCAGTGTGATTGTAGAAAGAACGGTCAACTGCCAATTGAATTAGGGTCCACTGGAATTCAATTCCTAATATAAACAAATGTCACCTTTCAAAACCCGCCTTACTGAATATACACAAGATTAAGATAAATGCTCGTTTCTATAAACAATTTCAAGGGACTAATTTTTCAAATTTTATTGAATAAATCTGGCTAGAAAACAAAACTTTTTATACTTTACATCTCTCTCTGTGCTCAACCAATTCTATCTGAAACAAAACTATATTGCTATTCTTTTTGTTTTCCTTCCCTGAGGGAAAATAATTTATTTACATAATTTTAAGAGTCAATAGGGCGGGGTGGGGAGATAACAATTAGGGGGCAAGCCTATGGTAAGATTCACAGTTTAGGATGGCGTGGATCTTTAGAATAGGGATCAGGTCGACAACAGCATATTCCACATTTCACCTAGAATCAGTGACAAAGAACCAAAGAACCAGAAACAATTGTGTGAGTTCAAGAAGCCTCAGATTTGTTTTCTTCCACTGCATGCTCAACTTCTTTTGAAATGAAAGAGGCGGTTTTTCAAAGGGGGAGTAGAATAAAAACTTCCACTGAGCTACAAGTCCCGTGCATGTTTTGTTTTTTTTGTGGTGGTGTAATTTTCATGTATAACACTAACCACAAGACAGTTATCAACGGGTTCATCCAAGAAATGGCTAACTCTGACATGGTCGGACATTTAAAAACCAGCCTTTAAATAGTTCACTGCAGCCACCTGTGGTTCAGTGTAGCCTTTTTCTCACCTGACAAGCTGGCATAATTACAATTCTAGCTAATGACCTACTTTCTGTGGTTTTCCAAACCCTATTGAAATTCTACAACAATAAAAAAAAATGTTATTCTGTAAGCAATTTTAGAACAAGCAGTTACTATGTACAACAAGGCAAGCTCAAGCAGTTCTGTTGTAAAATTATGCTCTTCTCTTCCTATCAGAGGTCTGGTAGAATCACTTATAAGGTGGTTCAGTCATTGAATAAGCAACCAAATCCTATCTTAGGGCAGCTTGGCCTTAAACCTAGCTATGGCAAACAGTAGTTCAAACAAAGCCTATCTCAGTGTTGCCACATGGAACACTCCCACCGTTCAAGACTTGAACCATACACAGAATAAGAAAGCTTTGCAGAGCAGAGAAATGAAGATGGGAGAAATAAGTTGTCGATGCCGATTAATTTTTATGAACGCTATCGCATTAAGACAGAGTGTCATGGGCAATATTCAGCAGGCACTATCCTGGGAAGATCATGTTTCAGTGTTTCTAGCCCTCATGAATGCAGAGTTAAGTTGAAAATGCCTGACAAAAATACTAAAACGATCAAGGGTCAAACATTGGTTTTCAACTCTTGTGAATATTTAGATATGTCAAGGGCTGACTTCAGCTCTGAACATTTGAGAGCACCAATAATAATTTGGTACAGTCCCTATCATATGCAACCATCCTGAAACAGAATTTCCAATCATATCCATAAATACATGCAACGAAATAGCAGCTGTGGGTTTCTAGTTTATTATGTATTTCCAATACCTGCCCTGCCCTGCCCGCCAACAGCCTAAATATTTAGCATCCTCTGCCCTTACACTTTCTGGTTTTGTGACCTTGAGTCATATTAATGGTTTATTTGAATGTGAGTTACCATTCTGCAACTTGTATGGCAATATTGTCCTGTGAAAACGCCACAGAACTAGAACAGGACCATGTGAACTTCAACTGGAACATTTAATTGATAAAGAATTTGTTCTTTAGTGCAAAATATTTCTGCGGTACTTCATTCTTCTTAAAACATGTGATTGCAAAGTCAAACTCTTGGTCTATCGATGCCAATAACATCTATTCCAAATGGTAGCGGCTCTCTAAGGCCTCATGTAGAGGTCTTTCATAGTCCTGTTTAAGGTTTTTTAATGGAAATGCCAGGAATTGGACCTGGGTCTTTTAGCAAGCATGCCTTCTACAAACATTGCCTATGCAACATTAGGAATGAAGCTGTGGCTTACCTTTTCTCCCCCTGAACATTAAGGAAGTAGGTTAATGTTTGTACTCATCTCCAAGCAACAGGTCCAAACAGAGGTTATGGGTGATCCCTATTGAGTGAACCTCAAACAGATCATTGTGAACACTCAAGAGATATACGGCAACACATAAGAATGACTGCAACCTAAAGCATGAACACAGGGTGGGACTGTTACATTAGGTATACAACTCTGGAATTAGCAGTTAGCTTCCCGATCACATAAACACTATGCATTGCTGGTAGTCTTGCCAAACACCGCTGACATTTGAAGATGCAACTAAAAACAAGGCTTCACTCCACTGCCTCTCAAATATTACTTTTTCTTTAACTTTTATGGTCAGACTAGATCTAAACAGTTACCATATAGTAACAACACTATTCATTTGTCATTTTGTATTGAACTCATGCCTTCTGTTATTTCACTGCCACATCTCCAGGAGGGCATGATCCTTATCCCGCAGCTGTTAAGACTGACTGCATCAGCTCAAGATCTGTAGGACTGTGTTCTTTGGAGGTGTTAGAGAAAACTGCTTGAATTTCTTTTGGGACTGCTTACATGGGAGAACCCTATTGATGCAACCCAGTCGTTTCCCAAATACGCTTGTTTTGGAATCTTAGGCTTACCTGTACAGAACCCTACAAAGGAAGAGGCCTATTATTAAAGCTATTTTTTTTAAGTTTGCATGAGGACCAACCCTAGCTATAGATTCTGTGCTCCAATTAAACGTTGTGCTGCCCCCCATAGCCATCGGTAGACACCAGTATCTGTGGTCTTACAAAAAATAAAATTTGCCTATGACTTGTAGTCATGCAATAGTTGGACTGACATCCACATAGGCTCCCATTCTTGCTCTTGTTTTCCCAACTTGGGATACCATTCTTTTTCCACCTGAGTTAATATCACAGGACAAAATCCACCAGGATGTTTTAAGAACAAGTACCCCATTGTGCTATTGCACCAATCTCATTTTGTTTTAGTAGGGCCTGCTCAGACAAACAATTTCTATCTACCTGTATGCATTTTCCCCACTGATTTTCAAAAGCTCGCTCAGCCACCACCCCACTAATATAATCTGTGCCTTCTAATGGACCCCACCCCCCAATACTAAATTACACTAAAGCACCAAGACCTATCAAAGTGCAAGGCAGCTTGAAGACCTTTTATTTCTGACCTTGAAACAACTTTACCCTCTAAGGATTTTTTTATATACACATATAACTGCTATGCTACACTCATATTTTACTTATTGGAAAGCATTTAAGAAGTTGTTGTTGAGCTGTTTTCCTCCATGTAGCCTTTACCCCCAGAAATAATGCCTTGTATTTTAACTGATCTGTTCATTTCAGAATGTCATATAAAAAGGCAGGGAAGGAAGCTGCTGGTTTGGATCGTCACATCCCTGAATAAATGCTGACAAAAGTCCACATGGCTGCCCATGCTTCTCCTTAACAGGACCTTTAGCACAAAGAATTTTCCTGCAATCACTTCTAGGAAGATCATATTAGAACCCAAGTTCTTATTCTTATTTCAACCAAAGGTCGTTTAAT
The DNA here is from genome assembly GCF_027172205.1 of Podarcis raffonei. Lineage (NCBI taxonomy): Eukaryota > Metazoa > Chordata > Lepidosauria > Squamata > Lacertidae > Podarcis > Podarcis raffonei. The sequence goes on along the minus strand of NC_070608.1, from coordinate 29,959,250 downwards.
GTTATTGGCTCCCTTCCCACTTGTGGTTGTACTTTTTAGTTTGGGTGTGCTGGTGATTCCCCTGCCCTCTCCAGGTATCCTCCTTTAGCACAGAAACAAGACTTGTGCTTGGGCTTCAGGTTTGAGACCTCTCACAAAAGATTCTTCACAAGGATGCTTGTCTTTCCAGCAAAGCCGCATCCTAGTACCTCTAAAGGACACTTCCCACTTCTGAATCAAGACTTGCTCACATTATAATTATTCACCACTCCTGGGAGAGCTGCTCTTGAGAAAACTGTAGCTTATGTTATGCATTTGTGTGGTGCATAAACATTTTAGGAAAAGAAGTATCACTTGATTCCCCACCCTCCCCATCCCAAAGTTCACAACACAGACAATAATGCAGTGTGAAAAAACACATGGTCCCGGCAGGCAAATTGTTCAAGGTTATTAAAGAGAGTTCTTTTCTTTTTTTTCTTTTAAAGAAAAAAAAAGACATATAGCTGCTCCTGCTTCAAAACTTTTTGAAGGTTTTGTTTTTGTTTAATTCGCACTATATTGCTGCATGTTGGCTTCGAAGAAGTCCTTCTCTTGGGGTATAACTACTTCACCTTAGAGTGCAAAGTAGAAGCCAGCACTGAAGGAAGTGGACAGAAAAAGAAGAAGAAAATCACACAGCCTGGCTGTAGCGAGAAAATCCTGCCATAAATCACTCCATACCCCTCCATCGTTTTTTCCATGCTTTAGTCAATGAACCTCTGGCAGGCCTTCTTCCAACGACAAGCTGTGCACCACATATCTCTGTTCTCCATCCCATACACTTTGCGACATTTCTTCCCCTCTCCTCTCGGTTTTCTGCCAGAATAATGGGAAGGAAAGCTGGTTTATGGTTATTTCTTCTAAAATGCTGACATGGAGAATTTGCTATAAGTGTTACTGGAAATCCAAAGATTACTTTGAGCCCAGTTATCTCAGACTGGAGTTGAAAAAGGATGTAAAAGACAACCAAAATGGGAAAGTGCTGCAAGGAGCATAGAATCAGGAGAAGTCTATCCAATTGAGACTAGTTTGTGGTGGTTGTGGTGAATGGAAGGAGGGTTTTTTTGTAAACCAATGAAAAATTTCAACAGAATGGAACACTTGGTTTTCTTTCTATAGCCATTTTAACATGAATAACCAGCTGTTCTAATACTCCTTAAATTTTCTTTGAAGGGTCAAATATGAGGCCAACTATTCTGCTAGGAGTGCAATTCTATGCATGTCTACACAGAAGTAAGTCCAATAAGTTCAGTGGGGCTTACTCCCATGGTAAGTGAATATAGGATGGCTACCTAAATCTTTACAAGTGAAGTTAGCAAGAATCCTTCATCCTCATTCGGTAGAACAAAAAGTCACTCCTTCAGACCCATTTCATTTAAAAAAAACCCTCTTCAGATGTCCTTTATCAATCTCCTTTCAACTCCAAGAAAGGAGCAAAGTTATATTCGCTGATATTTCAGGGATTCCCACCCCCCTTTCCCCTCTCATTTCCTAGCCAAGCAGCAAATCAGTGGACACAAATTTTTCTTTAAGAAGAGATGGAAGATGGGCTTTGTACTTATTTTTCTGGACTGAGAAAGAATTTAATGGGATTTGTGAACAAAAAAATGTATCAATAATGATTTTAAAAACATTTTCAATATTATTTTGCTGTCTAGTTATATTGAAAAGAATTTCATCGAAACATATGTAATGGAGGGGAAGCAAGTAATTTACAGTCACACCCTCAATTAATTTAGTGATTTGCTGTCAAAAGCAAAATGTCTCTTACCTTAGGCCAACTGACAGTCTAGGAGGGGATGACAGAACGGTCTGAATCTGCTGCTTCTTCTCTCCACTCCCTGCAGGACGTGTGTGAGTTGGTGAAATCTAGAAGCAGAGATGAAAATACAATTCTGATTACAGAATTTCAATGGGAAGGGACACAATGGATTATATGTACTGCATTTCCTAACGGCTCCTCCATCCCATTGGCTCTCCAACAGCCAAGCCAAGCATTCAGCGGAGCACATGGCAGAACTGAATGCGTCTCATGTTAAAAAAAGAGAGAAAGTTTCAGCCTCCCCGCCTCCATATGCATGGAAAGAAATGTTAAGTGACAGGGAACATCTGAACATGCAGTGTCCCTCGACAAATATCTGAACTAGCCTGGTTCCATGTAGGACTATACTACATTGCCCTGCTGAACATTTATTCCAATTCCTCTGCCTCATCCCTCTTCTACTGCATTTGTCTCAAATTCTCTGGCATATCCAATATCATAAAGAAATGAATGGTGGTGCGGGAGAAGAGATGGGGACTGGGATACCCACCAGAACCAGCAGCTATGGGGCCAAGGGGAAGTTTAATAGTAGAATTTGCAGTTTAAACGAGCCAGCACTACCCATCCCTAGCAGGTGACTATTTGGACGTCCCTTTAAAATGTTCAAGGAAGACTTCATGACTTATGCACAACTGTTATGTCTTCCCTAGGTTTAATCAGAACTTTCCTGTAATTCAAAGACGCTGCTTCCTGCACTCTCTTAGTACCAATATCTAGTTGCAACAGAAGCAAAACACACTTTAATCTTCCATCAGGGCACTGAATCTCTGGCACTTGGTCCTAAAGGTAAAGGACCCCTGACAGTTAAGTCCAGTTGCGAACGACTCTGGGATTGTGGTGCTCATCTCATTTTACAGACCGAGGGAGCCGGCGTTTGTCCGCAGACAGTTTTTCTGGGTCATGTGGCTCACATGACTGAGCCGTTTCTGGCAAAACCAGAGTAGCACACGGAAACACCATTTACCTATCTACTTCCACTTTGACATGCTTTTGAACTGCTAGGTTGGCAGGAGCAGGGACCGAGCAATGGGAACTCACCCCGTCGCAGGGATTTGAACCGCCAACCTTCTGATCGGCAAGCCCAAGAGGCTCAGTGGTTTAGACCACAGTGCCACCCACGTCCCTTTGGCACTTGGTCCTATGACATTCCAAATCACAGGGTGAGAAGGACAAGACATTCAACACATAATAAACAAGGAGGCTGCTACTCAAGTGACAGACCATTAACGAGCCTGTTCCAAGAAAAGCCTACATAGCTTCATCAAGACTTCATCAATGTTTGGCCAATGGAGTGAAATTTTAATGCACACTGCAAAGAGATTTCTGCCTGCAACCATCCTGATATATAAAGTTAGGGCAAAAGAATCGACTGCTATCAGACACTCCAGAAAAGCCATTGGAGGCACACCTGTATATTCCAAGAGAAATTCAGGATTAATGCTTTCATTATTCAGCTTCAACATTTTATTAGCTTCTGGGATAATATATGGACTTGTCTAGAGAACTACAGTGAAATGGGAAAATGCTCCAGACAATGATATTGATTCCTTATAATCTTTTGTCCGTATTCAACTAAATTGTTATGCTAGTGGAAGCTACGGCACCTTCCTAGGAGTTAAGTGTAACACATGTCAAAATCACATAGCTGTGATTTTAAAAAGTACTTTGAAACAATACAAATTTGAAACACACGGAATTATGTTCATCTAAATATGCATTTTAGTATTGCTATGAAAACTGGAAACTCCTTTATATTAAACTGTTTTGTTGCATTTTTAATTTTAAAAATCATGCACTTTCTAATTCACTTGAACTATTTACTTGGTTTAATTTTGTTGGGAATGGTAAGTCATTATAGGCAAAAGATCACTGGCATTGCATGAAGCTCTGTGAATACCTACACACCTAATCCAGTTGCCCTCAATATCTGGTTTATAGAGTGACTAATAAGATTCTTGGATTTCTTGTGCTACTTCAGCCAATTTTCTACAGCGCCACAGAGAACAAGCCACCTTTATAATTATTCTAGATCAACCGTATTGTCATGAAATCAAATTTTGGGAGTATTTTATGCGCAGCATGTTCTGTTAAGAGTCTCTTGTTCAAATTGCTACCAGCATGATGCCTTTCACCGCTAGCTGTTCCTTGATAGAATTTAATAAATATTCATTGGCAGAAAGCAATGTAATTGATTCAGCTACTTTCATTTTTTATCAGCTCAGCAGGAGACCACAGACTCCACAGAAAACCTCCAAGACATGCCAAAGGTTGACAGTAAGAGGCTTTTGTGATTCACTTGGTGAAGAGAGGGAAGAAGCGGGCAGTACCTTATCGGTGCCTAATTCACACTGTCAGTAAGCAGAGGCTTTGTACAGCCAGCGTGCATTTGCAGGAAATGGAAAATTTGGAACGTGTGGCCTTAGGTAAAACACTTTGATATGGAAAAGGAGGGTTATGCTCTGATGGCAATCATTTAAATGGTGGAACAATCATTTTAATAAAAATTAGAACATAATTTACTTATAGGAGCCATTTGTGTTGGGGAAATGCAAGGCAGGGAGAAATGGCAAACAAAGAGGCTATAAGCAGCTGGGCAGAAGAATGATAGAAAGCAATATGGGATTACAATGGATCACATGTCAACAAAAATAATGCAGGGAAGGGAAGAGGAGAAACCATCAAGCCAGTGTCCTATGAGGCTTACAAATCCAATGGACTGGAGGACGTCAGAATTAACTGTTGTAACTTTAGGGAGTATCACCTATTCAGGATCGTGGTGCCAGAGGAGAAACACTTTGATACTGCATGTTACAGTAAGAAGCATCAATGTAAGGTCCAGAATGAAAGTTGGCAGCGGGGACTAGTTGATTCACAGCTGGAATACTGTGTTCGTTTGCCAGTCTTTCTACTCAGCTCCCACTAGACTCTCTTGATCTCAACAATGCACCCACAAATTACAGATTTGGGCAGGGCAGGCGGAAGAGGACAGAGCACTGCTACAAAGGAATGTTCACCTGGACAAAGGACAACAGTGCCTGCTTCCAGGCATGTACCGCAATATAAAAGCAGGGATAGTGAACCTGTGGCCCTCCAGATGTTGCTGGACTGCGGCTCCCTTCTTCCACAACAATGGTCCATATGCTGGCTAGGGCTGTTGGGAGTTGGAGTCCAGCAACATCTGGAAGGACAACGATTCTGAATCCCTGGTATAAATAAAACCTCCCGTTGTTCTATTTTGTTGGTTTCTACTTACTGGAATGCCAGTGAAGGTAACTGGGGGTGATTGCCAGGAGATGCTAAAGCTATTTCCATTGGGAGTGAACTTTGTTGTTCCTGGAATGTTCACAGGAGCTGTGGCCTGTTTTAAAAAACACCAGTCAGTTAAGGAGGAACATCTCTGTTCTACAGAATTATGTTGCAAACTGTCTTATACTAAGGACCGTAAATTGGGTATCAAATTTTGGAAAGAGATTATTTTGAACATAGGAGTACAGTGTCACAGCACTGGTCTGTCTAGGTTAGTACTGCCAACAGTGACTGGAAGAGGGTTTCAGGTGGAGGTGTCTCCCAGTTAGCTGGGCACTAAACCTATGACCTTCTGCATGCCAAGCAGATGTTCTTGCTACTGAACTATGGCCCTTCCCTGTCCACTGTACTTTTCATGCAGTTCTCTGAGGGGTACAGGGAGGATGTCTAATGATATGTATTGCAAGCAGAAAGAAGAATTGCATTCACAATAATTCACGAGCAATGAACGGTTTTCCAATATATGCAGACCCAATAATGTTTTTTTAAAAATCAGATCTTACAGAAGCAGCACTTTAGGGGGCAACACACACCAGAGTGGGTGGGAGAGAAAATGACATTAGCTAGTTTCTCACAGAAACTATCATGAAATGGTGAAAAGAACAGTTAATGCACATGAGCAAGCACATGATGCTATCTTGTCATCATTTTGAAACAAGTCAAAAAGTCAGGGCTTATGCAGCAACTGCAAGGCAAGAATGGGGAGGGGGAAAGAGGGAAGGCAGTATGCAGCGATCTTTCAGAATTTACTTGCAATTGCTGAAAGAAAGAAAAAATGAAGTTAAAATAAATAGCGAGAACACTATCGTCTTGTGTTTGACTTGCAGTTTAATTCTCTGAGAGGCTGCAAATCTTTCCTCTGCAAGACTTGCACAGGGATGGGAAGCACGTGTACAGGAGCAAATGGTGATGGACCGATTCTCTCTCGTATATATATAACCTTGCATAGCTAGTATCCTACTCTGGGTGCCCTTGTAGACTGAGGTTTGGCAAGAGTATATCAGAAACAGGTCCTTCAATCATGGCGTAAAGTTTCTGAAATATTATCCTAGAGGGAGGGATACCTAGTCCCATTACTTTATGCCTTCAGACCCTAGGCAACCCGCCCGCTTTTCAGACCACCCTTTGTTATTTTGTGTTGCTAGGTGCTTATATTTTCTCTCTGCTTGTTTCTGATGTTGTGCTTGTTTGGGGGTTGGTAGACTGTGTCATTGACAATTTGAATGTTTAATTGATTTCAGCTGTCTTGAATTCAATTATAAAGAAAGGAATGGTAACATTAGAAAAGAATAGATTCTAATAAACATTCTGGATTCCACCCCCAAAACAGATCAGTAGAAGGAAGCCACAGTTTGAACAAACCACAGTTCCTAAAATTCAGACATCACAATGAACTGTGGTTTGCTTAATAATCAAAAGCTTCTTGTCCATGAAAGAATAGAAAAGGAGGGGAAGGGGAACACACAAGACTGATGTTTGCCATGGTTCATTCACATTAGAAATCATGGGCTTCCCATGACACTGAGCCAGTAACCCTTAGTGGAAAAAGAATCTTACCTGGTAAGCATGGTCAGAGTGAACGAGGTAGAGATTGGTAGGAGCCGAGCGGCTTAGAGGTGTCATCCCTTTCACATCTGTTTTGGCACATGACAGGTCACTTTTGCTCACATCTTGTGATGGAAAAGGAGGAGGAGATGCTAGAGACGGGGAGACGGGAGACAAGCTACTTAACCCATCAGCTACGGAATCAGTGTTGAGGCGTATCTCTGTGTAGTAAAAATCTTCCTCTCCATCACTGTAGTCAGACTCTCCCGCACGTCTAAATCAAGTGGAGACCAAGAAGTTATTTGTAGCATATTAAATTAACTGCAGGAGAATTGTGATGTTAGTATATGGGCAGATGCAAAGAAGTTACGTCTCTCAACTTTTATAACTGATGTGACATAAAACTTTTATAACTGACAGTTAGACCAATATTAAGATACCTTCTTCATTTGGTTGTGGGCTTTTTGTGCCATTTTGTTGATGTGTGCATGCAAGGCACATAAGCCTCAGAGGCAAAATAAAGGGGCACTAGAATTTAAAAGCTAAGGGGTCACGATAAATAGTGACTTATTATGAGTCACAGTGAGGCAAACCATGAGCACAGATTCAGATAGCACACTAAGCCAAAGCATGCTTAGCTCATATTTGCTTATTCATGTTAAGCCATTGTTCAGCTTTAGCGTTACGCGAGTACTAGACCTGCATGTCATCTCCATAATCACTTTAGAAACAACTTTGATACAGGTGAAAATATATCCCGACATAATGTGGGAACCAGCCATAGAATTTTCTTCAAAATCTTTATCAACCTGAAAGTAGAGAACTGAGATACCACAGATCAGCGGTTGATTCTAAGCAAGCTCTGTTGGTTAGGGATATAAATCCTAGCGAAATCAATTAGGGTTATTTCTGAGTAAAATGGATTTGGGTATCAGTCTTTTCCCAGATAGAAGGGATAGTAGTTTTCTTACCCAAGGTGAATGGTCCGGATGTGTTTCTGAATACCGACGGCTGTGCTCAGTACTTTTCCGCAGTTTTTCCAAAGGCATTTAAACATCACCTTCATGGAATTCTGGAAAAGCAAACAAACAAGAGAGAATACAGATTAATTAATTTGTTCACACATCTGCTTGACTTCTATGAATCATAAATTGGACCATTTTGTAAATTTCTGCTTAACGCTAATACAGCTTTAATTAGTATGGCATCTTTCAAAACACTTTTTCCAAGTGATCCTCTGCAAGGGGGAAATACACTTTGTTTGAAGGAAGCCCCCACAGCTGCACTAGGGAGTTTACAGGAATGCAGCTAGAGATTGTTTAAAATAAGATGACATCCCTATTGGCATTACATGCACTTACATATAAACACACACACACACACACACACACACACACACACACACACACATATAAATGTAACTTGCAAAGTGAAAAGGGAGAGATGTAATATTCCATTCCACTCCAGTGTGGAATCTATGTTATTTCAAAAAGACAAGTTATTTTCTGTGCTCAAACTTTTCGCTGTAACTTAATTTAAATTTGATAGTGCCTTTGATTGCTTATCTTTGAACTAGATGGTAAGAGGCCTACGTCGATGTGGCAGAAGAGAGAGGATAAACCATGACAAGTTGACTGTGGCACTTTGTCAATAAGCCCCAGGGTTGGACACTTAAAAAGCATGCCAACATCCTGGAGCAAACAGTGAATGTACTATCCCGTAAGAAACAATGCACTCCTCAGGTTTGTAAATTAACCCCAAGGGTACCACACAAGCTTGAGTCTCCTGTGAAGTCAATATTGGGCTCACCTTCCTCTTTCTAGGAATGGGCTCATCAAAGAGGAGACTACTAGTTTCAGCTTCGTCAATGCCGTCGTCTGTCTGGGAGGGCAGTCGAAATGGTTTGAAGCTGTCGGCAGAAAGAGGGGGCGAAGGGGTGGATGGGTTTGACTGGTCGCTTGGAGCACTCCAGCTCCAATACCCGCTGCTGCTGGTACTCGAAGGCACGAATCCTCCTTCCTTCCAAGATCCATTTAAGGACTCTAGAAATTCGGAAGATCAAAAAGGAAAGGAAAGTGAATTAAAGTTGAACAGCACTGGATAAAGCAGGGGCAGTCAACATGGTAGCCCCCCCCAGATGTGTTGGGCAACAATTCAAGGATGATGGGAACTGTAGTTCAACAACATCTGGAGGAAAATACGCTGTTTACCCCTGGACCAAAGCAACTCAATGCAGTGGTACCTCGGTTTTTGAGCATCTCGGAAGCCTAATGTTTTGGTTTTCGAACACTGAAAACCCAGAAGTAAATGCTTCTGTTTTCAAACGTGCCTTGGAAGTTGAACAGCTTCTGCTGCGTGTTTTCAATTTTCTCAGTTTAACTTGCAGCCAGCCCTTTGTGCCTCGGTTTTTGAACGTTTTGGAAGTCAAATGGTCTTCTGGAACGGATTACGTACGAGAACCAAGGTACCACTATATCAGTTACTGTGTTTTTTAGAAGAGAATGTTGGCAACAGTCCTGCAGCTATAAATGTGCGAAGAGTTTCTGCCTGGGAGTACTGCAATACTTTCACTAATTTATAGATACATAGCACATCTGGTATCAGAGTTGTGTGGGTTTTTTACAATCAAGCAGCATGTAAATTTTATGTAATAAATAAGTAAGTCAAGCATAGTTTTAAATGCTGTTTGTTCACAGAAGCTAAAGGGGTGAAAAAAGCACCTATCACTCAAATGTAATGTTCAGTCATAATTATGCCATTTCTGTGTTCTCTGGCTTTTTAACTTCTCTTTATCTTTCTTTTTTAAAAAAGAAAAGATTTCTACATGAACAAAATTTTGAAAAGAGAAGAAAGAGGCTGAATGAGGCTGATAGAATGAGGCTGAAACAAACAAAGAGAGAGTAAGTCTGAATCTTGTTTTCCTGCCATCTTCTTTGTTATTCTTTGTCTTATTTAAAGAAGAATGTCAGTCTGATCTTATGCGCTACCTGTTACACACAGCAGCAAGTTTCATGTCCCCTTCTCTTTTTGTTGTTGTTTTTGTTTGTAAATCAAAAACTGCCTAGATGCTTCTGCCCAGAGAGGAAGAATCAGGGAGGAAAAGGAGTGCCTAAATTTCTCCCTCTCTGCTGTTTATCTGCTCAAAAGTACTCCGCCACCCCCTTGTTCAGAAAAAGTAACTCATGATCATTGATCACAAGGTCCAATAATGCACTGGTGGCAGGTCCCCTAATAGCATAATGGTTTATAGGATTTATTTTTCTATATGTTCCCAGTGCAACAGGTGGATACTTATTATAGTTAGACATACATGCTTCATGAATTGCAACCACTGATGGAATTTAAGTTCAAGATCCCTACCACTTTTCACAATCTCTTGTGAGTAGGAATACAGTGCTTACCATTGGGTCGGACAGGAGGGCTGCGGACCAAAGGGCTGGTGGATAAACTGGTTAGGACCATAGCTGCTGTGACTTTATCCATATCCAGTTCTTCCAAAGATTTTCTGAAATGGAAAGTGAAGGAAAAGAAAGATCTAAATCAGCAGCAAACGCAGGCTGGTGAGGGAAATAATAATGTTTATATTCCAAATTCTTCCTGCTCAGAAGCTCTGTAAAGAGCAGAAACCTAAACTTAAGGTTACAAAAAAAAATTCAATGAATCCAGGGACACTTTTCAACTTCAACTGATTTTGTATGGGGACTGATTTGTAAATCCGGGGACTGTAACCTTACCTAAACTGTTTTGACAAAAGTGGATAAAACAGATAAGCCAAGGCCTCATTAGTATCCACTTGATCCAGGGAATGCCGACTTAAATACACAGAAAGTCTTGCAATACCTTTGAAAGCTTCTCTTGGCTCCGACTTAGATGTGTTTCCAGTGCAAAAGAGTACCAAAGATGTAGGACCATCACCAAGAACATTTTGGGTGGCAATCCAACACAGTTAGGCATCAAAGGGACTTAGCAGACATGGACTGAAGTTTTTATGCATGAACACAGTGAAGGATGCCTTTTATGTCTGCTTGAAGTCTCAAGGTGCTATGGTGTCTCTATGGTCATTGCTCAGTGGCAGAGCATCTGTCTTGCATACAGAAAATTCCAAGGTTCAGTAATACTGGCATCTCCTGGTAGGGAAAGGCACCCACCTGAGACTTTGGAGATCAGCTGCCAGCCAGTGTTGACAGTACTCAGCTAAATAGAACAATAGTCTGGCTCACTGTAAGGCAACTTTCTATGTTACTGTGAACTGCTCAGAAGAAGAAAAAACAGGCAGCCTCTCAATCAAGACCAGATTACATGATGCACTGCAGATATGTGAATACATCACCTAATAATTTTGGGTTTTAATTGAAAAGGAGGAACAAAAAGCATCAGGTTTGATTAGAACAGAAGGAGGAGATTGTTAACAGACTTCCTGAGTAGCACAGAGTTCAGTCCTGATTTCAGCATAAAGAACATTACAAATAGGCAGCAGGTTTTACCCTCAAGTATCTGTTAAAGCAGTAGCAGAATTTACTCTGTAGCTGAAGAGTTGAAACAACATGAAATTCATAGGGGGAAATGCAAAAAACACAACAGCACCTTCTTAATTTCCCATGAAGCTAATTAGACAAAGTAGCCTCAAGGCAAACATAGTGCCCTTTAACACAGAGTTGACTAATGAATGGTAATCATTTTAAGCATAGGGTAGAGAAAGGAAAAACTTGCTTCACTCGGTGTTACGATGTAGTGAAGCTTCTATCTTTCCAAAGCCCGAGAGTTTAAGAGAAGATCCCTACGGGACTAATGCCTTTCAGACACAATGTTTGATAATGTACTTAAGTTAAGGTTGATGGTTGCTTTCAGTATACCCTTCCCATTAACATTTACTGAATTATCAATACTGAGTTGGCTCACAATGCAGCAAACATTGTATGCAAATCTGCTGAGTGGCAGGAAAATTCATAGTGCACTGCTGGGAGTATTAAGACTAGGTTGGAAAAGCTGTTTACAATCTCAATAGGAGTTGGGATTAGGCTACTGCAATGTGTTGTGCATTGGGACTGCCTTTGAAGACTTGAAGTACTATTGGCTCAGATTACAAAGCAGAACTAGTCGGTCAGAAAACATCTTTAGCGCAGATTCACTGCTTCCCTGTCTGTTTCTGGGCACAGTTCAAAGCGCATAACATTCAAAGCCCTATATGGGATGGGATGTGGGTATATGAAGGACTATTGACTTCCACATGAACCTGCTTATCAACAGGAGGAGAGAAGTGTCTGTGTAAGAAAGAGGGAGAGGGGAGAGTGCCCCATCTTACTCTGGCCATGCAGCCCTCAACCACTTCACCCTGATCAAATGTGGAGCTTGACCCCAAAAAGTTTGCACGCCCATAGGCGAGCAAAGACTGCTGCTTTTATATAATTTACTTTGAAAGATAACTAAAATCCAGACAGAACAGCAACAGAAGGTTGCAAACAGATTTTGTTTCTACTGTTTTTAAAAATTGCGGTTCACACTTTGAATCAAAACAAATATTTGTCTTCCTAGAAAAAGATGCCTTTAGCCCAGTAGTCCCGATTATAATTTTGCTCCAGATCACTAGCTTGTTACTTTTTTTTTTTAAGAATGGAGGGATGGATTATCTATAAAAAGCTGTTTTTTCCATTTAAAAATACTTATTTTTAAAATACTTGCCAACTGTTGAAAATGACAATAGTATTATAGCAATTAAAATGGATACTAGCATAATGGCTTTGTTCTCCCTTTGCGTTGAGAGGCAGTGTGTCTTTGAGTGCCAGTTGATGAGAATTAGATATTATGAATAAAAAATGGGGTTCCCACCCTATCCTGAGCTTTCCTCAGAAAACAAATGCAGGGATGGGGAAGAGATACTTGCAAGGAGAACTGGTGGTGGTGAAGGAACAGGGCAGGAGAAGAGCGTTAGATGGGGCTTACTCCAAGGAAGGCTTTATATAAGATTGCAGCATTAATTCATGTTCTCCAGCTGAGCTGGGCTGGGCTGGGTTGGGTTGGTGTTAAAAAGAGAGGCACATTTCAAAGGAGACTTGCACATGTTCAGGAAAGATTAAGCACCTCACCCTCTCACCCACTGCTTTTCCCCTAAAAACAAAAAAATAAAAAAAATAAAGTAAAAACAGCATGGGCATGTGTGTATGTTCAACCCTTTCGTATCACTTTTCTGCACTCCAAATGACCCTGTCGTCAGCAGCTTACCCTATCCCAGGGTTCAAAATTCATTTTTTCATGTTAGGAAGCATGGAAACAGCGGGGGGGGGGGCGGTTAAGGTTAATAATCTCACCACAATTTCTCTGCTCCAAATGGCCTTTTCCCTTTCATATAACATGTACAATCAGGTTGCTGTTGTGTGTGTAATGTGTAGTTTGGCCTTCGTGAACATGCTTAAGAGTCTTACTGCTTTGTGGTAAATAAAATGATATGACACCACTAGTTCACTCAGGAAACGTGCAAACTGTAACATACACTGTTTAGGCTAGATTCCGAGACAGGTGTATATGGTTGTTTAAGATGCAACTATGTCTGTCATTCACACTTTACAAGTTAGTTGAGGGAAGCCTAAGTGTACATAAAGCCATCATGTTTACTATCTAAAATGTGGAACCTCCCTCACTAACAGACTGGGAAAAGTCTACCTTCCTGACAGAGATATCAGAAAACTACAACGTTCTATCCCCCTGTCGATCCTAAAAAACCTCAATAGTTCCATTTCTATAAAGATCATAAATAAAACAAGCAAAGGGACAATTATTTGAAAAGTAAATTATGCTTGTTCTGGAAACAGTGTCTCTAGGATGAACGTATCTGCCCTCTAGGAGTTTATAAACAGCATCCCAATTTGTGAATAAATCAATTTTCACTGACTTCTGCTGCTCTGTGAACACCAGTTTCCTGTTTCTCTTGCTGTGGTACCTTTATAAGCTGAAGCTACTTCTCCAGATTTACCCCTGGACAACCCCCTGGACCCCCCAAACATCCTTTTTAATGTGCATTCTTGATGTTTCGTTTTCATGATGTTATCTGGGCAGTTATAAGTAATCCCACTTTGTTTGCAAAATTGGAGAAGCATTGCAGAACAACTACAAAGCAGAATGATGGTCCAGTGTAAATCCACCACGAATGCAGTATTATTGCATCAGTGACATGTTGCAGAAGACACCCCAACCCCCACCAGTCTAGAGGGGTCCTCAGCCTCTCCCAAAAGCCCTTACAGTCATCCTTCAGTATAGTACTTCTCTGTCCATTTCAACTTCCCTTTCTTATTTCTAGTTCCTGATTCCCCCCTCCTACTTCCTTGAAACACTCCTCATTTTCAGATTCTGTTACCGCTCCCCCCCCCCACAATCCAAATCCAGTTTTCTTTTTAATGCTCAACACACAATTACCTTCCATTAAATAGCTTTTAACACTAAGCTATTTGGGGGATCTGAGACACCCATATTCACAGCACACACCATATTTCAGATGCACTGGGCTGGGTGCCAAGCTTCACTGGTTACGAAATCCAAAATGTTATCTATTTTTTCCTTCTAAAAGGGGGGGGGAGAAAGATAATTTTAAAAGTTCAGGATATCTATCCAGTAAGATTAGCATATCAATCTGGGGGGAGGGGAGGGGAGAGGGAAGAAGAGCAATATAAATGATAGGCCTCACTGTACCAAGAAAATCACCCATATCAGTAGTTGGGGCTGAAAGTTGGGTACAATATACAGGGCTCAGCTTTCTTCCTCTTAGTGACAGAACTCAATCCTTTCCATCCTACAGTAACAAGAAAAAGAGTTGCTTGAATCATGTTCTTTTGATTGGAAATTTGAATCTGTTCTGGGTTTTATGATTACACACACACTTATCTGTAGGTTTTTAAATAATTTATAATGCAGCCTCCCTTTTCCTCCTCCTCCTCTTTATTCTGTTCTGTTGGTGAGCGCAGAGAATGCTAATCACCACAGGCTGAACTGGCACAGCTGCGAATCACGGAGGCTCCTCCCCAATGAGCTCATCCTCAAGCAGTGCAAATGAGAATGACATAATGTTTCTCCGAAGCCTGACACGCGTAAAACTAATTTCTCAAGCCGCAGCCGCTCTCCCCTCCAATACAGCTTTCTCCCCTCCCAAGATCATTCATTATGAGGAGGGCATCATTAAAGCTTCAGGGTGTAAGGGGATAGGAAAAACAAATGCAGTGCTTCCACATCATCAGATTAGCCTGTTTCCCCCCTTCCTTTCACTCCCACCAATTTTTAGGTCAATAATACCACCAGCACTGCCATTTCTTCTTCTTCTTCTTCTGTAAAATCAATGGAAGCTATGTATTTCTGGAGAGGGCAGAAGAAAGGACGAGGAAACAGAATTATGGAGGACAAAGCCTTTGGACAGGGAATTTATCCTCTTTCATTTTCCCCTGTTGAAATCTGTTGGCCTCCTTCTACTTCCCATAACAGTTTTGTCTGTGTGATGTTTAAAAATCAGTACCGGTATCCTATTAGTCAGAATGTTTTCAATACAGACAACTCCCACTTAATGAAAGGGTTACGTTCTGGGTGAAATTGTGTAAAGTGGGGAGCACCCTCTAAACACCCTCCTTGCCACTCTCTCTCCAATCCAGACCAGAAATACTGTATCCCATTCAAGTTGTGGATATTTTCGAATGGGTGTAAGTGGGCAGTTGCCTGTACACAGAATCCCTTCAAGTTCCTTTACACGGAAGCACCTGAGTATGTGAGCACAGAGTGAGTGGGATCTCTTGTCGGGATCTACACATCTCTAATGCAGGAGCAAAACATTCAAGCCATCCCCACAGAGAAGCTGGCTTCCTTCAATGGCCAACCAATCTGCCCTGGCTGAAGCTGCCAACGATACCTGGTCGAGACAAACCGCTCAATACATAAGGACATTTGAAAGGAAAGGAGCAGGATGTTCAGTCTTAACACCTTGAGGAAAGTCACCAAAACACCTGCACAGTGAGACATGCACACACACCTTTTGCAGTCCAAGGGGCACATTCCTTTCTGGGCAACCTTCCCTGACCAACAATCCTGGTAGTTTGGGATGATGGATACTGAATGAAAAGGCTGCAGAGCTACTGGCTAGGGAGTTGGACCAGATTCCTGGCTCTGGGCCTGGTGTTACCTGCCCAAGAGAGGCACAGCAACTAGGCCCACAGAACCAGAGGCAGGACCCTCATAGGTGCTGTCCTTGGGCCTGATGAACTGAGTATTGCCCACGCCACCTTGCCAGTCCAACACCAAGCGGAAAGGCACATAAAAAAGGAGAAGCAGCCCAGTCGGCTGGTTCTTTAAGAATCTCTAGGGCTCCAGTAAAGGAGGACTGGACTGGACGCAGAGGCTCAAAAGGCCTCTATTCACTTTAGGCCCTCACTGAAGGATGTTGATCACAAGGACCTCTCCATGGTGCTGCGACATCTAACCAGACTGGCTCCATGGGCAGAAGCAGGAGCAGAACAAGACACACTTTGTGACGGGGTGGGCCTGTTTTGTTTATTGATATACCGAGGCCTAGTCCTACTTTCCTTGCATCCAGGGGAAGTCATACGGCAATTCATGGCCTCCTCTAAATTAACACAACACTGCAACAGCAGCCAAAGCTAGCCTTAGCTGAAAACAGATATAAAGGATGCCTTAACTGCAGGTACTCTGTCAAAATCAAATCGCTAACATCCGTAACCCCCCCCCCCCACAAATGATTTATTTTAATTTTTGGGAAGACCAAACAAATTAAACACATACACAAAGATGCCAGCTTTTCTCAGCCTTGCTTTAGTAAGCACAGATGTCTGGCACTTCAACAGATATTTTTGTACATTACTTAACACAAGCTACAAAGCTGCTACTTTTACAGAGGATGCTGCCTGCTGGTTAACAGTTTCCTGAAATTTCACAGCTATTTCTTGAGCCCCTCGGCTAGAAAATAAGGCATATCCTCACTTCACGATCATTTACAATGGGTATGCAGTACAGCTCTTCAAGCAAAGGCTATTGGCTTAATCACTCTACAGTATATATAAGCTTTATTATTGGCAGTATCATATAAATATATGCTTATTTAATTGAGGATTTATGAGCTCTTAGTTTTGTTCCCACAAGGAAGGGGGCAGAACATAAATTAACAGGATACAGAAAAGCTACGTACAAGCAACAACACTACCATTAGCATTTTCAACAGGTATAAGCCCAGCCACAATAATAATAGCATAAACCCAAAATGTCTAGCACCATGTTCTATGCACAACTGGGAACTTTCACATAGGACTTTCCACTACTTCTTCACACTGTGGTCAAAACCTTGGATTGGGGCACACATCATGTGGGTGAGAAGTTTTTAATTTATCCTCCCCCCCCCCCAGTTTTAATGTAACTATGTGTGTGTTTCTGTCTGTTTGGTTGGTTGGTTGTAAGCTACTTTGGGTTGCCCTGGGCAAGATAAAGCAGTAAGTAAGTAGGTAGGTAAGTAAGTGGCTCTCCAGATGTTGAACTACAACTTCCATCATCCCTGGCAAGTGACCTCCATGCTGGCTGGATCCGATGGGGGCTGCAGTCCAACAACATCTGGAGGGCACTGCATTGGCAACCCCTGCCCTAGATTAATGTGTGAATGTATCTCCCCCCCCCCGCCCCTGCTCAATTGTGATAATGTAAGGAACATATTACCAACTTATAATTAGCCACTTCACATACCTTGCAAGATACTGGCATTAATTCAGGCATTTGCTTGTTAATGATGGCTGCACACTTGAGTGGGTCAACAAGCTCCATTCCCAACCCTACAGGTGTCCCTTAGAGCTTCTGTGTGTACGTTTGTACCTGTAAGCTTACATACAGATTTTCTAATGAATGTACATGGTGGGGGAAGGGCCAGAGTCTGCTGCTGCAATACTGTCCCACCACATACTAGCTGAATACTTATGAACACATGAGAAAAGAGCAAGAGGCCTTACCAACGTTACCCAAATGATCTTGATGGATAACAGAGCACTCTATGCATCCAATTTCATTTAGAATGCTTATAACTTGCTTTATAACCCTGAGAAGCTCTTGAAGTGGTTTACAAAAAAATAAAAAAAAATTCACAAAAAAATGGTATTGAATAAATGCCCTGAGGGCAGGCATGGCCAAACTTGGCCCCTCCAGATGTTTGGGGACTACAACTCCCATCATTCCTAGCTAACAGGACCAGTGGTCAGGGATGATGGGAACTGTAGTCCCAAAACATCTGGAGGGCCAGGTTTGGCCATGCCTGCCCTAGGGTGACAGGATTACTCAGGTTGTATTTCCCACCTTCGGCCTTGGGTCTTTCTTGGTGCTGTCCTCTGATTCAAGGGAAGGAAGACCCAGCAGTTGGATCTCATTCAACCTAAGATGGAGGCAAGTCTCTTGCTGGAATTTGCCAGCTGCCGAGCAGAGCAGAGGGGCTGATCAGCTGTAGGTCGTTCAGCCCATACTGAAAGCAGGCTTTTCCTTACTGGAAGCTGGTGTTGGAATCTGGAGTAGCATCTGTAACTGAAGGACTTTCCTTGTTCACAACAACCAATGCTCACCCCTCTTTGCTCTGCCCCTTCCCTGCGTTTCTTAACATCTGGTTCCCTACTGCGAGAAACAGGGTGCTAGACTAGGTGGTCTGATTCAGCAAGGCTCTTCTTTCTCATTACCCTTATCCTTTTTACACAAGCGACAAAAGGAGACAACAGCAGTACAAATGCACCTTTGCATGCCCAATTACCATTTACACTTGCATGCCGGTGCAAGTAGAAAAATACCACTGTGGTGGGAAGATAAAAGGTGTTTCTGTGCGTTCTGGCTTCCATTACAGTGTCCCATTGCACCAGAAGTGGTTTAGTCATGCTGGCCACATGACCCAGAAAGCTGTCTGTGGACAAACGGCGGCTACCTCAGCCTGAAAGCGAGATGAGCGCCGCAACCCCATAGTTGTCTTTGACTGGACTTGACCATTTACAACAGTGCATTCAGTCATTAACTTGAATAGAACTAGAACTGTTATCTGTTAATTAGCTATGCTAAGTGCTCCATGTATGGCAGGATAAAAAGGTAAAGGTACCCCTGCCCATACAGGCCAGTCTTGACAGACTCGAGGGTTGTGCGCTCATCTCACTCTAGAGGCCGGGAGCCAGCGCTGTCCGCAGACACTTCCGGGTCATGTGGCCAGCGTGACGAAGCTGCTCTGACGAACCGGCACCAGAGCAGCACACGGAAACACCATTTACCTTCCCACTATAAAGTGGTACCTATTTATCTACTTGCACTTAAGGGTGCTTTCGAACTGCTAGGTGGGCAGGAGCTGGGACCAAACGACGGGAGCTCACCCCGCCGCGGGGATTCGAACCGCCGACCATGCGATCGGCAAGTCCTAGGCGCTGAGGTTTTACCCACAGCGCCACCTGCGTCCCGTTTGGCAGGATACAAATCTCAAAATAACAGACATATTCTCTGAGGCTTTATGTATGCACATGCTAAGCACTCTATCTCCTTTAAAAGCAGTATCTAGACTATTTTTCATCCAATCACCCATTTAGAATGGTGTAAAGAAGACAGGAGAGTGAACACACACTATGAAAATGATCCATCTATTTGTTTCTCAGGCTAATAATTCGCCTTTTAAAAAAAAGAGTACAGCGGGGGGCGGGGTGTTCCATCATTGATTGAAGCCCTTTACTCTAGTCACTTTTCTGTTTCTTACATTAACATTGATCCAAAAAC
Source organism: Podarcis raffonei (assembly GCF_027172205.1). Classification (NCBI taxonomy): domain Eukaryota; kingdom Metazoa; phylum Chordata; class Lepidosauria; order Squamata; family Lacertidae; genus Podarcis; species Podarcis raffonei. The sequence goes on along the minus strand of NC_070608.1, from coordinate 29,939,806 downwards.
TTGACTGTTTTACAGTCTCCTGTCTCTTTCGTGCATCACACATGCCAGGAAGTGTGCAAATGCAACTCTGAACATTCAGTATTCCATTAAAAGGATGGTTGGGAATATACAGTGCCTCAAAACTAGAAGATGTTAGCACATATTATTTGCTCCTGGTTAGCCTCACACCTTCCTTTCCTTTCTCTTATCTGCTTGTTATCCTTGCTCCCTCTTTTCCTCAGTTTCTTTTGTTGTATTCTCCTCTACAAAAATCTGATAGCAATTTTGGAAAAAATCATGTCTCACTGCTCTGAGGGCATTATAAAAACCAAATAAATAATACATTTAAAACAGAGCTGCAATTTCTGACCACTGGTCATGCTGCCTGGGGATGATGGGAACGGAGCCCAGTAGTAGCTTCTGGTTTAACTCTTCCCCACCCTTGACATATATGTACACATATAGAGATTCAGTTTGTATTAATACATCTCTCTGATTTCCACTGAATTTGTAATTGCCAGAGACTACCTAGGGAGACAGTATAAAAGGATTAAAGATGCTCAAACAAACTAGTGATCTGACAAACCCTAATTGAGCTAAATAGTTTTCTTTTTCTTTCCTTCCCCTGATTTTGGAGAAATCAGTGGGAGGCTACCTATTTGTAAGCAACATATGTAACTTCACTATTTTTCTTAAACCACACACTTATCTGAAACAAGGATGAATTGCAACAAAGTCAGGCTGCAGACTTGGATAAAATCCAGTGAGATGAACTGCAGCTGAACTACAGTCTTGAAACAGATCTGAAGCTTTCAGTGTCAGTCGTGTTATGTCTGTATTATACCTGCACTGTAGATATGGTGCCAGCACACAACTCACTGCTTTAGTTTTTCCACAAGCATGGTTCATGGGATACTAAGCATCTGACTTCTTTTAGACAAATTATTAGACTTACTCATTTCTTATGTCCCTGAACAGCACCTGAACGTTTTGAAGGAAGGGGCTTGTGCATATTTAACACAGCATAGTATCTAATGGCATTAAGTGCTGCATTGTCATGAGTTAGTTTTGCTTCGGTAATTGCAGATATCATCAGCACTGTGCATAATTCATATCAGTTCCTTTCTACACAGGTGCTCACTCTTATTTCCATATCCGTAATTAGTGCTTGACAATGAATGTTATCTAACCTGTCTAGGTGAAACAGACAAATCTAGTCACAATACAACTCTCTAGGTGACTGATTTAACTGTGCAGACAATTGGGACCAACCGTTCTGAAAGTAAACTTAACAGCTCTGTTGTACATTGGCCAGCCAGAATGCACATTTCGTCTTGCAAACCTTACTCATATTTCTGTTGGGGACTCATAGCACTGCTTCCTTGCCAATAAGCAGGATCTATGCCACGTTCCATTGCATGGCTGCTCCAGAGCCAGTCCCAGAAATAAAGGGTGGTATCCAACTAAGCTATACTCAGATTCGACTCACCTCAATCACCAAGATCTTTTGAGGGGGGCACCTCTGTGGTTCTCATGCCTCTGAAGTTTGGCTGGCCTTTAGTTTGACAGGCACTGCCCTGTGGAACTCCCTGCTAGCAGAACTTTGGGCAGGAAGTTATCTCCCTCCTTTGGGATGTCTTTTGAAAACTATATTGTTTAGGCACGCATTTGCAATTTGAATTTTCTCTTTTAAACCCATCAGCATTTATGGATTTTTTAAATTGATATCGTTCTTGATATCTTTGTTCACTTTAATTTTATATGCTGCAATCCACCTTGCTACATGTTTCTTAATTAATATGCAGATTATAAACACACAGATAAATAAATTAAAGAGAGTTGGTGATATGCCTGCTCCTAATTGGAACTTAATGGGCCAGTCCCTTTGGGCTTCAGATCAAAGAGAAAGGACGGCCAACAACATCATCACTGAGGAATACAAGAATAAGCAGAATTTCATTCTGAGACAATTTGTCAAGTACAATTCACTTTTGAAATTGACTGACTCCTCTTTTATATGGGGATTTGTATTGCTCTGAGCCAGGGGTCAGCAAACTTTTTCAGCAGGGGCCGGTCCACTGTCCCTCAGACCTTGTGGGGGGCCAGACTATATTTTTTTGGGGGAAATGAACGAATTCCTATGCCCCACGAATAACCCAGAGATGCATTTTAAATAAAAGGACACATTCTACTCATGTAAAAACATGCTGATTCCTGGACCGTCTGCGGGCCGGATTTAGGCGGCGATTGGGCTGGATCAGGCCCCCGGGCCTTAGTTTGCCTACCCATGCTCCCATGCTCTGAGCCATGCAAGGAATTGAGGCAAATGCATTTTTTGACAACTAATACATTTGATTTTCACCAAGGTGAGTATTTTGACCTTCAACAAAGTGATCTCTACTTTAAAGTAATTCAAAAGTGCACAAGAAATAGCAGCATTAACCTTAACTATTGTCCAGAAGCGCTGATGCATTTTTAATATCAGTTAATAAAACTAAATAAAAATTAGGAGAGTTTGTTTTGCTGTGATGATGTTTGACAGGATCGCCATCCTATTCTATGCAGCACCTTTATTCTTATTCATTTTCTTTGTAAAGAATTTTGAAACTCAAATTCAAACTCGTAAATAATACAATTACCTATATTAAACAATATTTGGGGATTTTTTTAAATTATCATCCATTTTCCTGTATCAAGGCTGCAAGCACTCTCTAGTGACACCTAGTGGCTGTGATGCAAACATGCTCTTATGCTGTATTTTATGGTGACTGGATTGCGTTGGTTCCACATAAACTCCGAGGTTATAGGAACAGTCTAGATAAATTTAGGGCCAATGGAATTAATAAAGTTAAGCACACAATTAAGCACTGCTGTGTCATTAGAATTAAACAAAGAATTTAAATAATAGTTATTTTTATTAATTGTGCATGTTAATATACTCAAGATCTTTTAATTAATTTTTATTAATTGTGCATGTTAATATACTCCTAAGCTAACACCAGAATGAAGACAATGGATTGTATCCAACTAAGACATACCCTGTAGACTTGAGTTAGTCATGGCTATCCTAAGATATTCCTAAAACATGCAGGAATTTTTAAAATCTGTTTAAAAAAAAAACCCACTTGATGGATATTATTTTTATACTGCAGAATTTTCTATCAAGTTCTTTTATGTTCATATATTTGTAGATGAGAAAACTGTATTATTTTTATTCACCCACAAATATTTCACCTACATTTTAAGAAGCAAATACCCAAAGAGAAAAATAGGTTTTGTGTAGGAGTGTCAAAAAGCAAATTCAACAAGACACATCACAGATTCAAACAAATCCTTCTGTTCATGGGCTGATATGCAAAAAAACAAAACAAAAAAAACCCACCATCAGGCAAGGCCTAGTGCATTGAGTCCTGGAGTTATATGAGATACACATTTAAAACACCACTGTGTTTGTGCCTTTGTACAAGACCACTGAGCTTCAACTGGTGGCTCACACAAGCTCAATTAAGGCATGCTGTGGCTACCACCATTTTGATAAAATTTCTGTTCCCCCTTTTGTGTGCTTTGCCAATGGAACTGGGGTGCAAAAAATTCGGCGGGGGGGAATGCTGAAAAATGAAAGGGATGCCAGAGGGCATTTGTGTAGCACAGGGGTCTGCAACCTTTAAGACAAAAAGAGCTACTTGGACCCGTTTCCGAAGAAAATAAAACTGGGAGTGGCAAAACCATTGCAATATTTAAAACAAATATATCTCCGGAGCCGCGATCTGACAGCGGGCAGGAAGGTGACGTCAGGACGGTGCGTGACTAACGCACGCACCGCCCCCATGCGACGTCACAGCCAGTACAGCGCCCGCCACAGTGGGGAGTGTTGGGGCGCACAATGCGCCTCCTCCCCTCGCTAGTATCCGCCCCGGAGCCGCGGCAAAGGTGTAAAAGAACCACACGCGGCTCCGGAGCCACAGGTTGCTAACCCCTGGTGTAGCAGGAGCCAGCGTGCAAAAGACTTGTGTTAGGCTATAGAAGCAGCAGAAAAAGAGAGCAAAAATATAAATTCACTAAAAATATAAAAAATACACTAATAGTAAATACCACATCAGAGTTAAACTTGAGTCCTATGTCTGAAAAGACTTTTATCGTGCTAAGCTACCAAGAATATTATTGGGCAATGTTAGCAAGGAGAATGTGAGCCATGATGTTGGCTGGTTATTACATCTGCTGCAATCTTTGATGAGGTTTAGGGTACAGCTTGATTCAAATTTAATAAGCCATGGCACACTAGCCTGAAAACGAGCACCTGGGGCACTTCAGCTTTGATGCTCCCTGTCATTGTATTAGACAACAGTGACTGCAGGTGTAATTGACTAGCTCAGGATTTGCTGCTCTCAAAGTTCCCTTCTATTGTCAAGGGAGAAGAGGGGTAACTAGAGACTGGGCTGGCATTAAAAGTTGCCACAATTGAACCCTGATATGGCAGATCATACCAAACAGCTAGATTACGGTCTTGACCGTTTTAAAAACAAACAAACAAACAAACAAATGTATCCCCTTTCAATAAACAACAACCATTTAGTGTATGTCCTTTGCTTTCTGTAATTTCCCACAAAATTGCAGTTGGGGCTCTTTAGTTGATACCCCATTTTTATTCAGCATCATTGTAGTTACGATATGGAACTTGCCCTGAAGAAATAGCCATTACTACTCCTGCTCTTACGATGCCCATTCAACAGCACCACATATATAAATATAAAAAAAGAGTCTTACCTCCCTCCTTATACCTTCAGCTCCCTTTCTTCCTTATTTCATTTTGCTATTTCATTATAAGCTCCCTAATGGCTGCAGCACCAAGCAATTAGTGAAGGGGTTCAGGATAGCAAATTCTAAAGCTTTTCCAAGAGGTCTAATAAGCTGAGAGTGAATGGAGGCAGAATCAAAGCTACAACCCAGTGCCATAACATCCAACAAATTTCCACAGGAAGTCCAGTAAGTGACCAGAACAAAATCATGGGTGCCAACTACCTCAAACTCTGGGGAAGGTTTGTATTACACAGAAGGTTTCCATAATAATGCAAGCACACTTATGGTAAATATACTTTATGAGTCTTTTGTTAATGCCCCAAGGCAAGCACTGAGGGAAAGAAGGAGAAGGAAGGAGGGAAATGGGAGAAAACACACAGTCCTGCCATTGAGGATAAGGGAGGGAAAGGTAAGTCTCCTGAATGAAACTTGCAGCAGTCAGTAAAGATGCGGGGGGGGGGGTGTCATCTGGGGAATCAAAGAGGATTTAAGGTGTTCCAGAATCTAGGTATTTTGTAATGACTCCGAGAAGGCTGCCAGCACTGATTTCCTATGTACTGCACTAGAATGAAATCTGAAATCCAAACCCTACCAGCCACTGCAGGGACTTTGGAGAGCTACTGCTGAGTCCACAGCCCAGCCACTTATGGTGACTATGGTGGAAGGAACAAGCGAATGATTGGGGCTGATCCCTGCACCACCTCCAGGCTTTTGCAGTAATCCTGTATGGATCAAGCCTGACGCTGGCCAGCAACAGCCTGAATCAGGCTCACTATCCAGTGAATCTCAGACTGTTCAGCCCCGCTCTGCCCCCCTCCCCAGAATGCCCCCCATTTTGCAGTTTTCCACTACCAGGTATAACAGTAGCAGGCTTCCTGCCCACATGGCTGATCTGTGGCCAGAAGGGGCAAGTCAGTGGTGACTGGCTCCATCCAACCCCTCCCCCAGGCAGTGTTCGAAACTCTGATGGTTCTAGGTGCATTTGCGGCAGGGAATTTCATTAGTGAAGCAGTTGCTGAGTTCTGGGCGCAGGACTGCGCCTAAGATTTCAGATTAAAACTGCAGAGTGGAAGGAAAGGAGGACCTTTTTCTGCCTCCCCACTTCCAACGATTCTCTGAAGACTGGAGAAGAGACCCTCTTAAGAATATGAGGGAGGGTGGGCAGGGGAAGGACTAGACCATGTGAAAAATGAACATAATATTTTAGCTGCAGTTCATTCATCTTCAGCTTTGTATTCTTGTTGTTAAAAAAGCACACCTAGCCATTCCGTTGTTGCGCCCATAACCTAGATTCAAGGTGCCATTTGGCTCCTAGCTTTCTAACACTGCCCATAGGGGTTTTATACCCATCCTTCAAATTCAGTTTCTATTCTATTCCACTGCAGCATGACAAAGAAAGAAGAGAAGATGGAAGCAAAGGCACAATGCTCATTCTTGGTTTAATGAAATCATGGTTTATCAGACTAAACCAGACTGAAATTATTATAGCTGAATCAGGCCTCTGAGTATAGTTTAGAGCAGCCTTACCTAACCTGGTGCCCTCCTGATGTTTTGGATCAGAACTTACACCAGCTATGAAACTGTCTCACCTGTCATATGTGTGGAAGGATCTCTGCTTTAGTATATTCCTTGCTGGCATTGCTCACATAAGTTTATATTTCATTTTAAACAATTTACTATTATTGATACCTATTTTAGGTACCTACGGAACCGCCTCTCCTGGTATGTCCCACAGAGAAATTTACGGTCTGCAAATAAAAACATCCTGAAGATCCCAGGCCACAGAGAGGTTAGGCTGGCCTCAACTAGAGCCAGGGCTTTCTCGGCCGCGGCTCCAATCTGGTGGAACGCTGTCACAAAAGATTAGGGCCCTGCGGGACTTGACATCTTTCCGCAGGGCCTGCAAGACAGAGCTGTTCCACCAGGCCTTTGGTCAGGGCGCAGCCTGACCCCCTCCTCTGGCAATCTGCACAGAATTTTGCTTAATGGTTGCCATCAATTTGATTTTAATTTGATTTTAATTAATTTTATAATGAATGTTTTTAGAATGTTGGCTTATTTTGATTGTTGTTAGCCACCCTGAGCCCAGCTTCGGCTGGGGAGGGCGGGATATAAATAAATTTTATTATTAATTATTATTATTATTATTATTATTATTATTATTATTATTATTATTATTTTACAATGATAGGACTGGAGTAGTAGCAACTGGCCAAAGGCTGCCCAGTGAATCTTATAACCCAAGTGGTCCATATCAAACAATGACCACTAACCTCCACAACAGACACACACACACACACACACACACACACACACAGACATTCAACCTGTAGGAAGCGCTATATACCATATTTTTCGCTCCATAAGACGCACATTTTTCCTCTTAAAATCTAAGGGGAAATGTCTGTGCATCTTATGGAGCGAATGTGTGGTCCCTGGGGCTGGGGGGGGGAACCCGGGCTTCCCCCACCAGCCCCACAAGCTCTGGGAGCAGCTCCCTGAGCTACTTTTTGGGGCTGGGGGGGGAACCCAGGCTTCCCCCACCAGCCCCGACAAGCTCCTGAGCAGCTCTGGGGTAGCCCGCGAAGCCTCCACAGGGCGGCGGGGATCAGTGACGGGCTGCCCTTCTCCCTCCTCGGGGAAAAGCCTGCAAGTGCCGCACACACACTCCACGGGGCTCATGAAAGGGAGCGCTGAGCAGAGCCTGGGATGCATACAGGCTCTGCTCAGCACTCCCTTTAAAGAATTTTTTTTCTTGAATTCCCCCCCCCAAAAAAAAGTAGGTGCGCCTTATGGTCAGATGCGCCTTAGGGAGCGAAAAATACAGTAGTTTATATCAGAAAAACCCAACTTGCTGAACTTGGAAGGCTAGTCATTTTGCCACCCTTTCCTGCTTTTCAGGCTTCCCTACCTTGCAGGAGGCACATCAATATTTGAAGACACAACTTTGCGTTTCTGCTCGAGAAGGCAGATGGAGCGGGTGCTTTCTTTCTCATGCTCATGGACTCTGCCAGGTTTTTTGGTGTCTGCTGTTTTTGAATCCTCTTCCTTCATCGCCAACAGAAAAAAATGTTGGTCTGACAGTTTTTGATTCAGATCACTTTTTAGCTCCTCCTGCTGAAATGCTGCGAAGGTCATTTCACGCTTTATGCTGGTTGCCTGAAAAATTAAAAGGGATTATTAGATTTCTTGCAATTCATTTGCATCATTTTAAAAAGAGGGGGCAGACATAGCCTCCAGGCATCCAATTCTATTTAGCAGCTCCGACTCACATTACCAACCACTTTGCTTTGCAGGCTTCAGACAGAAACCTCTTCATTTCCTTTACTACAGATACCTGCAAATTGTCATGAGCACCCTATTGAGAGGGCCATCCACATATCAAATAAGAGCAGCAAGGGCAAACAGAAAGGTGCTCTTGGTGGGCAGCACCCAGCCTCAGTTCTAGAACTACCTTGCTCTGTGCGTCAGGGGAGGGGAACTTGTGGTCTTCCAGATGCTTATTGGACCTCAGCTTCCTTCATTCCTGACCACTGGGCATCCTGGCTGAAGCTGATGGGAACTGAGTTCAACAACCTCTGGAGGGCCACAGCTTCCCCACCCTTGACACAGAGGAAGGAAGACCCAGCATCCTCTCACGGCAGGACCATCTTGGCTGTGAATCCTGGAAGACTTGCTCTCTGCCTTGCAGGTCTTTTCCCACCTGGGCTAACTCCAGCTACAAAAGCTGAGGCTGAACAAACTCTTGGGCTAGGGTATTGTTGAGAGGGTTTTATTTTTTGTATCTTTATTTTATATCTCATTATGATTTATGTGGAAATTGTTCAATATGTGTACTTTCTCATGTTTCATTTATTGCCTACTATGACTTTTGTTAATGTTTGTAATTATGCATGTTGCAAGCCACCTTGAACATGACTTACACATTCTTAGATGTGCTTAAGTGTTCAAACTTATTTTAAATTGCAGTTGTCATGTTTTACTGCTTTGTCATGTTTTGCTACTTTGGCCTCTTGGGACAGAAATTGAATTAATAAACAAACAACAAATATATTAGTGAAAACAGCATATAAAATGTGTTATATTAGGGGAAACTGCTCTCAGAAAATGTTATATTAGGAACTAATTCTGTTATTTTTTTTCTAATAAATAAAAAATCACAAACTGACGTGGAAATGTACTGAAATGAATTTAAAACTGGAAAAATGAGTAACTGAAACAGAAATGGGTAGCTTCGTACAACTTTGCTTGCATCTAGCCACACTATGACCATGTGTGTGTGTGTGTGGAAGGTAAAAGACCCCTGACTGTTAGGTCCAGTCACGGATGACTCTGGGGTTGCAGCGCTCATCTTGCTTTCTGGCCAAGGGAGCCAACATTTGTCCGCAGACAGTTTTTCTGGGTCAACTGGCCAGCATGACTAAGCTGCTTCTGGTGAAACCAGAGCAGCACATGGAAATGCCGTTTACCCTCCCACTGGAGCGGTACCTATTTATCTACTTGCACTTTGACATGCTTTCAAACTGCTAGGTTGGCAGGAGCAGGGACCGAGCAACGGGAGCTCACCCCATTGTGGGGATTGGAACCACTGACCTTCCAATCGGCAAGTCCAAGGCTCAGTGGTTTAGACCACAGCGCCACCCACTGTGAAAATAGTCCTGTGCAAAAAAAGGTGCAGCTTCAGCCCATGTGAAACATGAAGGTTTTGGTTAAAAGTTAAAATCTTGATGCTTCCAAGAGAGTTTATCAATAATAAAAAAATAAAATAAATGCAACAGATGCATAGTAGTTTGAATACATGGATGGGGAGGGGAGTTCAACATGGGTATTATCGGGAAACACTGCTGGTTGTTGCCCAGCGCCAGTTTATTTTTTTAAAACTGTAAAACTAATTATGCTGGTATAAGGTTACTGTAAAATACAATGAAAAATTACAGTGCAAGCCCATGCACACACTTAAAATGATTAGAGGCAAAATATTTAAACACATTTCCCATTTTGTAGTTTCCTTGGAAAGCCTTCTGGCACTTGTTTCAAGAGAAAAACCAGAATGATTACTTTAAGAACACAAATGGTATCCAAGCTGAAAGCATTAGTCATATTATACTTCTCGACATGCAGCCAAATGACATATTGCCAAGAAAATATGTTTCCCCTGTGTTTTGCAAAGCAAAAAGCTCACAACACAACACAACCAACAATTGTAAACAAGTATAGTTTTCACTTTAGTAATAAAGGTCATGCTTGAAAGACAGATGAGATTTCCTGTTTTGAAAGTTGATTTTTAACCAATTATCCTGAAGAAATCAAATACTAATTCTGGGACAATTCAGAGAACCACTGTGTGCATGGCACGTACCTGACATGTATGTGCATAGGTCAACTGTCCAACCATGGTGCAGAATTTGGTGGCCAGGATGCTTAATGGGGCATGACGGCTTGAGCATATTACACCAATCCTGGTCAGACTGCACTGGCTGCCAATTAGTTTCCAAGCCCAATTCAAAGTCCTGGGTTGTTTTTTATACCTATAAAGCCTTAAATGGCTCAGGACCACAATAGCTCAAGGGCAGCCTCTCCCCATATGAACCGACCCAGACCCTGCATTCATCATCTGAGGCCCTTCTTCGTGTGCCTACTCTACGAGAGGTTTAGAGGGCGGCAACATCATAACGGGCCTTTTCTGCAGTGGCTCCCTGTTTGTAGAATGCTCTCCCCAGGGAGGTTTGGCTGGCCCCTTCATTATACACATTTAGGTGCCAGGCAAAAATGTTCCCTCTTCAACCAGGCCTTTGGACGATTGACATCTTACACCCTTTTGAAAGTGTTTGTGGGAGGGGGGTAAGGTGGTGTACTGAAAATCTCCCACAATGTCCCTTTCAATGGTACAAATGGATGGGTCTGATAAGGAATGCAGAAGACTTCACATCTGCTGAATTCATGGGGAGTGATAATATGGGTAACAATAATGGGTAATACTGTATATGGTGAGTAAATAGGGATAAAGGCAGCAGAGAAAAGAGTGATGAAATGAAATGCAGCAGAAGTGATGGCCAGGAGTTTTTGTTACGTCTGTTGAAGCCTGTGTAGGCATTTGAGGAGATGCAGCAAGTTCTCACAGTCCAAGCTGCAGGCCTATGTGTGATGGAAATTTCCCCTTTGCAAATTCAGTTTAAGAGAACAGACGCACAGCACTCCAAATCTGCACATGCAATAACATGTATGGGGTTCATGCAAAATTGGACTCAAATTCTAATCAACAGGTTCAATTAACTTTGTGTTACTATCCCCCCATCAAGTTACCATGTATCAAAGACCAGATTTTTTTACACAGCCTTCAGATTTTGTCTGGCTAACCTGCTCTTTATAAAGGGTAAGGAAGGGGGATGGGTAATTATAATTTTAGACTTGGGTAAAGAATAAAAATGCAATGTTCCAAGTTTGACACATATTCTCTCTTAGCCTCATTGCTCTGCACAGACACCCTTCCTAAGTCAAAAAAATTAACAACTCTATCCTGCCATTGTGCTAGTTGCTTCTCCAGTCCATCACATGATGCCTCTGACTCTGCCGGCGGCTTACAAGGCAGAATGGTACAGATAAAGTAAGTTTGCTTTGCTGCAACCCACTATGACTCAATTCTACTTATCTGCTCTTCTTCACAGACCCGTGATAGGGATTTCCAGTAATTCAATAGCTATGCGGACAGAAGCCTAGTCTGTAGCAAAACTTGCTTTATTAGACCAAATTAAGTTTCAATCCATGACTTAATTTGAAGTGGTACTATTATGGGATGCACCTTCACCCGCCCAGCTTCAGTGGAGAGATTAATGATTTGGGTAGAAGAGTTCTAGACATAAATGAAAGGACTAAGGTGCATAAAGGGAAGGACGGAAATTTGCAGTAGCCAAGACAAGAGATAACCAGAACATGACTTGTGGAGTCTGAAAAAACAGCTACTGGGTTTTTGTTGTTGTTGTTTTGGTTTTTGCTATGCTATGCAGAAGAAGAAAAGGAGTTTGGATTTGATATCCCGCTTTATCACTACCCTAAGGAGTCTCAAAGTGGCTAACAATCTCCTTTCCCTTCCTCCCTCACAACAAACACACTGTGAGGTGAGTGAGGCTGAGAGACTTAAGAGAAGTGTGACTAGCCCAAGGTCACCCAGCAGGTGCATGTGGAGGAGCGGGGAATCGAACCTGGTTCACCAGATTACGAGTCCACTGCTCTTAACCACTACACCACACTGGCTCTCACTTGGTGACTGAGACTGTGTGCGTGGGAGATAGAGAGGGGATTCTGAAACAAAACCTAGATTTTATTAAAATTATTTAAACACGGCTTCCCATACAGGGGTCCTGAAACAGCTTACAAAATAAAATTCAACACTAAAATGTTTTAAAAGTGACTATTAAAATATACATAAAATCTAAATAAAATCAGCAATGAGCAATGCCAATAATAGAGTGCTCCAAAGAGTGGGCACCACTATAAAGAAGGCCCTTCTTCATTCCCCCACCCCAAGTGACATGCTTAGATAATGTGGTACCACTAGCAAGGGTTTCTCTGATTATCTTAACACCCTAACATGTCTGCATAGGAAGGGGAAGGCAATCTTTTCAGTATTCTGGTCCCGAGTTGTTTAGGGCTTTATACACCAGAAACAAAACTCTGGACATTGCTTGGTAGCTAACAGCAGCCAGCCTGTTTGAGCACTTTTAGCTCTCCACTCAGTACCTTCGCTGCCATCTTCTGCACTAGCTGCAGCTTCTGAAATAATTCCAAGGGCAGCCCCACAAAGAGTGCATCACAGTAACCCAAATATAAGGACTGCCCAATTCCAGGACATCATTGCTACACTAACTGGTAATAGGTGCTCCTAATCACCATGGTTATTTTAGCCTCTGGTGACATAAGAAGAATTAATGCCTGGTTAACAGGGAAGATAGTATCTATAGACCCTAGTCAATAGCCACATTAAGAAGTCTTCAGTTAAGCATAAAGTTGCACTATGTGCAACTGGGAAGCTAGTTAATGGCTTCAGAAGAATCCAGGATATGAAGCCAACTTCAAACGATGGTTTGATATCCTACCTTATTCTCAAGCTGCTAACCATGGCTTCCCAGTTTGGATACAACATGAAACCATAGTTAACTGAAGACTTCTTGGTTTGTTTCCTGGCTTTCCTGCAGGGGCACAAGGCTCATTCATACCTCAGCTTATTAGGCCAAAATATTATTGTCTGAATGTAGCCAAAGAGAAGGAGGCTTAGGAGAAGCAGTTCAATCATGCATGTACCGCATTTAAGATGACAATGATACATCCATGAAAAAAATATATCAGGAAGCTACTTGGAGAGGCAGGACAAGATATATGGAATGGGAGACTTCTGGATGTAGAAACATTACGCAAAACCTTTTTAGAAATACTTACAATGATAATAAAAGGAGACTTACAGGAATGCTTAGGGTGCAAATTCTTCCTCAAAGCTTTTACTAGCACCAATAAACCCTTTCCGTAAGTCTGAAATATGCTTAATAGCACACCATCACTGGAAGCAACAGGGGCCAGACTACACCTCATGCTGTTAAAATATCAAACATCTAAAAGGCTATTTAAAAACAAATCTAATTGATTTGTATTCTTAACATACAACTCCAACCTCAAGTTCTCTTAAACATTTTTTTTGTGCTAGCCTGAGGATAAATCAATTTGAAAAAGAAGAATTATATTGCACAATCTATTCAGCAAGAATAATATTCACGGAGGAGCACAATGAGGTAAGAAAGATTCTTCTATCAATATTTGGAAAGGTGCTGCTCTGAATCTTAATGTATCGTTACATTCTAGGCTACTCTTTGCATTTATTTACTCACTCACCTTGCCAATGCCTGCTTATTATAAATAACCTATGCTAGTTAAGCCTAATCATTCAAAGTGTCTGGAAATAGCTGTGCTGAAGAACACTACCTGAAATAATGCATCAGGAATGCCATTACAAGCACCACTTCTTCTAAATCAGCATTATATTAAAAAAAGTACAAAGAAAGAGAATTCCTAGCTTTGCTATTCAACAGATGAAGAACTAATATTCCACTCAAATATCAGTTTCTCCAGAACAAAAATGTGAATGGTTTTATTGTGGTCAAGAAATTACATGACTACTACTATAAATTGCACAGTTTCATCCAAAAGGGCCAAAAAAGGAACAGTTTTCCTGCATAACTCTTGACAATTCAAAGGCTAGCCAGTCAGCTCAACACAGAAACAAGTCATATTTAGCTATACTTAGCTTACCCTGCCTACTCTCCCTCCCTTCCATGTTGCATGAAATACAACATAACGGGATACTAATCTTCTGCTGCCCAAACAGTATACTATATTTAAAGTTACAAGAAGCAAAATGATAGTTTACACATGCAAAAACAAACAAACAAACAGTGAAAGAATAAATGGAAGAGACTGGTGCACCTTTTCGGCACTTCTGTGCATATACAGCAGGGCTGGCCAACATGGCGCCCCCAGGTGTTTGGACTACAGCTACTATTATTCCTGAATCATGCTGGAATGGGATGAGAGTTGTCATCCAAAACATCTGGAGGGCACCTCATTGGTTACCCCAGAATTGTGCACAGTCACCAAAAGGGAAGGATATACATTTTTCTATTAACAACACATATGTCTGTTAGTCCCAGTAACTGCATATTCTTTTTGCCGATTGAAACTGGCATATTTATGTAAATTTGTGTATTTTTCATTTGATAGGACCAACACAGCAGCTCCTCTCTGCTCCATGCTTTTCTTAAAAAAAAAGAAAAAGAAAAGAAGCAATGGCTCAATTCGGTTAATTTTTCAAACCATAATTTTAAGAAGCAGGAACATGTCATTGCCCTTTACATTTTTTCCTCACTACTCCCTTCACTTGCATGTCCATTCTCTCCTCCAGCCTCAGATTCCCCTGTCCCAGCTGTAGTTTGTTGTGGTGCCTAAAACCAGAAACTCTTTTTACTACTAAATCTTCAAAACCATGGCTTGGAGTAGGTTTGCAGACCATTGTTTGTACAGAATGTCCACTACCTATGATTTGCTTTATTGGCTATCAAAGCACACAATGCCTAAGAAAAGTAAGAGATTGGGTGCATGAGAGGAGAGCAGGGAGACCACGGATTTGTAACATGCTCCCAGTCCTTCAAATTATGACCCAGCATATCAGAAGAGAAGTACAGTATCCAAGCTGGGACATTGCCAGAAGTAGTCTTTTTTTAAAGTTTCTCCATAGTTTTGGCCAGAGTTTCAAAAATGTGTAACATTAACTGATGGTGCAGCTCTTGGCTTCATAGCACAGTTACTTTTTAACCCTCAGACCAATGTGTTTATAGTACAACTACTTCCAGTATTAGTCATAGTACAGTACACCATTCTTGGTTTTACCAGCAGATTATTATTATTTACATTATATAAATGCATATCACCTGATGATAAAAAGTCAGGTTTTAAGATTCTCAAGTGTAAGCATTTTTCAGGCCCAAATGTTAACAATGCAAAACTGTACTCCTCAACAGCTTCCTTCCCCCATATAAAAGAAATATAATTCTTCCCCTTATGCTGCATGTTTCTGAACAGAAGTGTTCTTGTCATACACAGCAAACGTCTTTGATGTTTCTTGTCTTAACCAAGCTGAGTTTATTTGTGGCATCAGCAACAGGTTAGATCTCTTTGCATTACAAGCCAACTATCGTGTGTCAAGTGTTTGTCAGCCTCCATCACAGTTATAAAAAACATATCACATTAACCATCGACACAGTTGGATCTGTGAGAAAAGCCTTTCTGGAGTACACAATGTGGTTTCAACTTGTCCATTCCACACCTTTAGCAATGTTGTTAAGTAAGCATTATACAGTTTTAGATATGGGGCTGCATTCAGATGCAATGCTATTCCATGATTTAGCACTTCATGAAAGGCGCGTTCTCCTGAGTTTGCAACCTCCCTAATTCTTTTCCTAGAGGTGTTTGAAATGCCCCCTCCCCCTTTTAGTTGTTTTGTTTTATCCAAACTAGAAACGGTGTTTGAATGCTAGCTGTAGTCATTTTCAAAACATTCCAATTTCAAACCACCAATTATGAAGCTGAATGGTTTGAACTAACTATAATGGCCGTTACTTATTTATTTAAAGTATTTACTATCTACTTTTCATTTCCAAAGAATCCAACAGTATAGTACATTAAAACAAAGGCAACAACGTAACAAAAAGCATAGCACTAAAATGGCTACAACTTAATCACCAGGAGGAAACATGATACAATATTAAGCCATCAAGATCAGGGACTAATGTTCTGTGAGAGTCTGAGTGAACAAATGAGTGTTCAGCTGAAGAGGGAACTCTTCTGGGTCAGTGTCAGCTGTACCTCAGTGCAGTGGCGTAGCGTGGGGGGTGCCAAGGGTGCCGGCCGCACCGGGCGCAACATCTGGGGGGGCGCGAGTCCAGAGGGCCCAGCCGCGTCGTGCCCTCAGCCCGCCCCTATTGTCAGAGCGGCTGCTCCTACCTTGCCCACCCGAGGACTGCGGCAGCGCCCGCCCCCGTGGCCACCTACCCCGCCCCGCCTCGCCCATTGGCTCGCCTCCCTCGGCCCCGCCTCTCTCCGATGGCCGCGGGGGGTGTCCTGCTCAGCGCCGGCGCCTTTTTTCAGGAGGTAGGGAGGCTGGACGGGGAGGTGGGGTCGGAAGCGGGCAGAGAAGGAGGGGAGCTCGTAGCCAAAAGGGCTGCGCCGGCCGGCAAAGTGCCGGGGAAAGTTTGGAGAGGAGAAACGCACCGTCATAATTTCCCGGTGGAAGCGGCAGGATTAGGGATGGCGAAGCGTAATTACGCACGAATTTCACTGGGTGAGAGCTTCGGGGATCGATTGGCGGAAATGGGAATCAATTGGAATATGAGAAAGAGAGAGAGAGAGGGACCGTCATTCATAGGCATAGATTTGTAGGGTTAGGGGGCGCAAATCCACGGGTTAGGGGGCACAAATTACTTGCCTTGCCCCGGGTGCTGACAACCCACGCTACGCCACTGCCTCAGTGGTGAGTGAGTTCCACAGTCAAGGTACAACCACTGAGAAGGCCCTTCCTCTGTATAGTGGTACCTTCGTTTACAACCATAATCTGTTCCAGAGGTCCATTTGTAAATCATAACAGGGTGTAAATAAGGCCTGCTTTTGCCAATGGGGCCTACCAATAAAAAATTGTTCGTAATAAAAAGAAATGGGTCGTAATAATAATAATAATAATAATAATAATAATAAGAAGAAGAAGAAGAAGAAGAAGAAGAAGAAGAAGAAGTTGTTACAAACCGGGACATGCACTTCCAGGTTTGACGTGTTTGTAATCCAAAACGTATGCAAACAAAGATGTACGCAAACCAAGGTAGCACTGTATTGACACGTGGCTTATATCAGCTGCCTGCAGGAGTGCCAGCTTGGCCCTGAGACTGTGGGTGCCCGGGGCCTTGGGTGCCATGCATTGTGCATGGCCTTGGTACTGAAATTTGTGGGTGCCCAGCCCCCACAATGGAGTTTTGTGGGTGCCAAGGCACCCCAGGAGCCAGCACTGCAGCACAGGCAGGAGGGTCTCCCTTAAAGATCTTAACACAAAGGCGGGTCAATATGAGAAAAGATATTCCTACAGGGAACCAGATCCCAAGTTGTTTAGGGCACCTTGAATTTGGCTCAGCAGCTAAATTTCTTTACTATTAATCACATGGTTCACACTGTCTAACAATATCTAAGGGCCACAGGTTCCCATTTCTACTTTACCCTATCAAACTCTCTTCTCTGGCAGATATTGGGTTAAGCTAGCATGTATTCTTCACTGTACAGCCAAAAACATTTCCAAGCATGCAGCACAGTTCTTAGGCTGCCAAATTTCAACAGGGAACATGAAAAATGACAAATATATATACTTTTGAATAGGTTTAAACTGTAGGTCTCCAATCACCACTTATTATCCCTTTGCCTACAAACACTCACAGCACTGCAGCCACTGGTTCCATCACTGGGTACATCTACCAATTAATGAGCCAAAACACCAGTGTTGAAAATCTCAGTTTTCCATGTCAACCATAATCAAGAAAGAGAGACACCTGAGACACAAACATATTCTTGATCATGGCTTGCATTAGTGGTGGTGTTAAGACTGCAGAAGGAAAAATCCAAGCTAAGGTCACTTTTACAATACCTGTTTATCAGAGCATTCACCCCAGTTTGTTTGCAGTGAGCTTATACAACATCATGTCAAGCAATTTCCACACTTTCCAGTGCATTTCCCCATCACTTTCCTTACCGCAAAAGTCCAAAAAATTGTTTACATGGGTTTGTTGTACCAAAGTGCCAAATCCATTTAAATAGTGCCATCTGCATTTCATAGTACGAGACTCAATCCTAACTGCAAAATGGCAACAGTTTGGAAGTGGCCGAATACAATTTTAAGGGAGATGGTAAGACATCAAAAGATGCATCCTCCTGTCAACCTGTTGGGCAATGCAACATTTCTCCATGCTTTCTCAGCCAAATCACAATTGGCTGTGGTGTGGTTATGTAAAATTGGACATGGTAAATACTGATAATGATTAATAATAAGCCTTGCATACACTTCATACTGTATTCCACTGGGCAGCAGATAATACATTTACAGCATAGACTTCACAGGGTTACATATGTCCCTGTTAACTCAGGGAATCTATCAGGTACCTTTGTAATCTGGACAACTGCAAAATGTCATATAGGATAGCCCCACATAGAACCATTCAGAAGTTTTAGCTTTACCAGAACAGGGACCTAGTTCTACAGCAGTGACAATGCTAAGGAGATTATGAAGCATAGAAAACTCTATGTAAACCTCTACGTGGGCAAGCAGAATAGAAGTATAAGAAATAAAACAGTGACAGACCACCTGGACTGATTTCCTATTTGTCTTCTGGGCAAAAGAGAGGAAGTGGGGCTACCAGGGAGGGCTTCTTAGTAGTGGCACCCCAATTTATGGTTCCCTAAAAAGTACCTCCTTCAGTCAACTTTTATCCTTTGTTTTCCCAAAACCTTTTGCCTGATTTTTGCTCTGATTGTTAGCTTCCCTCTGGCTCTTTAGATCTTGATGCAATTTCATGTTTTTCTGTTTTAATTGTTTCTCTGTCACTTCAGTTACTAAGTTTCTTTGTATACAATGCACCTTGCAAATTTTTTAAAAAACTGATGGGCAATAGAAAAATATAAATTATGAAATGCCATGACCCTGCATTATGAACGTTCTTTGTAATATTGAAACTTGTATATGAATGCATTGAAGATAAAGTAAATGCATAACAACAAAATAAAAGTTGACCTTTAAGATCCAAAATAGCCTTAGGTACATACTGCCTGCCTTCCCTAAATCCCACCGCAAACCTGAAGATCACCTAAGAAGCATCCTGCAGTAGAGTCACACATGCTTGTTTCAGAAATTTTAGAACAATTTCTTCACTGGTCACAGGGGACTCTGGTCACACACAGTGCAAAGATTGTGCTTTGCAGCGCAGTCCTTATGCTCATCTACTCAGAATTCAGTGGGGGTTACTCCCAAGAAAGTGTGTACAGGGATGCAGCCTTAATTGCTCCAACTACTTTCCCAATATACCTGCCCATTACCCATTCACACACCCCCAAACACTTAATATCCCCATGGCTCTTTTCACTGCCTCATTATGTTTTACCATTATCTCCTGTCTCACTGTTGCTGCTAAGCCGGCTTCATTCTTTTGCAGCAGCGTGGTTCAGATGCATGCATTTCAAAGCCTACACGCACACACTAGAACCCAACAACGCTGATCCCTATTATCAATGGTCATTCCAGCATTGCCCTCTACTGTCAGAGGGCACTTCGTTTCATGTTATTCGTTTTAGCACAGCACACCATCCCTAACCCTGCAACAGCAAAAAGTTCTGCAACACAGCACAACAGACCGTGCAAAAGGATCCTTGTTGATGCTTTTATTAAAAAAATGTAAACAACAGCCATCTTTATTTACACTATGAGCTAACTGTCTGAGATGGGTAACAGCAATCCCAAAGGGCCCTTGCAAACCAGTAGATTATGCTACATTTGCTTGTTTAAATCCACAATGTTTTGGTTTTTTTAAACGCACTCTACCTCCCCACCCTTATACCTTTTCCACACAGAACGGTAGATGTACACCTGATGCCTTTGTCACACATTACATGCACCCAACCCCTTCCCTGCAGACAGCTAGATTTCCCTCGCAATAAACGTGGGTGGGTGGGGGGACAGTTATGCAGCGGGGATGGTATGCGGCGGTTCTCCCGTCCACTTTGGCAGGGAAGTCAGATGTGCAAGCCTGCCTTACAATGGAGTCGGTGCCCCGTCCCTCCAGCCTCGTGCTGGGAAGGCGCTCTGCGTATGCCCCGATGCCCCCTTCCCCATTCTCTTCCTACCCAGGGCTGGAATTCGGGGTTGCAAGCAAGTGGGGGCGCAAGCGAGGCCCGCCTCCCGCGCAACTTCCAAGAGGTCGCCCTACGAAGCCCCTCCGGAACGCAGCCCGGAGACTAGAGCAGCGACGACCCCGCCGGCCCAGGCAGGCGGCGGCTTCGACGGCGCTTTTCCCGCCCAGCGACGCCGACGCACCTTGAGGCTCCCCCGGGCGGCCGCGTGGCCCTTGCCCGGCCCGGTGTGCTCCGCCGGCGGCGGCGGGCTGCCGCTGCCTCCCGCTCCTCCGCCGCCACCCGCCTCCGCCTCGTCGGCGTCGTAGTCCTCCTCCACGTCGACCACCACGTCTTCCTCTTCGTCCTCCTCCTCGAGGGCGGCCGCCGAGCCCTCCCGCCGGGGCGGCCTCCACGAGTTGTCGAGCTTGGGCAACGGCTGCGCGGCCGACGGCGAGGCGCTGAGGCGCCGGCTCCCCAGGCTGGAGCGCTTGGCCAGGCGCCGCGCTTGCATGGCTGGCCGCGCCCAGCTCGCCTCAGCGCGGCGCGCGGGAAACAGCAGCAGCGGGCTCGCTCGCTCGCTCGGCGGCGGGGCTCGGCTAGGGGGCGGCGGCTGAGGAGTCACTCACGGCGAGCAGGCGAGAGGGCAGCTGCTGCCGCCGCCGCCACCGCTCGGAAGGAAGACCGGACGCCGCGCTGCGGCCATGAGGGCGACCCGCGCCGAGGGCAAGCGGCTCCGGGGGCCCGGTTGCCTGCCTTCCCGCAGGCCCGGCGGTGGCGCTCCCCAGCTGCGGGGAGGGACGGGCCGAGGCTCTTTTGCTAGTCTCTCTCCGCGCGGCGCGCTCGCCCCAGCCTCAAAACCCGGACTGGAATCGCCTTCCCGTGCTGCACAGGCGGCAGCCGCCGCCGCCGCCGAGGAGCTGCTGCTGCGGGGCTTGGGACGCTCCCTGCTCCCTCCTGCTTCACCTAGCAAGCAATAACTGGCGGTAGTCCGAGGTGAGGTGGGCAGGGCGGCAAAGCCAAGGCCCGGCGGAAAGGGGAGCTTTCCCCACCACGCCACGCCACCCCGTCCGGACCTCGCGCGAGGAAGAGACGCTGGAGGTGCAAAAAGAAGCAGCAGGTGGAGGATGGCGCGCGCCTGATTGCTCTTTGGGAAGGGGCAAAAGTGAAGAGGCGGAGACAGCATCCTCGGGGGAAGCGTCGCCAGAAGAGCCCTAAGACCTCCGGCAGTTCTCCGGATGATTATGGGAAGCCCGCAAGCAGGTAGGGCTGCAAAGACTTCTTCCTGTCAGAATCATATAATTGTAGAGTTGGAAGGGACAAGCATCTAGTCCAGGCACCCCCCAAACTCGACCGTCCAGATGTTTCGGCACTACAGTTCCCAGCATCCCTGACCACTGGTCCTGTTAGCTAGGGATGATGGGAGTTGTAGTCCCAAAACATCTGGAGATCATGTCATTACCGAGGAGGCAGGTTTAGTCGTTGTCTGAAGACTATCCCTGCCTCCGGGTCTGGCCTTGACCGGATGGATACTGGAATCAACAGGGGAAACCTACATGACCTGAAGGTGTTGCTGTGTAATGCCAGGTCAATGATGAATAAAACCACTGCCATCCACGACCTGATTGTGGATGGAGGATTTGACCTGGCATGTGTGACAGAGACCTGGTTGGAGGAAGCAGATGGGCCTGTCCTTGCCGCTGCTTGCCCACCAGGTTTCTCTTACACACAGCAACCCAGGTCATGTGGGCGGGGAGGGGGGGTTGCAGTGATTTTTAGGAAGTCACTAGCTTGCACCAGGCGTCCTACTGGGAAGATCCAGTTTTCTGAGTGCATGTTCTGGAAGCTGGGCAATAGGGGCAGTACAGGATTCCTTTTGGTGTACCGACCTCCCCGCTGCACCAAGGATTCCCTGTCTGAGCTGCTTCAGGTCGTGGCGGATTTTCTCCTGGAGACACCTAGTTTGGTTGTCCTAGGGGATTTTAACATCCATGCCGACACGACCTTACAAGGGGCTGCTCGGGACTTCGTGGAAAGCATGGCCTCCATGGGGCTGTCCCTGAATAAGTTTGGCCCAACCCATAGTCATGGACATGCCTTAGACCTGGTGTTCACCTCTAGTGACGTGGGTGATCTGACACTAAGTAAAAGTGAAACAAAAGAAGTGCCATGGTCAGATCACTTCCTGGTGCAACTGGACTTCTCCGCGACCCTTCCCCTCTGCAGGGAGGTGGGACCAATTCGGATGGTCCGCCCCCGCCACTTAATGGATCCAGATGGTTTCCAGAGAGTGGTAGGGGATGCTTTATCCCATGTTGATGGCCTTTCAGCTGATTCCCTGGTGGCCCGCTGGAATGCGGAGTTAACCAGGGCTATCGACTGTCTGGCTCCGAAGCGCCCTCTCCGATTGCATGGAGCCCAGACAGCCCCGTGGTTTTCTTCGGAGCTGAGGGCGATGAAACAATCGCTGAGACGGCTAGAGCGTCGGTGGCAAAAAACTCACTCCGAATCTGACCGGACACAGGTTAGAGCTCAACTTCGAGCCTACCAAGTGGCGATAGCGACGGCGAAGAAGACTTTCTTCACCGCCTCTATTGCATCTGCAGAAAATAGTAGCAGGAGACTCTTTCAGGTGGTTCGCAATTTAACGGAACCACCTTTACCACCAGGGCCTTGTAAAGACCCCAAGATCTCCTGCAACGATTTTGCAAAGTTTTTTGCAGATAAAATCACTCATATTCGGAAGGAGCTAGACACCACCGTGGGAGCAGGGCTGGGGCGGGAGAGTGCTAGAGCTCTGTCTGGTCAAGTTGCATGGAATCAATTTCAATTTGTTACCCCCGAGGATGTGGACAGGCTGCTTGGACGCGTGAAACCAACCACCTGTCTCCTTGATCCTTGCCCATCCTGGCTAATAAAAGCAAGCCGGGAAGGGCTGGGCGATGGGCTCTGCGGGGTGGTGAATGCTTCCCTCTGTGAGGGAACATTCCCAGATCCGCTGAAAGAAGCGGTCATTAAACCGCTTCTTAAAAAACCATCTTTAGACCCGGCCAGTATGGCCAACTATCGCCCAGTCTCAAATCTTCCATTCTTGGGCAAGGTGATTGAGCGCGTGGTTGCTGAACAACTCCAGGCACGCCTGGAGGATGCGGACCATTTGGATCCCTTCCAATCAGGATTCAGGCCTCATCATGGGACTGAAACTGCCTTGGTCGCGCTGGTTGATGATCTCCGGCGAGCTAGGGACAAAGGTGAGAGTTGTTTCCTGGTTCTGCTGGATCTCTCAGCGGCCTTTGATACAATCGACCATAACATCCTTCTGGACCGTCTAGAGGGGCTGGGAGCTGGGGGCACTGTTATGCAGTGGTTTCGCTCCTTCCTCCTGGGCCGTGTTCAGAAAGTGGTGGTGGGGGATGAGTGTTCAGACCCCTGGGCCCTCACTTGCGGGGTGCCTCAGGGTTCCGTCCTCTCCCCCATGCTTTTTAACATCTATATGAAGCCACTGGGAGAGATCATCAGGGGGTTTGGACTGGGTGTCCATCAATATGCAGATGATACCCAGCTCTACCTCTCTTTCAAATCAGAACCAGTGAAGGCGGTGAAGGTCCTGTGTGAGTGCCTGGAGGCAGTTGGAGGATGGATGGCGGCTAATGGATTGAGGTTGAATCCTGACAAGACAGAAGTACTGTTTTTGGGGGACAGGGGGCGGGCTGGTGTGGAGGACTCCCTGGTCCTGAATGGGGTAATTGTGCCCCTGAAGGACCAGGTGCGCAGCCTGGGAGTCATTTTGGACTCACAGCTGTCCATGGAGGCGCAGGTCATTTCTGTGTCCAGGGCAGCTGTCTACCAACTCCACCTGGTACGCAGGCTGAGACCCTACCTGCCCGCGGACTGTCTCGCCAGAGTGGTGCATGCTCTGGTTATCTCCCGCTTGGACTACTGCAATGCGCTCTACGTGGGGCTACCTTTGAAGGTGACTCGGAAACTACAACTAATCCAGAATGCGGCAGCTAGACTGGTGACTGGGGGCGGCCACCGAGACCATATAACACCGGTCTTGAAAGACCTACATTGGCTCCCAGTACGTTTCCGAGCACAATTCAAAGTGCTGGTGTTGACCTTTAAAGCCCTAAACGGCCTCGGCCCAGTATACCTGAAGGAGCGTCTCCACCCCCATCGTTCTGCCCGGATGCTGAGGTCCAGCGCCGAGGGCCTTCTGGCGGTTCCCTCATTGCGAGAAGCAAAGCTACAGGGAACCAGGCAGAGGGCCTTCTCGGTAGTGGCGCCTGCCCTGTGGAACGCCCTCCCATCAGATGTCAAAGCGATAAATAACTACCTGACATTCAGAAGACATCTTAAGGCAGCCCTGTTCAGGGAAGTTTTTAATCTGTGATATTTTAGTGTATTTTTGGTTTCTATGGAAGCCGCCCAGAGTGGCTGGGGAAACCCAGCCAGATGGGCGGGGTACAAATAATAAATTATTATTATTATTATTATTATTATTATTCTGAAGTAAGTCTGTGTAGAATTGCATCTGAACAGCCTAATCCTAGGAGCTGAGCTGCTCCTAAGCTCATTGAAATAAATGGGTTTAGGGAAACTTAGCTACTCTGGATGTTGTTTGGTATTAATGCTGTTTGTCCTTATTTCAGCACCTGGTTTTTCATTGCCTTTTTCTGAAGCTTTGTTGTGCATTTGCTCAAACTTGCACCTTAGTGGTGGTTTTCCTGGGGGAAGGGCCCTCTGCCCCTTTCTCTTAGTTGTTGCTAAAGGTGATCCTTGTGTTAATTGATAGAGCAGTTAATCAGTCTATGCCCCAGAGCCCTGAGGTCCACTAATCAATAAGTAAGTATTAAGCACACCATAAAAAGTTCTGAGCAATGAAATACATGAAAAATAACCAATATTTTTAAAAAACAGACAAACCTGCTCTTCAGACTGATATCAGTGTGGTATTAGGGTAGAAGCCCACCATGTTGCAGCTAATTTTCAGATTAACCTTTCAGAACTATTTTTTTAAAATCTCAGAGACCATGTGTTCCACACAGAAGAAGCATGGTTGAGAATGCAGTCTAGTGTGACAACAACCCAGAACAGAGACCAGAATAATCTCCTCTGCTACATAATTACCTTTTGTGCCAAGTGGAATGGATAAAGGAAGGAAAACAATGTAGCATGAATACAATAATTATTTATTTGTACGCCATGCAGATATATTCGCTACAAAACACACACCCTGTTCAGACCTGAGTTTCCAAAGTCGGATAAATGGAACAGCATTCAGTTTGCAATTCTGAGTTTTGGCAGAGGGTGTCCATGATACTCAGAAGCCAATGTTTAGGGACAAAATTCACCTGGCACCCATCATTAGTTCCTTCTAACCCTGTGCCCATTCTTAGCACAGATGGAAATTTCTGCTGGCTCAGAGCCACCATCTCTGTACTTAATAGGAACAGCGTTGGCATGGTTATCCAAACCATATTGTTCTTACTCAAGGCTTCTTCCTGCCTGCTTTTGCTCAAGCACTAGAGCACCAAAACAAAACCTTGGGAAACAACCACACAGAAGCCTCCTTTGTTTTCAGATCACTGGGGCCTTCAGACCTTTATCAGCTCAGTAGCAGCATCAAGGCAACTTGTTTTCACAATGTTTTAGGAACTTGCCATTTGGGAATCGGTGACCTACAAATCAAAATAAGTTTAAGATTGTTCCCTTTAGCACTGTGCACAAAATCTCTTCCACCTGTTAAGAGGCTTGTCACTCTGAGATGCCTTCAAGACCAAGCAAGTTTAACTCTATAACATCTTTAGTCATTTGTCATGTTTTACAAATTATCTACAAGATGAGCAATATTGCTGACAACCTTGGAGGATTGTTGGTTAAGATGGCACTGGATGTAAAGCTGAGGTCTAATCTCTACCTGGAAGAAAGAGCGTAGGGGCTCCAGGTGCTTGAAACAAGATTTTAGCTTTATCTATTTTGGAACAAAATAAATCCTTCATTTTTAGCAGCATTTCTCAAATGCAAGTAATATAGACCACAGCTGCCAAAAAATGTTCCCCCAAGGAAGGATTTATTCCTAAACATGTTGGGTCTGGAATAAATCTTATTTCATGCACCTGGAGCCCTCCACCCCTCCTGCTGTTGGTGCTCTCCTGATTTTGTGGTTGGTTATCCCAAAGGGAAGTTTTTAGTGTGTAATGTATTGCACTTTTACTATTTTTGGCTGGGAGACACTCAGAGTGTCTGGAGCAACCCAGTCAGATGGGCAGACTATAAACAATGAATTATTATGATTATGATTGTCAAAATATCTAACTAGCCACACAGTCACCTCCCACTACTTTTCAGCCTATTTGTAAAAGGGAAGGGATGGGGTGGATCATCTTTGATGTGGCGCACCGCTTTCAACATAGACAGAATGGATAAAGTATGTTTTTGAGCCAGCCAGCCTATCCCTGCAGGTGCAGCTTCCCATTAGAGTAGGGGCTGCAAAATGCACTCCTATTCCCAAAGAATCACCTCAAGGGAAGCAGTGCCTGGAAATATGGTCTACCACATCAGACTGCTTTCAGACTGTTGCCATTTGGCAGGTGGAATTCAGGCAAATTCTGGTTGCACAATTAAAGTGGATTTGGTACACTTGCATAATAACATAACAGTCCAACTCTGGATTTGTGTGTGCGCGCGCCTGTGCATATGTGGCAAGAAAAGGGACAGGAAAATGCACTGGAAAGTGTGTGATAATGATTGCAGAGAGATTAAAAAGTATCATATCAACTAAACAAATAGACTTGAGGAGTTCCAACTGCCGGATGAACTCAAAGTCACCCACTTTATAGGATTGTTAGAAGGATGCACAAAGTATGAATTGTAAAACACTTTGCATTTGAAAGTATTAGAAGTAGAATAGAAATAATACTGTGGTTGTGAGAGAACACAGTGTACTAGGCAATGTCTAGAGCTGATGTGATACAAGGTCACAAAGTTTAATTCTTGTAGGCCTTGTAGTTTGTTACTTAGTCTACAAAAAGGTTCAGGGGCTAGGAGGAGTCTAGAATCTCCTGCCCCCCAACTCGTCCTGCTTCATAATTTAATGGGACATAGCTGTTGCATTTCATGTGGTTTCAAGACTTCTGTTCTAGTGAATCTCTGTTTCAGTTAAACGCTAGCTCACTCAATGGCTTGTGGGCCGATACCTTGAACTGAATTAATCTAAGCTTCTGCTGAAAAATCCATTACGGCTTTTCCATCAGACTGTTCCTCCTACCGGCAGAATGCAGTCTGTAAACATGTGTGGCTCTGTTAAAAAGTCAGCCTCTCATTGGTAGAACTACTCCAGGCCTCCACTAAGCTACACATCTGAGCAGTCAGTTACTTTTACAGTGTGCACTAGATTTTGGCGCCACAGCTGGAAGTGAGGTTTTTGTTCCATAACAAAAACATGAGCCTGAATGGCAGTGCGCAGAGGAGAGGAAGGCAGACGCTTGGAGAGAGCCTGAATGCTGTCAGGGGAGCTTTTGGGTTTTCAGAGAGAGCATTCGGATTAACTTAGTATGTTTTGTTTGTATTCTCAGTCATTAAATGTGTTAGGGTAAAAATGAAAAATAATGAGCCTCAGTGTTGCACAGTCTTATAACTAGTTCTGTAACCCCATGAAGGTGATGAAGACAAGGTCTTGTTCGTGATGAAAAATGCAGTCCTGTGCATGTGTGCTTAAATCCCACTGAGGTTGGTGAGACTTCCTCCCTAGTGTGTTTAGGGTTGCAACCTAAGGCTATGGGCTTATTTGGGAGTCCTGTTGAAATCATTGAGACCTGTTTGTTAGTAAGCACCTGCACAGGATTGAATTGTAGGTGCCAATTCACATGACTGTTCTTATTCATTTATTTATTTATCTGGCTGAAATCAATACGATTTGTCCTTTTTGTGTGTGTGAATTGGACTGGTATTGTTCTCTTTGATGCAAGTTTGCAGAGTTGCAACATACAGTCATACCTCGGAACGGGTTACTTCCGGGTTTTGGCGCATGCGCAGAAGTGCCGAATTGCAACCCGTGCGTGCGCAGACACGGCGCTGAGGGTTGTGGATGCTGCAGGTTGCAAACGTGCTTCCTGCATGGATCACGTTCACAACCTGAGTGTGCACT